>NC_083315.2:143690004-144057504 GCF_963455315.2 Globicephala melas
GTCCATCATGATATTGTAGGCAAGATGGGCGGGAGTGATAGGATAATACAGTTATGTTGGTATGTAACTTGTTGAACAATTATCTAAAAGGGTGTTAACAGGAAAGGAAGACTCTGGGATACTACAGGAATCTTGTCTTCAGCTTCATGTTATATATAAACAAAGAGTTAAAAGAAAGTATAGCTGGCTCACTGATCAAATTTGTGGATGATACACAATTGGAGAAGAATGGCTAAAATTACTAGATGATAGCGACAGGAATCAAAAATGGATGATGGGCTTGACCAGGAAGATAAAATTTACTGAAAACAAATTTATAATGTAATATATAATACTCTGTATTACAGAATGGGGGAGAAATGGCTTAGATGTAGGGGTAGAGAACAAAGACTTGACATCCTTAAGTTAACAGAAAACTCAATGTGAACAACTTTATTATGTTCCTTTACAAAAAACACAGTATGATCTTAGGCTACATTAATGGAATGTCTAGAATAGGGTTGGTGATAGTCCTGCTTTATTCTAGGTGCATCAGATGATTCTTTTTTTAAAGATTATTAACACTTTAAGAGTGACAGATTCAAGCACACCCAGGAGAAAATGGCTAAAATAATAAAGATATTTTTCATATAAGCAAGCTAAAGAAGGGATGTTAGCCCATAAGGGGTCATAATAGCCATCTAATCTTTGATGGGCAGTCCTATAGAAGAGAGGTTGGAATGAGACTGTGAGGCTCTACAACATAAAATGATAACCAACTGTTGTATGTTTTATGGAGATCGATTTTGGCTCCGTATAAAGAAGAGTTTTCTGATCCTTAGGGGTGTCCAAAACAATGGAATGGGCTGTACTGGGAATTAAGTAGTGAGTTTTCCAGGGTGCTGCCAAATTATTTTCTAGGCCTGTGGTAACAGAAGAAATTTATTCATCCGATAAACAATAAAACAAGTTGATTTCTGAGATGCAGCCTGACTTTTCTTTGGTGGTGTATTCCCTATTTGTTTACAACCAGTCTTGCTTCCTGTCATTTGGCTAAGAAGCAGAGAATGTCTTTGACCATAAATGGTGAAGCAGGAATCATCTGTATAGGTTATTATCAAAACATGCCTGTTGCTTTTGCAAGGAGCTTTTTCTTGTCTGTTCACTCATAAAATATCTTTCTGAAATTAAAAGGACTTAACATAAGAATTTAGAAGGGAAAATAATGTTTCTACGAAACATTATTTATATATTTGATACATTTTTATTAGCACCAAAACCCAGATGATCATATGGTGGCTATTAGAAGATAGTACTATGAAATGAATACGTGCAGACCCATCAGAATAACCAAGTTCACTGGTTTGTTCTCTCATTTGTTCTTTTACTCATTCATTCATTTATAATATTTTTTGACCATCTGGTAAGTGCTGGGCACTTTGCTAGGTGATAGGAAGCTGATATATACTACAATTTCTCTCATCAGACAACTGTTAATAGGCTCTGTTTCTTATAACTTGCCAAGAAATACTTTCATTTAAAGTAATAAACAAGTATCACTCTTTATTTTTTGATGATAATAAACTACAAACAAAAGTATAGGGAATTCCCTGGTGGTCCAGTGGTTAGGACTACACGATCTCACTGCCGAGGGCCCGGTTCAATCCCTGGTTGGAGAACTAAGATCCCACATCCCATATCCTACAAGCCATGTGGCGTGGGGAAAAAAAAAAAAAAGTATAAAAGAAACTCTGGAAAATCCTGAAGTTAACTCTGGATTATATGTATTCATACAAAAATCACAATTTTGTGTACCTCATCAGTATGAACATTGCTTTGAAACTGGATTCTCAGGTCGAACTTGGTTTTTCAGGGTTCTCTTCATTTAGCATCAGTATTTTGGATATTTTCTTCTTTGGACTGTTCATATCCATGTTGATCTTTGAAAGGAAAAATAAAATACCATATAAGGGGCTTAAAAATACTAAATACTATTTAAGAAAAAAGTCTTTCTTGCTCTCTTGGCTAAATGTTTTTAGCTAGTTTTAATTCAGTATGCATTATTGCTAGGTAGACAAGAATGATCTTGAAAAAACAAAGCTTTTGAAATATTAAGACAACAAAGGCGTTGCCTGCAGGATAAGTTAATAGTTGAACATATTCACTGGTTATGCTGCCAAGTTTTATCCTTAATTTATTTTAATATAAGATGGTTACTCTGTCTTTCATCATAAAAGTACACCTACCAATGTTAGCTTATAAATCATTATCACACCCAGGTAAGGCAGATTAGTGGTATCTAGTTTTATAATTAGAAATACAAAATGAGAAGCAAGTCCTCCTCTATGTGACTATATAGCCAAGCAGTGTTTAAGTCAGAGAGGGGTCCCCACTGGTTGATCTTCAAGTCATCTATACATGTCTGAGACTACTGCCATGTTGTCTTTCTCTGAAGTTTTCCGGATTCTTTGGTGAAATGTTAGCTCCCACCAATCAGTCTTCCCATCCCCAACTTATGGTCTTCTCTAACATTTCCCATAATCATCTCAAGATTGCAGAGAAAAGATATTTATATACTCATGTTCATAACAGAATTGTTTACAATAGCCGGAAGATGGAATCTATCCATATGTCCATCAACAGATGAATGGGTAAACAAAATGTGGTGTATACATACAGTGGAACATTATTCAGCCTTAAAAAGGAAGGAAATTCTGACACACGTTACAATATGGATGAACCTTGAGGACATAACGCTGAGTGTAATAAGACAGTAGTAAAGACAAATAGTATATGATTCTACTTATATGAGGTACCTAGAGTAGCCAAACTCATAGAGACAGAAAGTGGAACGGTGGTTGCTAAGGGGCGGGGGAGGTGGTAGTGGGAGGGAGTTGTTTAATGGGGACAGAGTTTCAGTTTTCCAAGACAAGAAAGTTCTAGAGATTGGTTGTACAACAATGTGAATATACCTAACACTGCTGAACTGTATACTTATAAATGGTTAAGATGGTAAATTTTTTGTAATATGTACCTTACCACAATTAAAAAGAGAACTTTCAAAGGTATTTCAAAAGGTTAGCTAAATAAAAGTGTTTCCTTTACATTAAAAAAAAAAAAAAGTTGCAAAGAAATGAAAAACAAAAACAAAAAAATGGCCTCCACCAAAACAGACCGTTGACCAAATTAAGGATTTCTGGCTTTGACCTTCAGGATTTGGACTGTGAGACAAACTTAATAGAGGATATAACTAAGTCATTTACTCCATATGTCCAAAACTGAACTTAGCATCTTTTTTTTTTTAATAAATTTATTTATTTATGGCTGCGTTGGGTCTTCGTTACTGCATGCAGGCTTTCTCTAGTTGTGGCAAGCAGGGGCTACTCTTCGTTGTGGTGCGCGGACTTCTCATTGCCGTGGCTTCTCTTGTTGCGGAGCACGGGCTCTAGGCACGCGGGCTTCAGTAGTTGTGGCTTGCGGGCTCTAGAGCACAGGCTCAGTAGTTGTGGCACACAGGTTTAGTTGCTCTGCAGTATGTGGGATCCTCCCGGACCAGGACTCGAACCCGTGTCCCCTGCGTTGGCAGGCGGATTCTTAGCCACTGCGCCACCAGGGAAGTCCCTGAACTTAGCATCTTTTCCTCACAAATTTGTTCTTGCTTCCTCTGTCCCATTTTAGACATATGAATGTCAACTCACACTTCTTTTTGTCATTTACCCTCCAAATACTACTGATGGCCAAATCCTGCTAATTATATATTCTTCACCTTTCTCTTATCTGCCTTCTCTACATCACTGATACAATTTATTCATTTAAGGAATACTTTGTTAGCAATATATGTGCTAGACTGTGTTCTAGTTGATTGAGATGTATCAATAAATAATAATAAAAAGATCCCTGCCTTCATGAAGCTTGTGGTGAAGACAGATAATACAGACTAGTTCTAAGAGTTAAGTGAATTGTATAGTATTTTAGAAGGTGTTAATGTCATGAAAAAAGAAAAAGTAGGATAGGATTGGGGTTTGGGACTGTGCAGGTGTGGAAAGAGTTGTGATTTAAAAATGGTGGTCTGTGTAGACCTCACTGAGAAGATGAAATCTGAGCATAAACCTTGAGGAGGTAAAGGAATGAGCCACGAGAATATCTGGGGAAAATCTTTCCAGATAGAGGGAAGAAGCCAGTGCAAAGGCTGTAAGATGAGAACATGCTTGGTGAGTTCAGGGACCACCAAGGAAGCCAGTACATCTGGAGTACAAGAGAGCAAGGGGAAGAGCCATGAGATTATAGAGCTAACAGTGGTCAGTTCGTGTAGGGCCTTTGTTGGGCATTGGGTGGAGGGATGCGTTGAGCAGAGGAGAGACACCTGATTTATATTTTAAAAGAGTCACTTTGATTGCTGGGCTGAGAGTGGATTGTGTGAGCAAGGGTTGAAGCAGAGAGACCAGTTAGGAGGTCGTTGGAATATTTTAATCAAGAAAAGAAGGTAGCTTGGACGGAGTGGTTAGTGTTAAGTGGAGGTGGTGAGATGAGGTTGGATTCTGGATGTTTAGAAGACAGAGACAACAGGAGTTTCTAATAGATTAGATATTGGGCATAACAGAAAGAGTCAAGATAAATCTAAGGGTTTTTTTTTTTTGGTTGTTGTTGTTGTTGTTCTGAATAACTGTTTCCCATCAACTGAGATGGAAATGCTGTGGGTGGAAGAGGTTTAGAAGCGAACAATAGACCCTGAATTGTTGGACTTGTTAACGTTGAGATGTCTGTTTGAAATCCAAGTGAAGGTATTGAATCGATAGTCAGATATGTGAGTTCAGAATTCAGTGGAAATAAATTGAGAGTCGGATGCAAATATATGGTATTTAAAACCAAAGACTATATGAAAGCCCTGAAAGAATGAGTAGATAGGGAAAAGGGACAAGAACTGAGCACAGTGCTCTTCAATACTAAGAAGTCTAGGTTTGGGTGAGATGGGGTAAGAAAGGGAATTGACAAAGGAGACTGAGAAGAAGCAACCAGTGAGGTAATGGGGAAGTCAAGTGTGGTGTCCTGGAAGACAAGTGAAGGAAGTGTATCAAGGAGAAGAGAGTGATTCATCATCCCCTTAGTTAAGGTTTCCTTAGTCATTTGCTAAGTTATACAATATCCTCTGTGTATATATGCTGCTCAGTATCCTTGTTTCCAACCCTGTCCCCAGCCCTTTCCATATACCTTATCCTTTTCCTACTATCTCTGTTATCAAAGTGCTCTTTAAAACAAATGAACAAAAATACGAAGACACAAAAACACAAAGAAAATGTTAGTCTGCAACTAAAAATTTTCAGGTACTCCCAGATGTCTTTGAAATCCATACTCCTTTTCATGATACAGATTTTTATGATCTATCATCTCTATTTCTCTAGTCTCACCTCTGTTCCCTTTCTATCTTCTGCTTCAGCCTTACTGAATTATTTACTGACTCATACTATCTCATGCCTCTTCTCTTTCTGGAATACACTGTGTTTTCCTGCCTCCACCCCCAAATTCACTCATCGAAAATCTGTATATCTTTCAAATCTTAACTCTGGCATCACCTTTGGTGAAGGCTTTTCTGTAGAACTTACCTCCAAGCAGAATTGACCCTTTCTTTCCTTGCCCCCACTATAGCAACTACATACTTTTCTCAAATATCTTTAGATATTTGGATATATATAAACATATTTGGTTATCTTTCTTCCTCATAAGCTTTTTTTTTTCAAAGTTTTTTTTTTTGATGTGGACCATTTTTAAAGTCTTTATTGAATTTGTTACAATATTGCTTCAGTTTTCTGTTTTGGTTTTTTGGTCGTGAGGCATGTGGGATCTTAGCTTCCTGACCAGGGATCGAACCTGCACCCCCTGCAATGGAAGGCAAAGTCTTAACCACCTGACCACCAGAGAAGTCCCCTTACAAGCTTCTTGAGGGCAAATATTATTTCTGATTCGTCTCTATATCCCTAGATTCTTTCATAATGTGTGATACATAGTGGTACCAAACAATTGCTTGTTAAAAGTAACTTTTTTGCTTTAAACAATCTTTGAAGGAATTAAATAAATGAAGAAAAAAGTCTTTTATGTTTACTTTAACGTTAAACACTAATATTTAAATTAAATTCATTTTATAAATTTATTAAAGTTTAATTTATAAAAAGATTTAATATAATAAAATAATTTATAAATCATTCAATATTTATTAGTAAATATTAAGTATTGAAACTAAATATTAATAATAAATGCTACATATTTACCTTTTCTGGTGTTCTTTGTTCCTTTATGTAGATCCAGGTTTTCATCTGGCCTCATTTAACTTTATCCTGATGAATATTCTTTAACATTTCTTTTTTTTTTTGAATTTTATTTTTTTATACAGCAGGTTCTTGTTTTTTTACATTGTTTTCAATTTTATTTTATTAATTTTTTTATAGAGCAGGTTCTTATTAGTTATCTATTTTGTACATATTAGTGTATATATGTCAATCGCAATCTCCCAATTCATCCCCCCCCAACTTTCCCCCCTTGGTGTCCATATGTTTGTTCTTTACACCTGTGTCTCTATTTCTGCCTTGAAAATGGGTTCATATGTACCATTTTCCTAGATTCCACATATATGTGTTAATACATGATATTGGTTTTTCTCTTTCTGACTTACTTCACTCTGTATGATGGTCTCTAGGTCCATCCACATCTCTACAAATGACCCAATTTTGTTCCTTTTTGTGGCTGAGTAATACTCCATTGTATATATGTACCACATCTTCTTTATCCATTCGTCTGTTGATGTGCATTTAGGGCGCTTCCATGAACTGGCTATTGTAATTAGTGCTGCAATGAACATTGGGGTGCATGTGTCTTTTTGAATTACAGTTTTCTCTGGGTATATGCCCAGTAGTGGGATTGCTGGATCATATGGTAATTCTATTTTTAGTTTTTTAAGGACCCTCCATACTGTTCTCCATAGTGGCTGTATCAATTTACCTTCCCACCAACAGTGCAAGAAGGTTCCCCTTTCTCCACACCCTCTCCAGCATTTGTTGTTTGTAGATTTTCTGATGATGTCCATTCTAACTGGTGTGAGGTGATACCTCATTGTAGTTTTGATTTGCATTTCTCTAATAATTAGTGATGTTGAGCAGCTTTTCATGTGCTTCTTGGCCATCTGTATGTCTTCTTTGGAGAGATGTCTATTTAGGTCTTCTGTCCATTTTCTGATTGGGTTGTTTGTTTTCTTAATATTGAGCTGTATGAGCTGTTTATATATTTTGCAGATTAATCCTTGTTCCTTGATTCGTTTGCAAATATTTTCTCCCATTCTGAGGGTTGCCTTTTCGTCTTGTTTACAGTTTCCTTGGCTGTGCAAAAGCTTTTAAGTTTCATTAGGTCCCATTTGTTTATTTTTGTTTTTATTTCCATTACTCTAGGAGGTGGATCAAAAAAGATCTTGCTGTGATTTATGTCAAAGAGTGTTCTTCCTATGTTTTCCTCTAAGAGTTTTATAGTGTCCGGTCTCACATTTTTAATCCATTTTGAGGTTGTTTTTGTGTATGGTGTTAGGGAGTGTTCTAATTTCATCCTTTTACATGTAGCTGTCCAGTTTTCCCAGCACCACTTATTGAAGAGACTGTCTTTTCTCCATTGTATATCCTTGCCTCCTTTGTCATAGATTAGTTGACCACAGGTGCGTGGGTTTATCTCTGGGCTTTCTATCCTGTTCCATTGATCTATATTTCTGTTTTTGTGCCAGTACCATATTGTCTTGATTACTGTAGCTTTGTAGTACAGTCTGAAGTCAGGGAGTCTGATTCCTCCAGCTCCATTTTTTTCCCTCAAGACTGCTTTGGCTATTTGGGGTCTTTTGTGTCTCCATACAAATTTTAAGATTTTTTGTTCTGGTTCTGTAAAAAATGCCATTGGTAATTTGATAGGGATTGCATTGAATCTGTAGATTGCTTTGGGAAGTACAACCATTTTCACAATATTGATTCTTCCAATCCAAGAACATGGTATATCTCTCCATCTGTTTGTGTGATCTTTGATTTCTTTCATCAGTGTCTTATAGTTTTCTGAGTACAGGTCTTTTACCTCCTTAGGTAGGTTTATTCCTAGGTATTTTATTCTTTTTGTTGTAATGGTGAATGGGATTGTTTCCTTAATTTTTCTTTCTGATCTTTGGTTGTTAGTGTATAGGAATGCAAGAGATTTCTGGGCATTAATTTTGTATCCTGCCAAATTTATCCTGAACTTTACCAAATTCATTGATTGGCTCTAGTAGTTTTCTGGTGGCATCTTTAAGATTCTCTATGTATAGTAGCATGTCATCTGCAAATAGTGACAATTTTACTTCTTCTTTTCCAATTTGTATTCCTTTTATTTCTTTTTCTTCTCTGATTGTCATTGCTGGGACTTACAAAACTATGTTGAGTAATAGTGGCGAGAGTGGACATCCTTGTCTTGTTCCTGATCTTAGAGGAAATGCTTTCAGTTTTTCACCATGGAGAATGATGTTTGCTGTGGGTTTGTCATATATGGTTATTATGCTGAGGTAGGTTCCCTCTATGCCCACTTTCTGGAGAGTTTTTATCATAAATGGGTGTTGAATTTTGTCAAAAGCTTTTTCTGCATCTATTGAGATGATCATATACTTTTTATTCTTCAATTTGCTGATATGGTGTATCACATTGATTGATTTGCATATATTGAAGAATCCTTGCATCCCTGGGATAAATTCCACTTGATCATGGTGTATGATCCTTTTAATGTGTTGTTGGATTCTGTTTGCTAGTATTTTGTTGAGGATTTTTGCATCTATATTCATCAGTGATATTGGTCTGTAATTTTCTGTTTTTGTAGTAGCTCTGCCTGGTTTTGGTATCAGGGTGATGGTGGCCTCGTAGAACGAGTTTGGGAACGTTCCTTCCTCTGCAGTTTTTTGGAAGAGTTTGAGAAGGATGGGTGTTAGCTCTTCTCTAAATGTTTGACAGGGGCTTCCCTGGTGGCACAGTGGGTAAGAATCTGCCTGCCAGTGTGGGGGATACAGGTTTGAGCCCTGGGCCAGGGAGATCCCACATGCTGTCGAGCAACTAAGTGCATGCGCCACAGCTACAGAGCCTGCGCTCTAGAGCCCACAAGCCACAACTAGTGTACCCGCAAGCCACAACTGCTGAAGGCCACACACGTAGAGTCCATGTTCCCTAACAATAGAAGCCACCGCAATGAGGAGCACGCACACTGCAATGAAGAGTAGCCCCCGCTTGTTGCACCTAGAGAAATCCACATGCAGCAGCGAAGACCCAAAGCAGCCAAAAATAAAGTAAATAAAATAAATAAATTTATAAAATAAATAAATAAATAAATGTTTGATAGAATTCACCTGTGAAGCCATCTGGTCCTGGACTTTGTTGGAAGATTTTTAATCACAGTTTCAATTTCATTACTTGTGATTGGTCTGTTCATATTTTCTATTTCTTCCTGGTTCAGTCTTGGGAGGGTATACCTTTCTAAGAATTTGTCCATTTCTTCCAGGTTGTCCATTTTATTGACGTAGAGTTGCTTGTAGTAGTCTCTTAGGATGCTTTGTATTTCTGCCGTGTCTGTTGTAACTTCTCATTTCTAATTTTATTGATTTGAGTCCTCTCCCTCATTTTCTTGATGAGTCTGGCTAATGGTTTATCAATTTTGTTTATCTTCTCAACGAACCAGCTTTTAGTTTTATTGATCTTTGCTCTTGTTTTCTTTGTTTCCCTTTCAGTTATTTCTGCTCTGATCTTTACGATTTCTTTCCTTATAGTAAGTTTGGGTTTTCTTTGTTCTTCTTTCTCTACTTCCTTTAGGTATAAGGTTAAATTGTTTATTTGAGATTTTTCTTGTTTCTTGAGGTACCACTGTATTCCTGTAAAATTCTCTCTTAGGCCTGCTTTTGCTGCATCTCATAGGTTTTGGATCATCGTGTTTTCATTGTCACTTGTCTCTAAGTATTTTTTGATTTCCTCTTTGATTTCTTCAGTGAACTCTTGGTTATTTAGTAACGTATTGTTTATCCTCCATGTGTTTGTGTTTTTTACTTTTTTTCCCCTAGTAATTGATTTCTAATCTCATAGTTCTGTGGTTGGAAAAGATGCTTGATAGAATTTCAATTTTCTTAAATTTACTGAGGTTTGATTTGTGACCCAAGATGTGATCTATCATGGAGAATGTTCTGTGTGCACTTGAGAAGAAAGTGTAATCTGCTGTTTTCGGATGGAATGTCCTATAAATATCAATTAAATCTATCTGGCCTATTGTGTCATTTAAAGCATGTGTTTCCTTATTAATTTTCTGTCTGGATGATCTGTCCATTGGTGTAAGTTAGGTGTTAAACTCCCCCACTATTACTGTGTCAGTGTCGATTTCCTCTTTTATAGCTGTTAGCATTTGCCTTATGTACTGAGGTGCTCCTGTGTTGGGTGTATATATATTTATAATTTTTATATCTTCTTCTTGGATAGATCCCTTGTTCATTATGTAGTGTCCTTCCTTGTCTCTTGTAACATTTTTTATTTTAAAGTCTATTTTATCTGATATGATGAGTATTGCTACTCCAGCGTTCTTTTGATTTCCCTTTCCATGGAATATCTTTTTCCATCCCCTCACTTTCAGTATGTATGTGCCCCTAGGTCTGAAGTGGGTCTCTTGTAAACAGCATATATATGGGTCTTGTTTTTGTATCCATTCAGCAAGCCTGTGTCTTTTGGTTGCAGCATTCAATCCATTCACATTTAAGGTACTTATCGATATGTATGTTCCTAATACCATTTTCTTAATTGTTATGTGTTCGTTTTTGTAGTCCCTTTTCTTCTCTTGTGTTTCCCACTTAGAGAAGGTCCTGTAGCATTTGTTGTAGAGCTGGTTTGGTGGTGCTGAATTCTCTTAGCTTTTGCTAGTTTGTAAAGCTTTTGATTTCTCCATTAAATTTGAATGAGATCCTTGCCAGGTAGAACAATCTTGGTTGTAGGTTCTTCCCTTTCATCCCTTGTTGCTTTTAATAATTTTTCTTTGTTTTTATGTTTTGTCAATTGGATTACTATGTGTCTTAGTGTGTTTCTCCTTGAGTTTCTCCTGCCTGGGACTCTCTGCGCTTCCTGGACTTGGGTGGCTATTTCCTTTCCCATGGTAGGGAAGTTTTCGACTATAATCTTTTGAAAGATTTTTTCTGGTCCTTCTCTCTCTCTTCTCCTTCTGGAACCCTTATAATGTGAATGTTGTTGCATTTAATGTTATCCCAGGGGTCTCTTAGGCTGTCTTCATTTCTTCTCATTCTTTTTTCTGTATTCTCTTCCACAGCAGTGAACTCCACCATTTTGTCTTCCAGGTTACTTATCCGTTCTTCTGCCTTAGTTATTCTGCTATTGATTTCTTCTAGTGTATTTTTCATTTCCATTATTGTATTGTTCATGTCTGTTTTTTTGTTCTTTAATTCTTCTAGGTCTTTGGTAAACATTTCTTGCATCCTCTTGAATTTTGCCTCCATTCTTTTTCCAAGGTCATGGATCATCTTCACAATCATTATTCTGAATTCTTTTTCTGAAAGGTTGTCTGTCTCCACTTCATTTAGTTGTTTTTCTGGGGTTTTTATCTTGTTCCTTTATCTGGTACATAGTCCTCTGCCTTTTCATTTTGTCTTTCTGTGAATGTGGTTTTCGTTCCTCAGCCTGCAGAATTGTAATTTTTCTTGCTTCTGCTGTCTGCCTTCTGGTGGATGAGGCTATCTAAGATGCTTGTCTCTCTCATTATTTTTATGTTTCCCTTTATATCCACGCTATAAATAATTTTAGTTCTTTTGCAGTATTTATCTATTTCTTGTCATTCACATAGCTGTTTTATTTACTAATTTTTCTCATTTATGGGTCTCATTCTCTTGCTTCCTTGCATGTCTGATAGTTTTTATTAGATGCTGCACACTGTGAATGTTATTTTGTCAAATGCAGAATTTTATTGTCTTTCTATTAAGAGTGTGTTAGACTTAGTTATAGCCAGTTGTTTGAGTTAATTTTGGATCAGTTCTTTTGACCTGGGTTGGAGTGTGTCTAGAGTTGTCTTTCCTCTAGGGCAGTGGTTCTCAAAATATGGTATCTGAACCAACAGCATCAGTATCATGTGGGAAATTGTTAGAAATGTGGATTCAAGAACTTTGCTCCAGAATCACTAAATCAAAAACTGTGGGGGTGATGCTTAGCAGTCTGTGTTGTAACTAACCCTCCTAGTTTTCTGATGCATTCTAACTTTTAAGGAGTACTACCCTAGAGCCAGGGACCCTTCTGGAGTCTCTGTGCAATGCTCTAGGTATTCATCAAGACCTGTACTTTAGCTGGTCAAAATATTTCACAGCCTTGTATGAATTCTGGATGTCATTTAAATTACCACTCATTGAACTTTGCTTGTCTTTGTGGCATTTATTCTGTGCATGTGCAAGTCGGGTCAAGTAGTTTTCACCCAGGGTCTCAATAAGACCCCTATACAGAGTTCTCAAGCTTTTCTCTGCATAGCTGCCTCCTCTTTAGTACTCTGTCCTGCAGATTCCGTCCCCTTCCTCCTCTTTAAATTCTGAACTCTGTTCACCCCAACTCAGCAAGACGTCTATACTCTGTTTGGGTTACCACTCACTGTGCTGCATTCCAGAAAACGCTTCCAGACAGACATCCTGGGTAATTTGGGAGCTTACCTTGGTCATTTCCCTTAGCTTAGGGATCCAGTCCTCTACTGACTTTTGTCCAAGGTGTAACAGTAATTCTTTTGTATATTTTATCCAGGTTTCTCATTGCTTATAATAGGAGGACAACTCTGGTCCCAGTTACTGCTATGGCTGGAAGCCAGATACTTATTTTTTATGGTCATGATGTCATACGAGAGCTAATTATGAGAAAAATGAACATTGTATTAATTTCTTCATATTATTTCTAGCACTACTAGAGTGCTGTATGTACTACATAATAGACACTGTGCCAGGAAAGGAGTATTCAAACCTAAATAGGATAGGGCCTTTGCCTTCAAAGATATCATAACTTATGAGGGTGGACTGACATACAAACAACTCATCATAACTCAGTCTATGGTGAAGGCTATAATAGAGGCAGCATGAAATTATATAAAGACCATGGACTTTGAAATCAGACAGGCTTCATTTGAATCTCATATCCATGACATTATTGTGCTGTGTAACCTCTCATAGCCTTAGTTTCCCATTCTGCAGAATGGAGAGAATAGTACTTTGTAGGACTGTTAAGAAGATTAAAATGAAATTCTTTTATAGAGCATGTAGTAGAGGCTCATGAAGTGGTAGTTTCTTTCTTCTTAGAATAAACATAGGATGCAGGAACAGAAATTATTACCGTAGAATTCTCGAGGGAGGAGATGACATTTAAATTGTGCCTTGAAGGTCAAGTAGGATTTTGATATATGTTAGATGTGTTCTAAGGACATTCTACTTTTATGGAACCAAATGAGCAAGGGCTCAAAGGAGTAAAAGGCAGGGAAGCTTGCAAATATACTTATGAAAGTTAGGGTAGTCCAGAGCCTTAAGAAAAGCAGTTTGGATCTTAAAAAAAAAAAAAAATTCCTAGTAGTAGGAAAGTAAAAATAAATCAAAAAGGACAAATAGAAAATCTAACCCGTAGTACAAGTATACTTCCTTAGTCCATTCCTATTTACTGCCATGACTAATAAATTTGGGCAGGCCTGTGGAAAATTCCTGTGGGCTGATATTTTCCTAACCACTTTTCAAAACTACTTTAAGTTGATATTCTAAGCTGATCATTTCATTAATATTAAACTCCAGAGCATGTCCCCAAGTTTCCAAAATTGTTTTTCTCTGTTATCTGTTTTCTCGGGTTACTTCCATTTTTCTTCTTTCTCATCCTGCAAACATTGATTGTCTAGGTTTTCTAAGTGATTGGTAATATGAAAGTACTAAAAAGATCTTTCTAAGACTCTGGTATGTCTTTCTGTGTTCACGTTTGGTAAGAATACTAAAGGGCTTAGAAAACTATATAAATAACTTACATTTCTCTTGGTGAGGGATTATAAACATAAACTTAAGTTTAAAGAGAATTTTAAACTTTATTTCACTGAGGTTAAGATTTGTCCTAATGAGGTTTTTGTTTGTTTGTTGTAAATTATTATTTTTTATACTGTCTATTAAGAATCAGATGGCTTCCTGGATTGAGTTTGCTTCACTTCTCCAGTGGGTAACTTTTATCTGACCTTTAGGTATTTATTCTAATATAGTTTGGTTTGGTTTTTGAAGCTCTGGAATGTTTTTGAAAAAATAAGGCTTGGGACTTCCTGGCTGTCCAGTGGTTAAGACTCCTCACTTCCACTGCAGGGGGCATGGGTTTGATCCCTGGTTGGGAAACTAAGATCCCACATGCTGTGCAGAGCAGCCAAAAAACCCCCAAAAAACCAAAAAGGCTCATGGAGAAGAGCTGTCATCCCTGAAAATGAAAAGATCAGAAATAGGAAAAACAAAAATCAGATATCACCCTTGAAATCTTGATTTCCGCAAGTGCTTTGCCTCCATCTCTGATACCAGTTTGGAAGTCTGTCCCTCTCCTTCTCTGTGATGTTTTCACCAAAAATCCTCTTGTGTTTATACTAGGATTATGTTGAGTTCCTAACTTAAGTGGGAAGAATTTACATATTTATAACAGTGAATTTTCTCACTCATGAAAATGTTTTTTTCTCTGTTTATTTAGGCCTTCTTCAGTAATATTATAGAGTTTTATCCCCAAAGAGCTTACACATCTTTTATTAGATTTATTCTAATAAAAGTTTTTAAGAGTATTTTAAAAATGGGAGTTATGGACAGTCAAATTGGTAATTGCCTCATAAAATTGATATTATATATAGATTTTGAGTCTAGCAAACTTGCTTTACTTGCTTATTAAAATGACTTGTAGATTTTCTTGGATTTTCCAGGGGGAGAATCATATCCTATGCAATGGCAATTCTTTCCTTTTCAAATCTCATACTTCTTTATTCTTGAATGGAAATGGTGATAGTGGGACCTTGTTTTGTTCCAGATTTAAAGAGACTTCTTCTAATGTATCATTTTTCATGTTAGAAAGTTTCTTTTTGTTGCTGAATGGTGGACAATTTTTAAAGTAGTGAATCAGTATAGAATTTTACAAATGTTTTTTCTGTGTCTACTGAGGTAAATCATATGGATTTTCTCTTTTATTTTATTAATGTAGTAAAATGTTAATGGATTTTCTAGTGTTAAACCATTCTTATATCCCCAAAGTTTATTTGGTTATATAAAAATAATATATTCCTAGGTTTCTTTCTTTAATATTTTGTTAAGGACTACCGTGGGATTTTTCTTTCTAGTATTATACCTACCTTCTAGATCATAGGGTAAGCTTGGTAGCTTTTCCTCATTTTCTATTATCTGTAAAAATTTATATAACATAGAATTTATTTCTTCCCTGAAGATGTGGTAAACTTATTTTATACCCTCTGTACCTAGTGTGGAGTTTTTAGGTGGGAGATTTTTTGTTTTGTCTTAAATTTTTTAAAAAATGGAGTATAACACACATATGGAAAAGTGTGCAAATCATAAACGTGTAGCTCAATGAATTTTCACAAACTGAACAAATCCATGTAACCAGAATCCAGATTAAGAAATTAAAAATTACCAGCACTCCAGAAGTCTTCATTGTGTGCCCTTTCAGCCACTGCTCCTCCCTAGTGGTAACCACTACTCCAATTTATTAAAAAAGAAGTCCCATTATTTAGAAGAATTATTTTAAAGATGTAGTTTATGGAAAGAAACTTTGATCAATATAACGTAATTTTTTTCTACTTATTTTTTATTTATTTATTTTTTAGATTGGAGTATAGCTGATTAACAATGCTGTGATAGTTTCAGGTGCACAGCAAAGTGACTCAGCCATACATATACATGTATCCATTCTTCCCCAGACTCCCCTCCCATCCAGGCTGCCACGTAACATTGAGCAGAGTTCCCTGTGCTATGCAGTAGGTCCTTGTTGGTTATCCTTTTTAAATACAGCAAGGTGTACATGTCAATCCCAAAGTCCCTAACTATCCCTTCCCTCCACCCTACCCCCCAACCCCCCAACCCCCCCACCCCCCCACCCTACCCCCCACCCCCCACCACCCCACCCCCACCCTACCCCCCACCCCCCCCACCCCACCCCCACCCTACCCCCCACCCCCCCACCCTTCCACCTAGTTACTCTGTGTTTATAGTTGTAGTTTTTACATTTAGGTCTTTCATCCATTTTGAGACAGTTTTTGTACATGGTGTCGGGTAAGGGTCCAATTTCATTCTTTTGCATGTGGATATCCAATCTCAGAACTATTTGTTAAAAACACTATTTTTTCCTCATTGAATGGTCTTGGCACTCTTGTTGACCATAGATCTATGGGTTTATTTCTAGATTCTTAAGTTTTTTCCTTTGTTCTATATGGCTCTCCTTATATCAGCATCACACAGTCTTGATTACTATAACTTTTTAGTATATATTGAAATCGAGAAGCAAGTCCTCTTCCTTTGTTCTTTCTCGAGATTATTTTGGCTATTCTGAGTCCTTTGCATTTTTGTATGATTTTTAGGATTAGCTTGTCCATTTCTGTTTTTTTTTTTTTTAATTTATTTATTTATTTTTATTTATGGCCGTGTTGGGTCTTCGTTTCTGTGCGAGGGCTTTCTCCAGTTGTGGCAAGCAGGGGCCACTCTTCATCGCGGTGCACGGGGCCTCTCACTATTGCGGCCTCTCTTGTTGCGGAGCACAGGCTCCAGACGCGCAGGCTCAGTAATTGTGGCTCACGGGCCCAGTTGCTCCGTGGCATGTGGGATCTTCCCAGACCAGGGCTCGAACCCGTGTCCCCTGCATTGGCAGGCAGATTCTCAACCACTGCGCCACCAGGGAAGCCCCATTTCTGTTTTTTAAAAAAAAAACAACTGGAATTTTGATAAAGATTATATTGAATCTTAGGGGAGTATTGGTATCTTAACAATATCAAGTATTCAAGTCCATGAACATCTTTCCTTTTTTTTTTTTAATATCTTTAAATTCTTTCAGTAATGGCTCTTGCGACTTCATTCGACATTGTGCTGGAGGTTCTAGCCAGGGCAATTAGGCAAAAGAAAAGACAACCATATGGGAAAGGAAGAACTAGAATTATCTCTATTTGCAGATAGCGTGATCTTATAAATATAACCCCCCATAAAGAATTCCCCCAAATGAAAAATAAAACCTATTTGAGATAACAGATGAATTCTCCAAGGTTACATGATACAAGATCAATGTACCCAAATCAGTTGTGTTTCTATATGCTAGCCATGAAATGTGAAAATGAAATTAAGAAAAGAATTCTATCTATAATAGAAAGAAAAAGAATAAAATACTTAGGAATAAACTTCACCATGGAAGTGTAATACAGTCAGCCCTTCCTATCCATGGATTTTGCATCTGTGGATTCAACTAGCTATGAATCAAAATTTCTGTCCACAGATTTTTGGTATTGGGGCGGGGTGGGCGCTCCCTCCTAGAGCCAGTCTCGCACCAATACTGAGGGACAGGGACAGCTGTATTTTTGTCCTCTGATTTTCTTGTTTTACATCTTGCATTTGGGGGATTTCCCTGTATTGATTTGAAACTCATCTGTGTTTTTAAACCAAAAACCTTTGTGTATCTTATTTAATATTTCTATATATTTTGATTGAAGCGAGAGTAACTGTATATCTTTGTGAGTGGTTGGAGAGTTCTAGGTTGGATTATTCCCTCATATTGCTGGTATTTCATCCGTAGATTTTCTAGGTGTAAGTAGTTTTCAGTAGCTCCAACCCAATTTTAAGAGAAAGGTAGTAAGTACTTTTCCAGCATAAATTAAATGGAGCAGATTAATAACAAAGTGCTGATAAATATGACTACATGAAAAACTTAAACATCTCTACGTTAGAAAAGCTTTAAAGGCCGACAATAAAGAGGTAGAAATATTTGTAACATGTATGTTAATAAAGGGCAAATCTCTCTCTATGTAAAGTGTTCTTAAAAATCAATGATAGAAAAAAGTGCTGACCCCAAAAGAAAATGGCCAAATAATATTTTTTTAAAAAGAATTCACAGAAGAAATACAACTGGTAATAGAAAAAAAATATTTAGCTTCATTGATAAAATAAATGCAAATTAGAATAGTGACATGTTATTTTTTGCCTTGCATATTTTCAAAAAATATGATACCTTTTGTGGGCAAGTATGGAATGGAAAGCCTCGTAACTCAGTAGCAGAAATGTAAGTTGGCGTTGCCTTGTCAAAGACATTTGACAACGCTTATAAAATTTGATATAATTTATCTGTATAATTTAAACCAGTAGTTTTACTGCTTGGAATTTATTCTAAGAAAATAATCATTATTTTTAATACAGATTAAGTGCAGTGATGTTCATCCCAACATCAACTTTAATGGCATAAATTTGGAATCAACAACAGAGAGATGGTTAATTACAGTAGAATATTTTACAATTATTAAAATTAATATTTTAAAATGTGGGGAAATTGCTCTTCAAGTAATATTAATGTTAAATGAAAAATAGCAATATACAGAGCTATGTGAAAAAGTGTAACAGTTCCATAAAAAACAACAATCACCCCCACAACAACCATTAAACATGTATATGCATATACATATATAAAAATAAACACCTCTTTATATTGGAAATAAATACCCCATCTCATTGATAGCAGTTATCTTTGGGTAATATTTTCTCCTTTAGATAGTTCTGAATTTTCCAGATCTTCAAGAATAGATATATATTGCTTTTTAATTAGGAAAAAAGTACAGTGATTATGAATAAGATGTTTTCACACAGATTAAACAGGTTATGATGGCATGGTGAGAATTTGTTCATATGGCCCTGGGATTTTCTTCCTTCGGTTTATGAGTTAAAGTGCTGATAGTTGTGAACTAGTTTGCTAAGTGATAGGAAGCAGCTTTGAAACTTGAAGTATTCTAAATCTTAAGAGTTTACAATGAAGAAAATACTTGGGCAAATAGTGTCAATAAGCCTGATATATATTGCTAACTTGTCACCAGTTTGGTTAACATCTGTGTGATGATAAATTTGTTATTCCTTAACTTTGTTATTCCTCCCCCATTTATTACAGTCTCCCATCCCACCCTTTGCCAAGCCCATACAAGTAGTTTTGTGTTGCAGTAATAAGCACTAGGACCCTTTGACTATTTCTCTCTCACTCTAACCTCCTTCCAGAACCTAAATGTTATATTTTATTTATTGTTGTGAATATGTTAATGGGATTTCCCTGAATAAGGAGAGGCATCTTCCTGGTTTTAGAGTCATGGTCTCTTTAATTATAATGGAGTTTGCATATTACATCTAGAGTGGAAATCTTAGTTAATTCAACCTTATTTTGCATCTCCTGTGTATCATTGTACTGGTATTAGAGGTACAGCAAAGAATGTACCATGATTTTTGCCATTCTGTAGTTCCCAGTGGAGACTTTATAGTATAGGCAGGAGAGAATGGTATAGTAATTGAAAGAATGAGCTACTTTATGGGTTTAAATGCCTGCTTTATAATTTATCAGCTTGTTATTTAACCTCTCAGCGTCCTCATCTCTAAAGCAGAAATAACAGTGCTTCCTTCCATCACTCTCTATTTGCTTATATCTTTCCCTTTTCTTCATTGAACTTGTCACTTCTAAGGCATTATGGTTTTGTTCATTTATTTACAATAATGTAAAATCCTGGTTCACTCATGTGTTTCCAGTGTCTAGCATAGGATCTACTAAGTAATAGCTCTCAGTAAATTGTTGTTCCTTCTCCTGGGAGCATTATTTCTACATGTTTGCACATAGCTCATCCTCATGCTTTAGTTAGTCCCCTGCCCAAGTATCACCTCTGTGGTGGGGCCTTGCTAGGCAACCTCATCTATAAAATAGCATCCTCCATTATTCTCTATTTATCTTGCCTTATTTTTCTCCATTAACACTTAACACTACTGATGTTATATATCTGTTTTCTTGCTTATTGTTTATATTTTCCACTAGAATATAAGATCTCTGAGTGCTAGGACTTTTTTTGTTTACTCCTTGATCCTCAGTTTCTCGCCAGGCACATTAGGCTCTCAAATGTTTTGTTGAATGAATAAGTGAATAAAAGTGCTGAATATATGGATGAATAGGTAAAGGGATATTGCTTACTTTATAGGGTTGCTATCAGTGAAATGAAAAAATTCACGTGTTGTACTTCCATAATGACCGATACAAGTAGATGTTTAATAAACGCTAGCCATAATGTAATGCTGCTCAGAATTTCTAATTCTTACAACAAATTTGCAAAAGTAGTATTTTTTTATTTTTTTACTATTTTATAGAGAAGAAAATTGAGGCTCAAGATTTGTTCAAGGTATAGTAATTGCTGGCTAGTAAGGGCCAAACTTTAATCTGGGATTCAACTTCAATCTGCCTTTTTCTTCAGCTATGGCTCTTTTCACTGCTGTGTTACTCTCAAAAAAATTTAAAGGAGGCTCTTGGGGAAGGTAACATTTGAACTGGCTTTGAAAGATGAATGGGAATTTGCTTGGCATAACAGTGAGGGGGAGGATGTTCTAAGCAGAGGGAGCACCATCAGCAACGACAGAAACCATGGTTATGCAGGTACACCTATGGGAACTAGCTCTGT
This sequence comes from Globicephala melas, assembly GCF_963455315.2. Lineage (NCBI taxonomy): Eukaryota > Metazoa > Chordata > Mammalia > Artiodactyla > Delphinidae > Globicephala > Globicephala melas. The sequence continues at coordinate 143,710,699 of NC_083315.2, forward strand.
ACTCTGAAGAGCAGCAGCAGAATTTTTATAGTTGGGGTGGAATGGACACTGTGGCTCAGCCTTGTCAGTAGATTTTACAAGTTTAATGGGTATGTCTCCGGCACACATCAGACCTGAGCTGTCCAAAATGGTAGCCAGTGGACACCTGTGGCCATTTAAATATAAATTAATTAAGATTAAAGTAAAAAATTAGTTCTCCAGATGCACTAGCTGCATTACAGGTGCTCAATAGCCACAGGTGGCCAGTGACTACTATATTGGATAGTGCAGATGCGGAACATATCTATTGCAGAAAGTTCTGTTGCACAGAATTGTTTTACACAGTTAACACGTGATTGGATAGAGGACTTGAGCAGAACCTTTACATAGAGAAGAAAGTAGTGAATTAAAAAGAGCCTAGTTTCCCAAACTACAAATGTTTTTAAAAACAGAGTGGGGAGCAGTTATTAGAAATTCTACACTAATCAAGCTTAAAAAGGTCAGTTAGACTTTTGTTTTTCTCTGTAGATGAAAACTTCAATTTATTTGGCTTGGATAGAGATACAAAGCCAAAAGCTTCAGGAGTATTGGGACATCACTGCATGGATATAGATTAAAAATTATCTAATGTGCCTCTCTACCCTGCCCCATTAGTCTGGCATGCCAAAACAAATGGAGTCAGAAACTTGGAATAGCCAATACCTGATCTAGGCTCTGAACCATTACTCATTAGGTAAAGAATTGACTTTACTTAATATGGATCTATAATCATCTTCATATTTACAGAAGTTTATGTCCTGTCTCTTCTCACTTTATGAAAACTTCACATAAATCCTCAAAATATCCCTGTGAGGTTGGCTCTGTTTCTTCAGGTACAGAGATAAGAGTACAGACGGACTTGTCCAATATCATTTAACCAGGAGATGGTAGAGCCAGTATGCAGTCTCACATTTTCTGACTCATAAGTCATGTGCTCCTCAAACCACGTTTACAATGAGGATACATCGCTTTCACCTGGATAAAAAGGAATGTAAAACTCTTATGACCAAAATGAGAAGAGCTCAGATGAAAAGTAGGATGAGAGGCTTTAAAGAAGTGACTGTTTGGGCAGCAACAGGTTGATCCTCAAAATCACTGAAAGTCACCAAAGTCCTCTCCTTTAGAGTAGTAAGAGAGTAGCAGGAGGAAAGCAGTCTGCTAAAACTTGGTAACTAACTTGATTTGCTATACTGAGGAGCAGCTGGGTGAGAGAGCGTGTTTGATGCTGGGAGTCTAATGAAGTATTACAGGTAAAAGAAGACCTGTGCTTGGACTTTGTAGAAAGAGATTTAAGGGAGGTGGATTAAAGTACCTTTTGAAGAACGAATAGACAACATTTGGCATACGTATCATTATTCTAACAGTCAGGCTTAAAATGTTGGTCTTCCCAAAATTCTACTCAGGATTGATTGTGTCATCCTCTGGACTATGATAATATGTTGTTTATACCTATATTATAGTATTGATTATGATCAAACTTCATTTTTGAATGCCTTGTACAAAGTAGGTTCTCTGTAAATGTTTGCTGGACTGAAACTAATCATCTTTGACCATGCTTTCTATCTTATTCTCACACTTAAGAAATTACCAGTTTGTGACAATTTTTAGGCTCCCTCTATCTATTTATCTGTTTCTATGCCCACTTCTACTTTCCTTCCCACCACTCTAGCTCAGGCACCAGCCACCTATTTTGTGGACAATTGAATAGTTTCTTAATTTTATTTTGTTTTTCCTTCAGTCTTTCAACCTTCTAATCCAACCTGTACAAGACATCTAGATTACTCTTCTTCAGATATTGCTGCTACCATTTCACTCTCATTCAGTAGCTTCCCATTATCTATGAATTAAGTGAAGATCCTTAACTTGATATTCAAACATTTTTGTATTTAATTGGAACATACCTTTCCACAGCACTAGGGAAAGTTTTAAAGGAAGTAAGTTCTTAAGAATTGCTTATTGAAGTGTTTAGATGGCTTTGAGGTTCAAAAGATTTTAAAGACTAAAGCAACGTAAGAAATGTCTTGAAAACAATAGAAATCGATATATAATCAATTGCTTGGCCATGTGATTATTCCATAGATGCATAGAAGTTCATAGAAAAAGATCATTGAAACCTTGGGTCATCAGACCTACAGCTTCATTGGAGAAGCTGAGAGTTGTTTGGGATCCTGAATCATTTATTCATTTTATTTATTCAGACCAAATTTTCCCCTGCTTTTCTAACAAATATGTAAGGTTTTAGAGTAATGGGCTCGGTTTTGTCAGTATAAAAATATTTCCTTTGTCAGAAGAATTCAGATGCTTATAAATAGATACTTGTGCTTAAATGTCATTATTTTAAATGTTATGGGATCCCTTCCCAGAACTTTGAAAATGTATATACCTGAGCTATTTCTTCTCATCAGCTTCTACAGTGGACACTTAGTTTGAAGTCATATTGGAATAATTTGAGGAAAAGTAGAATTTGGCAGATATAGCATTTGAGTATCATAAAATTGAGGTTTCAAACAGGATATAGCATTGTTTAAGCTCAACTTATAATAAATAGAATTTGTCAGTTGTGTAGTAATATAGGCTCAAAAGTGCTATTTTTATGGGTGATAGTTTTTTTCTGTATGGTTAGCTGCTCTGTTTTGTTTGTACTCAATACAAAGAAATTTAAATTTCTTTGTCTTTTGGATGATCTTTTGGTGAAAGAAATGTAGAGTGTCAAACACAATAATAAAAGTGTCAGATGCCGTGAAGTAACACTTCTAATTTTCCAGGGATTTTCAAAAATGGAAGGGTGTAAATTGGCTGTACCTTTTTGGTGATTGGTTTGGTTACTTTTCTTGTTGACTGTTTTCGCTAATTAATTCAGCAAGATAAATTGTTTCTATTATCATGACATGGCCAACACCTTAGTTACCAGTGTTCAGCTATCTCTTCTTAGTCTGTAAAAAGGGCTGTCTATGAACCTGTGCTTACTGCTTTTCATTTACTTAAACTTTATTTACTTTTGCATTCCTAAGCAAAATGAATAAAACCTTTTATATATGTGATTTCATTTCCTCACTCCAATACTCATTCCAGTTTCTATGGGCCTTTTGATTTATAGGCACTTAAAAATCTTTCCCCTTCCAATTTGAATTTAAGTAATTAGCTTCTTCCTAATTTGGAACTTCAACTTGAAAATTAGTGGGTTTGATTTGGCATTAGATTGGGTGTTTTAGATGAGATCATATAACTTTGGTTTTAAGTGATCACAGAAGTGTTTGTCAAGCAGTATCTTTGTAGCTTTGAGGAAACTGGAAAACAACTTTTCTACCAAGATTATGATTCTCCTTGATAGTCACTTTAACTGCAGTTGGGTCCTGGCTGTACCAATTCCAGTTTAAACAACTGGACCTTGAACCTGTTTTCATTCTGATTAAGAAGTTTATTTATATGTTTGGGAATACAGAGGCACAACCTGTTAACAGCTGTAAATTTGGTTGATTAAGCTCTGTGTAGACAAATTTACTAGGGAGAACTGTTCCCTAAAAATTCCAGTTCACTTACATGTGAAGGTAGTCTGGCTATTTCTCACCAGTTTCCATCATTTCCTGCCAAGAATAATAAACATTTTCTTGTAAAGGATTGACACTAGAGGTTAGAAGTGTTCAGTGTTTTATCAGTCACACTGGGCTATCTCAATAAACAAACAAAGAGATATCCATGTATATGCCTGGAAAAGCAGTTAGACCCTAGAGAGATCATTTCTTTCAGACAGTCTTCCAAACCTTTTCAGTGTTGGTGAATGTCAGTTATGAATAGACATTTATTATAATGGAAATTGTGGATGTTTGGAGCTACATTTTCATTTACCAACAGTTCATGGAAGCTTGTGGTTTCAGTGGATAATAGTAGGCTGGAGCCAGAAACGATATTTTCTTAATTTAGTATAACTGTAGATGCCATTATAAGTATTATAATAAAAATGGGTTTATTAATTTAAACTTCTAGTATTCAACATTTCCCTGTAGTGGTCTGTTGGGCAAACTATGGCCCAAGGGCCAGCCCACAGAATGTTTTTGTGGTGAGCACAGTCTAAGAATGGTTTTACATTTTTAAAGGGCTATAACAAACAAACAAAGAAGAATATGCAGCAAAGGCTACATATAACCTTCAGAGACTAAAATGTTCATCTGGCCCTTTAAGAAAAAGTTTGCCAACGCCTACTAGTATAGATTAGCAATAGTCATGGTGATGATCCTTTACAAGGATCCGAAAAGTGCCATCTGAATCAACAAAACAAGATGAAAGTATGGAAAATATGTTTTCCATAGTTTTATTAGTTTTAGGGTATTTTATTTCTGATTTGCACGTGATATGTAAAATAGAGATAATACCAGTAGCCTTCTAGGGCTATTGGGAGCATTGACTCATGGCTCCTTGCAGTGCCTCACACATGGAAGAAAACTGTTATCTATCAATGTTGTTATAATACTGTGTTGAATGCCTGACAGTTGTTTCTGCTTTGTTTTATGAGTCTCTATTCTGTTTTATCTGGGCCCTGTTTGCATTATATTTAATTTTATAAGCCACTTTAAAATCTTTTTGATTTTAGTTGAAATGCAAATCTTAAGTGTAGCAGTTTTATTGTTCCTGGTCCTATGGCTGTGTAACAAATTACCCCAAAATTTAGTGGTGTGAAAAAATAGGTTATTATGCTCACAGATTCTGTGGATCAGGAGTTTGGACAGGGCACAGCAGGATGGCTTCTCTCTTTATTCCACAATGTCTGAAGCTGGAAAACTTCAAAGGCTGGGAACTGGAATCATCTGAAGACTCATTCATTCTGGCAGTTGTTGCTGGCTGTTGGCTAGGAAGGCTCCAATTCCTCTCCATATGGGTCTCTCCTTGTGAACTCTCCAAATGGATTAGTTTGGCCTTCTTGAAGTGCGCTATCTGGGTTCCCCAGAGCATGCATTCCAAAAAGAGAGAGCCAGGCAGAAGCTGTATCCTTTCTATGACATAGCCTTGGGAATCACAGAACATCATTTCTTTCCTTCTTTGATGTGCAGAACAGTCACAAGTCCACCAAGTTCAAGGGGAGAAAAAAGACTCCACCTTTTGATAGGGAGTGGCAGGGTTCTGGAAGAGCCTGTGGGACCAGAAAAAAGGCTGAGGACATTTTTGGAAATACAGTTTACTATAATTATATCATTTTATTTATTTAACAATCACTTATGTAGGATTTAATCAATATGCCAGGCGCTAAGTACTTTACAAATATTAATTCATATAATTCATAATAGTCTTATTTTATAGATGAAGAAACTGAATCAGAATATTGGATTAACTGGAATACAACTTTCTCTGACCTTGATGGATAACAAAGAAGTTACTGTGTTTTTTTTAAAACTTGCATAGTGGGCTTCCTTGGTGTCACAGTGGTTGAGAGTCCGCCTGCCGATGCAGGGGACATGGGTTCGTGCCCCGGTCCGGGAAGATCCCACATGCCACGGAGTGGCTGGGCCCGTGAGCCATGGCCGCTGAGCCTGCGCGTCCGGAGCCTGTGCTCCGCAACGGGAGAGGCCACAACAGTGAGAGGCCCGCGTACCGCAAAAACAAACAAACAAACAAACAAACAAAAAAACTTGCATAGTATTATTTATTTAAAGATTTAAAAATATTTCAAATGCACCCTTCTATTTCTTGCATTAGAATGCATTTAAGAGAAGCATGGTTTCTAGTAGGTAATTTCTTAAATGAGTGCAGTGGTCGAGTCTCTTAGATTCTATCCTTACGTATTCTTAGAGCTGGGCTATGGTAAATAAGTTGGGATTTCTTCATGAAGCAGGTTTCAAATGAATCAATAAGTATGAATAATACTCTGTTTGACAACAATCTTGTACTCACTTACCAAACTTGAACAATAGATTGATTCTGTGTCCTTTTATGAAAATCAATACAATATCTTGGTCTAGGTGTGATAATCTTACCTAATTGCTATCTTTTCCTTCATTGCTGTTGAAATCACACCCTTTTGTTGGTAAGGTCAGTGACCTTTCAGTCTCCATTGTCATGAAGGCGTTTTATCAGGGAGAGTCCTCCTCCCCTTTTTCTTTTTTCCATTAAAACTATGAATGTTTGTTGGACATATTTCAAGCCCTTGGGTTTTTGTTTTGTGTGTGTTTTTTTTTTTTTTTTTAACATCTGTTGATTGATTTTTGCCTTGGAGATTTAAGTCTCTGACCAAGTTGTTTATAGCTTTTCAGTCTTTTTTGTCCCACAGAATTCAGTAGTGATGTTTTAAAGGTGGGCCAAAGTGACTTTCACCCTGGTTCATTTGTGACACAGTTAACACTATATCTCTCGTCTCTACACACACACACACACACACACACACACACACACACATATGTATATCAAGTATAAAGTATGCAAATAAGAAAAGGTTAGCTTTGTTAGATTATCAAAACTCAAATGAAGTGTCTAACATTTTGGGGGGAATATTTAAATAATTTTCTTTCTAATTGGAAAATTGAGGGTGTTCTTTTAAAACGGATATTTGATTAGGAGTACATGTAGAAATTTGCATATCAAAACTTGCCAAATGTAAGACTCACTTATTTTATTTTTTTAAATTTAGAGAGCTAAGAGAGAGACCAGTACTACTACGAATGTGAATGAACTGATGACATTGAGTGGAATATGTAATATAGAAGCATGCATTATTTATTTATTTATTTAGACTTCGAAATAGTAAGAATGAATGCAAAAAAGAGCTGTCCTGCTGCTCATTCATTAATCTGAGATGTGGTATGGTGTAGTGGCAAAAAACAGGGGCTCTAGACTTAGACCGACTGCATTTATATTCTAGCTCTTCTGCCATCTGTGGGATCTTCGTGATTCAGTTTCATTGTATGTGTAATGGCTGAGTTCTCTCATTGGTCAAGACAGCACCTACCTCATAGTGTTGTAGTGAAAATTAAATGATTTAATATATGTAAAGTGCTTAGGACAGTGCTTAGCACATTGTAAACTCATAAATGTCAGCTCTTATTCATTAATCCATTCTTTCACTCACTCACTCATTAAAGAAACATTTATTGAACATCTACTATGATGGGGATACAAAGATAAAGGAAGCTCTGCTCTGAAGGTATGAGTAATGTAGTGGAGCAGAGGTATATAATAGTCATTATAACATAGGATGAGTGGAGTGATATGTTATAAAGCAGTTATATAAAAGTGCTCTGAAAAGGAAGAGGGTGGAGTTTTTTTTTTTTTTTTAACATCTTCATTGGGGTATAATTGCTTTACAATGGTGTGTTAGTTTCTGCTTTATAACAAAGTGAATCAGTTATACATATACATATGTTCCTATATCTCTTCCCTCTTGCGTCTCCCTCCCTCCCACCCTCCCTATCCCACCCCTCCAAGCGGTCACAAAGCACCGAGCCGATATCCCTGTGCCATGCAGCTGCCTCCCACTAGCTATCTACCTTACGTTTGTTAGTGTGTATATGTCCATGACTCTCTCTCGCCCTGTCACAGCTCACCCTTCCCCCTCCCCATAACCTCAAGTCCGTTCTCTAGTAGGTCTGCTTCTTTATTCCTGCCTTACCCCTAGGTTCTTCATGACATTTTTTTTTCTTAAATTCCATATATATGTGTTAGCATACGGTATTTGTCTTTTTCTTTCTGACTTACTTCACTCTGTATGACAGACTCTAGGTCTATCCAGAGGGTGGAGTTTTTGATAGCCTTAATCATTTTACTTTTCTATGACACTATTTATTCATCTGAAAATGTTCTCTTTTGTGGACCTTGTAAAATTCTTCAGGACATAATCTCTCCTTTCTTTGCATTCCTGTATCATTTTTATCTCATGGTATTTATCATTTTTTACTTGAAGACTTCAACATTTCTGTATCACCGACAGCCACTCAACACAGTACTCTTCAAAAATACTTTATAAACATTTACCAAGTGGCTCAAGTAGTAAAACTGATTAAAATGCTTAGATGTCAGTCTCTGCTTCCATCTTTTTGAGGGCTTTTAAAAGGTGTAGATAGGTTGAAAAATACACAGTTTGAGGGTGAAATAAATAAGATACATGGATAGCTCACCATCTGAATAATCAAGCTAATTCTATGGATTCTCTAGGAGGGTAAAAAGCCCCATTTGTACCATTTTCCAATTTCCATGGTATAAATACTCCCACTATGTCCAAACTCATGCTACAACATGACATCACTGAATGTTGATGGAAGAGATGTGCAGTAGAATACCATTATATAGTAGTGTCCCCACAATATAGGTCCAGTAGATGTAAACAGCTCTGAGCCAGGATAGTAGTAAAATGTAGTAACACAATGAAAAATGATGAAATTTGAGTATTTGTTTTATATAAAATTTATTTAGTTATACATTTACAAAATTTAATTTTTAATGATGTCTGTATTTAACAAATGGCTTAGGAAATTCCTGAAAGTTTAGCAATAAGCACTTGTGAACTCTAACACGTCTCTTTACCCAGGCCCTGCTATTTACTGATTGTATGACTTCGGCTAGTAATTTCACTGCTAGAATTTAGGCTAAGGAAATTATCTGTGAATTGGAAAAAACACAAAGATATTTATCTTGGCATTATTAGCATAACAAAAAGCAACCTAATTGTTTAAAGTGAATTGTGGTTAAGAAAATTTATTGGAATGTTTCCTAGAATTAAAAGTGACTTATGTTGTTGGTTTAATAACAGCATAGAAAAATGCCATATGTTGAAGTGAAAAAGAAAAAAAATGCTGAATATCTAATCTATATAGAATTATCAAAAATTTTTAAAAACATAAAAATATGTTAATTAGAAGGAACTGTTAGTGGTAAGGACATGGCTGTGTTCTTTATCCTTTTCTTCATTTTACAAATTTCCAGTAATAAGCATATTTTATATTTATAATGAAAACATATCATCTTTGTCACAAAACCAAATTCTAAATAATACCTCTAATTTTTTGTTGAATTAAAAGCATTATCAAGATACATCTTTCCTGATTTAGACATTAAATATTTTTTTCTAACAACCAATAGAACATACAAATTGAAATAGGGTTTTTTTTTTTTTTTTTTTTTTTTTTTTTTTTCGGTACGCGGGCCTCTCACTGTTAGGGCCTCTCCCGTTGCGGAGCACAGGCTCCGGACGTGCAGGCTCAGCGGCCATGGCTCACGGGCCCAGCCGCTCCGCGGCATGTGGGATCTTCCCGGACCGGGGCATGAACCCATGTCCCCCGCATCGGCAGGTGGACTCTCAACCACTGCGCCACCAGGGAAACCCCTGAATTAGGTTTTTATAGATCAATACTGGATTTGTTTCTCCCCCTAGATTTCACGTACAGGTTATCATAGATTTCTATGGAAGATTTTGCATTTTTGTAAAAGTATTCTACATTAAAAATGTTAACTTCGAAATTACCGATTTAGAAAGGCTGCTTAGTAGTTAAGTAGGTAACTATCAGTTTAAGAAAATTGAAGACATATTGTTCCAAAATGATGTTGGGTTCTATGTTTTCCACATTCCTGTCTAATCTATGCATTGTTAAAAATTTATTTGACCATTTATAGCTCTTCTTTTGTGAAAGAATTTCTCAGACTTTTTCTAATTATCTTTAAATATAAGCAGATAATCTAATTTCACACACTTCCAGAAAATAGTTTTAACTATTTTCCCTGTCCCTTTTTAGTCAATGACGGGTTAACTATAGTAGACAATTTAGAAAAGCTAAGCTTCTGTGTAATTTTTTTCTCCTGAAGATTAAGATGTGATGAAGCAAATCACCTGTGGCATACCTTGTAGCAGGAAAATGCTTTTTTGGTGACTTTTAAAGGTACTAATTTAAATGTCAAAGCAAGTTCTGTTAAGATTTAACCTTTGTTCCAAGGTTGTAATGTCTCTTGCCACTTTATTTACTTGGTTTGGATGGGTTTCAACAAGGATTTGGTTTAATGTAATTCTCTATATTTTTATGGGGGAGAAATTGAAGCGTTTCATGATGTCTTGAACTCTCCCTCCTAGGAACTCCTAGTGCTTCTTATTATTTCTGTGTTTTTGTCATGTGCTATTATTAACCTTTTGAATTACTCAGCTTTTTTTTGTCTGGATTGTCTTTCTAAAATACCATAAACTCCTTGATGCAGAGATGTCTGGGCCATGAAGTATGATAGGTAATGAAGTTTACAGTAAGTAAATCTTGACTTTTCACTTACCAGCTACGGGACCTTGGGTAATTATTCTTTGGGCCTCAGGCTTCTTATCACCAAAGTGAATGTAATGATCTCTAGTTTGTGGGGTTACTGAGAGGGTTAGCGGTAAAGTATGTAATGTTCCTGGCATATAGTAGGTATTCAATAAATTAGTTATCAGGTATTTGGTAACACCTGAGTGAATGACTGTGTATTAGTCTGCTTGGGCTGCTATAACAAAACACCATAGATCAGGTGCTTAAATATGAGAAATTAATTTTCTCACAGTTCTGGAGGCTCAAAAGTTGAAGATCAAGGTGCCGGCCAATTCAGTTCCTTTTCCTGGATTGCATGTGGCCTCACATGGTTAGGGCTGGGGGTAGAAAGAGAGAGACGGGGGGAAGAAGCAAGCTCTTTGAGTGCACCCCTTCCCTTCAAGGGCACTTCTGGGAAGTTGCACATAGTACTTCCTCTTTGGCTAAAATTTAGTCACATGGCCATAACTCAAGGAGCAACAACCAGGAAATATTGTCTTTTGGTTGGACATCAGTGTACCCAGCTAAGAACTGGGGTTCTTACTAGGAAGAAGGGGGAAAATGGGCAGTGGGGGATAATTAGCTTTCTATACTGCAGTAATCATTTTTATTTTCAAGTATTGTTATGTTTATTAGGCAACTGATAATGCATTGACTTCTTAAAAAATGTGTAGTCCTAAATTATAAAAATATGTATTTCTAAAAGATACATAGAAAATTTGAGTTGCTTGAGATCACTCATGGAATATACTTTAGTTACTAGTCCGGATCTAAAGAAGGTAAAGAGCATTGCCTCTAATCCTGTTTTTCTTTTCTTTTTTAATGTTTGAACTTTAATGTCTTTTAAAGAATCATTAAAAATTACTTTTAAAAAGTACAATAGAGATGCAGTTCCTTTTAGAAAAAAATCAGAAAATATAGAGGACTAAAACATAGAAAAGAAAACCACCTATAATTGCACTATCCGCCATTAACATTTTTAGAGTATATCCATTCAGACTTTTTCTGTGTTCATATGTAAAAATTCATTGTTTTCACGTGATGGGTACTAAGTTTGGGAAGATGAAAAAGTTCGGGAGATGGATGGTAACGATGGTTGCACAACAATGTGAGTGTATTTAATGTCACTGAGCTGTACACTTGAAAATGGTTAAATGGTAAGTTTTATGTTATGCATATTTTACCGCAATAAAAAAAAAACGTTTATTGTTTGCATAAATGAGCTCATACTCAGTATCTTATTTTATAACCTACTTTTTATGTTCAACAATGAAAAGAGAACACCTTTCCATATAAGTAAATATATTTTTGCACTGTGAATTTTGTGGCTGAATATTTATTTTATCCTTTGGATGTACCACCTTTTATTGAGGGCAGTGTTAAGGAAATAAAAAAGAGTGTTAGCCCTTTCCTTTTTAAGTGGATTCACAGAGAGCTTTGTGATGCATGGCAGAGGACTTGGGGAAATAACCAGATGGTAGAAACTGAAAACCTCCCCTGGGTCCTTAAACTGTGTCTGCCTTGTTCAAATGACTCTCTAAATAAACTGCTTTACTGTTCTGATGTCAACATGGCAGCTTTGCTTTCTTTTTTTTCCAAGTATAACTTTTTTTTTATTTGTCTAAAAGGATATTTATTCCAGACTAGTGGTTTTCTTGGATTTCTGCCCTACTATGTTAATGTCATATTAGAGGAATCAGGGCAAAAGAGAAACATAGATGGAGAATATTGCACCCTGAGAATTGGTTCCTTCACACAAGGATCAGATGCCAGTGATGGCAGGCATGTCTGAAATTTCAGCATTGGTAAGCCACTCTTAGGAAGGTTCCTCCTGACTTGAGGTCTGGGTCTCTCCTGAGATGCTATTTTTTCTACACCTATTTTGAGAGGATGCCCATCATTTTCCCACACTTTCACACTCACAGGGTCATTGTCTTCCTAAGCTCCCCCTACCTCTTTTAGACCACCATTTCCTCATCTGCTCTAAAATACTCTGCTTCTTTGAGGATGCTTTTGCTACTCGGCTACACCAACTCGTATTTCTTTTCTGGGCTATTGTTGTCCCCCAGTCCCTCTACTTTACTCTACATCTTCTTGTATTTGTACCTCCATTTCCCCCATTATTCTTCTTCCAATTCCCTTGTCTCTTCATCTTTTTTTTAAATCACATTTTTGATACCTTTTTCTTTCTGTCTTCTGAAATTCAGATGTTTTCCTCTCTGGCCATAATTTCCTTATCTTTCCAGCTTATCCACCACATCTTCAGCCTTATAAGGACTTGCAATTATATGGGACGCATTCTTCACTCTCCTTTCTCTTCACTTCAGAGTCCATGGACCATAACTCTAACTTATCTCTTGTCAGCTTACTGAACTCCTGTGCCCCATTATCAGTCATGTCTGCTTGGTATATTCCCAACTGTGGGTGACTCTGAGCTTTTTCTGCAGTTGCTCCTGAGCTGCTGAGTTCAGTTGGAGAAAAATATAGAGTGAGGCAGATTAATGGCTCCATAAATACAGGGCCCTCACCTCATCTGTCCTCTCAGCATTACCCAGCAAACTTGTGTCATTCCCTAAATAACTCTCTCCTCCATTCTCCATGACAATATACTTCACCTGGGGCTTCTCTTGCCAGTCCCAGCTTGTGTCCCCCGAGCCCCTCATATAAAACAGTTCTCCCTAAGCTCTCTCAGCCCCATTACCCTGCTTAATTTCCTCCATTAGCATATCACAAAGTGAAATTGTCTTGTTTGCTTGTTTATTTTATGTGTTCGCCTGCTTAAATTTAAGGATCATATGAACTGGTAACTTCATCTCTTTTTTTACTGCTATGACCCTGGTGCCTAGAATAGTACCCAATGCATTTTGTTCAATGAATGAAAGACAATTTCAATTATTTTCTACTCTTCTCAAACATCTTACTCATGAATTCTGTCTTGATCCTCAGCAAATGACTACTTCCAAGTCAATAGGAAAGATAGAAATCTTCCAATGGAAAACTCGTTCCTCATCTGCCATTAGAAGTAAACCTTTCATGCAGACATAGAGAATGGACTTGAGGACATGGGGAGGGGGAAGCGTAAGCTGGGACAAAGTGAGAGAGTGGCATGGACATGTATACACTACCAAATGTAAAACAGATCGCTAGTGGGGAGCAGCCACATAGCACAGGGAGATCAGCTCGCTACTTTGTGACCACCTAGAGGGGTGGGTTATGGGGGGTGGGAGGGAGACGCAAGAGGGAGGGGATATGGGGATATATGTATATGTATAGCTGATTCACTTTGTTATAAAGCAGAAACTAACACACCATTGTAAAGCAATTATACTCCAATAAAGATGTTAAAAAATAATAATAAAAATTAAAATTTAAAAAAAGTGAACCTTTCCACATGTTTTTTTCCTTTGTCCCTTCTGTTACGAAAAAAGGTTTCGCTCATTTCCTAAAGTCCGGGGCCTATCCTTTTCCACCTTAGACGGACCTTGATTTTTCTTAATCCTGTCTCTCTCTTAAATCTTGTGTGTAAGCACTGTGATTATGAGCATGGGCTTTGTAATCAGACATGCTTGGATTCAAACTTTAGGTCTGTTGCTGTGAAATTTTGGGCAAATTATATAATATCTCTCAGCCTCAGTTTCCTTGTGTTGGGGATAATAATACCTATGTCATAGGCTTGTTGTGAAGATTGAAAGATTGCATATTTTTATTTTTAAAGTGCTAAGCTTTGTGGTTGGAACAAAGTAAGCACTCAAAAGAAAGGTCTTTGTATTATTATTATTACCTCCCATTCTACTGGCTCCTAAATTTATTAAGCTCATCTTTAAAAATTGTCCTATTTCAACTACATATTTAGCACTCTATTTTTCTCTTCCCTATCACACCTCTTCTCTGGTTTCTACCTCCTGCTCATTTTGGAACCCACTCCAGTCTGGCTTCCCAAACATTTCAGATTTTATTCCCAATCCTGATATCTCATTACTTTCCCGCCCTTCCCTCTCTAAACCTGTTCTGCCTCCAGTGGCTGCATCTCCCAGCGGTTCAAGTCAGAAACCTGGGAGGTAGCCTTGTCCCCTTCTTCTTCTTCCTTCCCTACATTCCATCACCAAGCAGAATTCTGATAATTTTACCTCCTAAATAGTTCTTCAATTTTCCTACATCTCTTTTTCCTTAGATGCCATCATTCCAGTCCAAAGAGCTATCACCTCCCCAAAAATTGTGATACCAGCTTTCCGTCATTCACTCCTGTACCGCACTATTCCATACTCCACATTGTAGATAGAGTGATCTTCTAAAAATGCAAAGCTGATAATATTATTCCCTTTTCTAAACATTCCAGCAACTTCTTATAATCCTTAGGGCCAAGCCCTTCTTGATCAGATCCTACTTATTTCTTCAGCTTTATCTTGCACCATGGTTCCCATTGTCCATGCCCTAGCCCTGTTGAATTTAATTTCTTTCCACTTTGTTCAGCTCTTTCACGTACTGTTCCACTGCCTCTTTCATCATTCCTCTTTCCTGCTTAAGCCTCTGTTCTCAACCTACATTTTACTTCCTCAGATGGCCCTTCCCGCAGGGTTGGTGTCCCTGTGGTCTGTTCCATATCATCATAGTGTTTGTTCCATATGAAAGTTCCTTGTCTCCTCTCACGATCCCTGAAGGCAGGAACCATGTGCTGTTTGCTCATCAGTGTATTTCCTAGTAGAATGCCTGGCCTATAGTAGACACTTAGCAAAATTTTATTAAATGTTGTTGGTAAATAATTAATTCAGTGAGGAGAAAAACCATCCTATGTCACAACATTTGTTAGGGTTTAGAGCTACATATGGTATTCCTGTATTTAGCTTTGAATATATCTTTAAACATAAATAAATGTGGAAAATAATAAGACTGCTTTTCAACACATGCTCTTATTTTTCTATCTTCACACATTCCCTTATTTTAAAATCTTTTAATGTTTGTTTTTATTCTATACTACAAACACCAATTTTTTCCCCCCATTTGGATGCTTTTGAGTGTAAAATGCCACTTAACATCAGCACGTCTGCCAACTTTCATTCAGTCTTACAGCTGTATTTGGATGACATTTCCATGGACAATTTTGTGAAGTTTTTCGACTAGATGTCGAGTCTAAATCATGTAGTCTTCTAATGGTGCATTTGAAAAGATAGTGAAGCCCACTGAACTGTCTTGTTCTCCAACAAGCCAAATAGAAAGCACTAGGAGGACACAGGGCTGTGGCTTAGACTTTTTGGCTCTTCATAGCCCCTCCACAGGCTGTTTGCATGCGTGGAGACTGCAAAGGGGGAACGTGTTGATGGATTAATGATTCTCTCCTTCCCAGTCAACCTTGGGTCTAAGTAGCCTGTGGAGCTGAATCATCCCTGACAGGGAAAAATGAATACTCTAGAAAGACATGGGTGACTAGAACCTGCTAGCTAAGACACATTGTTTTCAAGGTTATTTATGAAAGCTTCATTATGGAAGGTAGTTGATACTGATTGTGTTTTTATTGTTCCTAAGGAAGAAGTCTTTTTTTTTTTTTTTTAAATCTGAGAAAACAAACAGATCACTATATATTAGTTTTCCTTGCCTTACTACCTTACTAATATGACCACCAACTCTTTGACTGTTTGTTTGATAATGTAGTTTGGAGCAGCTCTTGTTCATTTTTTAGTGCATCTTGGATCAAAAACGTAATTAGGAAAATTTTACAGGGAAATATTCCTAATCTTGTAATTACTGGGCCTTTCATACTGTTGGAATTAGGATTTGTCAGAACTCTTTTCCCAGAACAGATTAGACTTTTGTTTTTAGATCGATCAGGGTTATTTGCCTTCTTAAGTCTATAACAGGAATGTTAGGAAGATAGTTTATTTGTATAACCCCATTTGATCCAAAGTTATCATTAACTAGAGGTAATTTAATGGATGTCCCTTGTGTACCGTTTCAGGCAGACCTAGATATCACTTTTAGCAAAAAAGGTAAGTTTGTTCTTTTAAAATCCCTCAGAGGAAGATTAGTCTAGTTAGTTACGAAAAAGTCCTCTAGGGAGAAAGTAAACTGTTGCATATTTCTCAGATCTGCCCTGGCAATTGTCTATACCCAGAGATCCTGGAGGGCTCCTCTGAAGAGTTTGGGATTCCTAATGTTGCAGATTAAGCAAATTCACCACATGCCCCTTGGATTTCAAGCAGAAGCAAGAAGAGGATATGACAAAGGAATTAACTTTGCGCCTCCAATGTTAAATATATTCTAAATCCATTTTGGGTTTAGGTTTGCTGCTTAGTTGCAATATGATCTCTGGTTCTTTTGGATTCTGATAATTTAATTTACTCAGTTCTTTTACTTTTATAAGTTAAACTGTCAAGAGTTTATATTCATGGATTTCATCATTTTATCTCTTATTTCCAGAGTCTTTTTTTTCCTTTTTTCCTTATCTTTTAAAAAAATAACTTAAGGTGTTTGTCTTAGGAAGGTTAGCAGGATGTCAGTTTTAAAGTGTTCAGAAAATGAGCTGTTTTTGTTTTATGTACATGCTCAGATACTCTGTGTAAACATCAACTAATTCAAGGAAAATTAATTCAAGTCTTTAAAAAGTGAAGAATTACTTTCTCACAAATTAACGCATTCTGAGTTATATTCTTGGGTGGGACACAAAAATAAGAAAATATAACATTAATCTCCTCTTGTTGAGTACTAATATGCAAGGAAAGCTTACCTCATTGCTACTCCAGCACTCCGGAAGGTGGATTCTAGCTGCCATTTATTAAGTTAACTCTGTGGGAAAAATATATCCAGAGTTAGATAGGGAACAGCAATCAGGAGTTTCCCCCTCTCACTCTCTCCTCCTCCTTGGTTGTGGTAGGAAGGTTTGGGGCAGCAGGATCTGCCGCTGATATTCTGAATGCTGAGAGGACCATGCCTTCCTCTGGTAGTATAGAAAATACTGTCCCCTGGTAAGAGGCCCCAGGGCATAATGGAAAGAACAGAGACATTTGAGGCAAGATGGACTTGGGCTCAAACCCCTGTTCTGTGATGTACTTGCTGTTTAGTCTTAAGCAAACTGCATTTTCTGATGCTTAGAGAAATTAAATGAGTTTGAAACTGAGTGAGAAAAAATATGACATTTTACCTTTATGATCAGATTCACCCAGTAGAGCTGTGCCTCCTGTTTCAGAGCATTACAAAGTAGGTACAACCCTCAAAGGTCTATTACTATTATTGCCCTATTGTTACTGACCATGATACCAATTTATTAATGACATAAACTAAGATTTATAACAAAACCTAACACCGCATTTAGGTATCCTTGGAATATAAAGAATATAACAGAATTAGTTAATGCTAAAAGAAGTTAAAAGTGATCTACTGCTCTTTCCTAGAAGATTATAATGATTAAAGATTGGTTATATGGTAGATTTCAAACCCTAAGGATTAGAATTGTGGTCAATGGAACAAACACAGATTATGTTAAGATGTAGAATTTTTGCTAAGATTGTTTATGCACTCAGTTATTCTCTCCTTTTTTACTCTGTATGATTTCACTTCACATTGTAAATCTTCAAATGCTGCTGTCTTGTTATATGGCCTGTTAGCAAGTACCTGGCATTTGAAGTGTGCGGCTATTGTGAATGGAACTTCTAAAGAAGAAAAAGTAAACTGTTGCCATCGCTATATGCTCAGTAGTTAAAAGAATAGAAATGATATACATTAAACACATGAGAGAGTTTATAGAGAAGATTCAATTGAAACCATTGTGCCCCAGTACCTTAATAATTTAAATGCAAATACTGGCATATATCCAGAAAGTAAGATTCAATTAAGTACAGTTGTTTCATCTTAAAAAATCATCTTTCTACCAAGAAATCTTGGCAGCCATATTGATGACTTCTCATGAGAGGGGCAGATGGGACTAAAAAGAGGCATGAAATCTTTTTTTTTTCCCACTAACTTTCTAATTCGTCATTTTTTTAATGTCAGGAGGAGCCAGGCCTAGAAATCAAACACTCTGATTTCTCCTCTTCTCCAGTCCTTAGTTTAGTTACTATAGCTGTCTCTTATCTGTTCAGATGGTATAATTTGTAGTGATGGCATAAGTGGACGTAATGGAAGTGGAAATTGGATATGATCTAGACGGCAGTTTATGGGCCTAGTTTCAAAGACCATTTTTACCTGGAAAATAAATAAAAAGGGTTAACAGGCATTTTCTAGTGATCTGTGGTTTATCTGTTCCTCGTGTTCCACCTTGACTTAGCACTAGTTTCTCAGGAACCTCTAAAACCTCTCCTGCCTATGTCAGAAATCATTTTTTTCCTGAAGAGATCAAAGCTTTTATGGACATTATTTATTGTAGTCTCACAATATTCTAGGGAGCTAAGTAGAGTTTACGTGGCTCCATCTTTATTTTTAAAGTCAAGTGAGGAACAGATAAATCTCTTCACTAAGGTTATAAAATGAGGCCATAGTAGAGGCAGAAATAGACTCCTTAGTCAGAAACATCTCCTAGTTCTGGCCGTTGCATCTAAGATGCAGTAGATTGTTTGGCCTTTCTCTAAACAGGCCTTTGACACTTAGAGTGTGTGGAAAGTATGTGCTTCCGTCAACGAGTTTTGCTGTTTAGTTATTCTTTGCCTGTTAAAGTAATGACTAGGGGACTAAAGAAAATAGAAAGTACATCCAAACCTTAGTTCAGCCTCTGCCTTTAGTTCATGTGAGCTTTGGACAGACAGTGCTTTTATTTCCCTGGGAGTACTTCTCTGTCTTTATACTCAGAAAGAATTTTTCTTTAGGGCACTGCTGATACTGAGAAATTTTAGGGAAATTATTATTATTTTTTTAAAATTAAAGCTTTATGTGTGAAAATTAGACCTTTGAAATAATGTATATTCCAATACTAGACCACCACATTGAAAGAGAGGATTTGGGGAGACAACTGCAAATTTTTACATTTTAAAATGTAGGTTTAGTGCCTTTTCCCCCTTTTTTCTTTTTTCCCTGAAAGTCATTGCAAAAATGAATTACACTTTAAAATTACCCTAATTCAGCAACTTATATTACTATGCATTAAAGTTTTTAAAAATGAAATCGTATGCTTTTAATGAATATTCTGTTAAAATAATTTTTCAACTATGTTTTCATTTGAATATTTTACCACTCAAGGCTTATTAAATTTATGATTTTAATTGTTTTACACACCCCACCCTTTTCTTTTTTAGTATCGATAATGCTTATTTGGAATTTTTAACACAAGACAGGAATTGTTTTTCTTCTTTCCTTTTCTTTAAGGGCTGCTTCTCAAATTAACCTGCATGCCTAAACCTGCATTATAATTCAGAAGGAACAGTGGAATCTATTGCATATGATCTTTTTGTAAAGCCGGGTTAGCACCGCTGTCCTCCTGATCTCTTAAACATTGCAATTTTTGTAAACTTTTCCATGTGCCTCCAGCGTCTCCAATTTGTGAACGAGTCTCACTATATTTATCCCTGTTGTGTACTTCCACGTTTGTTTTGCAGTGTAATAACACTTGACAGTTATAAATTTTTCCATATGCTCCATCTTGTAGAGATAAACAATATGTGTGCTGTACATTCCCCTCAGCTTTGAAGGCTTACTTTTTGAAATAAACAATTCCATAGGATATTATGCTCAGTTTTGGAAAGTAATTTACACATACTTTCCATGAAAGGGAAGGCAGTGAATTTTCACCCTTTTAATGTGAAAATTTACCCTTTCAGTGTGAAACTGGTTAATTGAACTTTTCTAAAGGATTGAGAGCTACTTAACTGCTTTTAGGTTTTCAAAGATTTACCAGGCAATGCAGAGCTGTTTTTGAAAGTCTTTAAAAGTGCTAGTTAACATCATAAATGACCATTTCGTGGAATAAGTTCTCTCATTCTCTCACTGGTTTACTTTGGCTATAGGGATTAGTGAAATGGCTTTGGATTTCCTTAACATTTTCCCTTTTATCTTTACAAATTGAAAAGTTAGTATTGCCATGTAATGATGGCATCTAAAGCATTTATATTGTGGTTGCTTTTTTGTCTATGGAAAGAATCCTTATGATTCACTTATAAGGAGCTATTTCTTTTACTTTCTGTTCCCTTAGGAAATCAAGTCTTTCTGACCAGTTTTATATGTGGAAATTGATGCAAACATCTTTATGCTTAACTCCATGTCCTTTTTTACCCAAACAAATATCTTCTGCCTACATTTCTTTCCCCCAAGATGCAAAGGTGCTTTTATTACTTGATTTCCTAAAGGCTCTGGGTGTATAAATGTTTCATATGTTTTCTGTTGTTAACTACAAACTTGACTACATAAAAGATACAAATTGCAGTATTGCAATTTTTATTTATTTTGTTGCTGTTGTTGTTGTCTCTTTAACACACAAGATTCATCATCTTTCTCCAAGAGATTTTTAACTTGGAAAACTGAAAAGTTGTTTGTAAACCTGGTGGGATAGCAACAATGTGTGGGATGTGATTTGAGACCAGTGGTGTGCAGGATCCAGCCCCTACCAGCTCTCCTGACAACAAACTATTAAATTTTCAGAAATTTTCTGAGCTGGTTATCAGTAAAAATTAAACTATATAAACTTATCATTAAAATAAATTATATTAAAAACAAAAAATAAGTACTCAAAACTCATCATTTCATAATTATTTTTACTACATTTTACTGTTATCAATGCTCTTGAAGTCATTTGTGCCTATTTTATCTGCATTGGAAATACTGTATAATGGTGTATACTACTGAACACTTTTTCCAGCCCTGTGTTCACTGACGTCATGTTGGTAACTTGAAATCAGCCACAAAAGAGGTACTAACCCCATGGAAATTGGCAAACACAACAAATCAGGACTTGATTTATTGTTTTGTTAATTGTCTAGACTTAAGAAAGCGATAAAGCGTTAATAATGTAGATTAAACTTGAAAGTGTGTCATGTCTATAGCCACTATATTTTGAATAGCACAAAAAACTTGAGAAAATATTTTTCCAGTATTTGAAGCTATTATCTGATTCAGCAAAGAAGTGGTTCACTCCATGGAGAAATGAATGAGTGAAGTTCTGATGTATGTCTGTTTTCATGTTCCTTTTTCTCATTAACTTGAACAAAACCGTCAACCAACTAAGCAGAATTGTAAGAATGATATATTGCTCCAAGTATACCAGACATCAGATGCTAAATACATCAGGAAACCTTTTATAGTTCTCTTCTGAAAACCATGCTACTCACAAACATGCTGCGTCTTTTCCAACTCATCTGTGACTTTTCCTCTCTTTGCTCTAAAGGTTATTGTTAAAGGCTATGACACATTCATTTGTTCAGTCATCCACACCCATCCCTGTGACCACAAATTACCTTCGAATGGTGTTACAAAAAGTCTGTGGGAAAAGAGAAACATCTTAGTACTGGATTTATGAAATCATAGCTTTCCTTCCTTGGAGACATAATTCTGTTATTTAACCCACTGTTGGGAAGTTGTTTAGATTTACATATCAGGGGGAAATGGCTTTACCCAACAGAATTTGTTTTCCTAAGCCTTAGGGATAGTCTGATGATCCATGATAGCATATGCAATTCACACAAGTAAATGTGGGTAAGAATATCATATGGTTAAAGTTCAGTTTCTAAGCCTTGAGTGACCAGGTTTTGAAATACATTCAGAACTCTATTACACACCTGCTCCTTATGATGGGGTAATCTGGTCAAGCCCCTGCCTTCAGAAACTTAGTAACCCTATTTTAATTGATGTTTCAGCTTTAGTCAGTTGAGTATCACCCTCATCATTTTTGTCATATCCATGTATCTCTTGTACCTTTATTTACTTAGTAATTTTTAAAATTGACTTTTTCCTTTTAACATAGCTTTATCCTAGGTGACATTACCCATGATCTTGAGTTTAAGGTAATTATCTTGAGTTTAAAGTTATTTTTTTCTAATACTTATTAAAATATTGCCTAACAATTACAATTTTTAAAAGTTTGTCCTTGTACCACCAATGGTATGTGTACCACACTTTGGGAAATGTTATGCTTCTGGTGGTAATAACTAAGCATTAGGTCAAATAGTTTTGTTTATTCCTCATGTCAACTTTATGAGGCAGGCATTGCTATCTCTATTTAGTAAGTGCGGAAACTGAGAAATTAGAGATGTTAACTAACTTGTCCAGAGTCATGAGTTGAGCCAAAATTTACTTGACCAAGATCCATACTAACCCTTGCTACTCACAGTATGATTTGTAGACCAGCAGTATCAGCATCACCTGGGAGCTTGTTGGAAACGCAAAAGCTCTGGCCCGGCTCCAGACCTAATTGATCAGCATCTGAAGTTTAACGAGATTCCCAGGTGATTCTCATGGACATTAAGCTGTGAGAAGCCTTGATCCAGACTCCTGTGCGGTCTGCCTACTGTAAGAGAAGAAGATGGATCCTTCGGCCATTGATTTGGCTGGTCTCCTTATCTCTCTGCGGTACTGTGTCCTTCATGCCCTGCTGCTCTGAGATACAACTGGTTTTTGAGAAACTTGGTTATCGATGGGAAGGTAGGAGATAGTATTCTTAATCATTTTGGTTATTTTTCTCTCTTAAAGTCATCTTTTGTTTGCTTTCCTTTTTTCCTTAATTGAGGTATCAAGGCTAGGCTGAGAGCTCAACATTTTCACTCTTTTCTCTCCTGGTTTCCTTCCCCAGAATCCCCAGATCAAGTTCTTGCCCTTTGAAATGGCCTGGTCGTTTTTTTCCTGCCTACCCCAAACCTGCCTAGGCCCTGAGAACCGTCTGCACAGCTACAACTAATTTTCAATTATTCTTGGATGGTTGTAATAGTATGTATACCATCCTGACTCTTGGCTTCTTTCCTTCTGCCTGCTGCTCTCTGCCACTTAGCTATTTTATTGCTTGCTTTTCTTTGCAGTAAGCTGTGCTTACCTCTGCACTTGTGAAGCCTCTGTCTCCATTCTGCCATGCATCTCACTCTTGCCGTTGCTCTCACAATTGGAAGTTTTAATACAAGCAACAGCCTCAGGAGACCCTATTAAGACAATCTTCTGGAAGTGGTCAAAGTGTTGGGAATTTGATGGTTGGTTCTGGGAACATCAGGAATGGCTGTGACTGATGAGCATAACTGGCTATAAATTTTGAAGTATTCCAGTGTGTCATCAGTATTTCATCAGCTTATTGTCTTTGTGTTTTTTTTCATAGAATTTCCCTGTGAATCCTATGCCTGGAGGAGTCTGCAGGGTTTCTAGACACCACACCCAGTTTGTACAGTAACAGGCCTTCTGTCTTGGTATTTATGTAGTTGCTTATTCAGCCTCCAAGATGACTAGTTAATTGAGATGAGTAGAAGTTGGATCTATCATGAGATCACACCTTGCCTTCTTGTTCACTGGTGGCCAGATACATGTCACAATAATATTTCATTTTCTTAACTTTGATACTGTTAAAAGGGAGTCGACTCATTTGAATTATAAGAGGCACTGAAAGAAAACTGTACTATTCGTTACATATTGTAAAGCGAGAAACAAAGAGGAATAGTTGTTTCTTACTGTAGTAATTTCAGACTCTGAAAGATTTGTTTATCAGCCAACTGTAGACACACCTATCCCAACCCAGATTTTTTTTAATGCTCTTCAGCTTTGTAGTCATTTAGACTTGAGGTTTTTTTGGTTTTTTTTTTTCTCCTTTCTGGCACATTTTTTGGGTATACACCCTTCTTCCTTCCCCTTTGTCATTTTCTTATTTCCTTGAGAAAAGGAGAGTCCCTCTTAGAGTGTAGAGTAAACATTTCTTTGTGAAGTGTGACTTATTTAAGCTTCAGGGGTTGTCAGTGTATACACAATAGAGAAGGTAATGGAAGCTCCCAGGCATGCCAAGTCAGCACTTTGTGCGTGTGAAGGCCAAAGAGCACGTTAAGCAGGCTGAAAAAATTTTAACAAGTCAGAACATTTTACAATTTCCATATTTATCAAACATGTCAGGGGATGGGATCACAAAGCCTTCCAGGGATTAACTGCCTCTAGGACTTGAACTGTTTTATTAAGATGGAGGAAGCCAAGTTCTCAACACCCCATGATTTGCTCTAATAACCACAAGAGTTAGAATGTAGGTGATCCTTGCTGAATGAAAGGTAATCCTGAGGCTAAAATGCTCCTTGAATGGGGAAAAAAAAATCTCTCAACAGATGAACTGTGTGTAAATCTATCTGACAGACCTTTGGAGTTTGAAGTTTATTTACCTAGAGCTTCAGTTTTATTAATTCTCCGGTTGGTGGTTCTTGACCTTTGACACTTAAGGGCTTAGAATATGAAGCCTAAGTAGATGTTCGGAAACATGCAGACATTCTCAAAGAGGGGTGGCCATTGGGTTTTTGGGGTTGGCGAAGCATCCTAGAGTTACTATTTGTTTTCAAATGTTTGGGGCTTGGCAGATCCTAAGATGCCTTTGCCAAGCATTTTCCTTTGAATTTTAGTACAGGAATATCCTGGGTGGAATTTAATTGCTTTATTGGTGATTCATTTGCATTATACCGATCAGAATGCTGTTTTGGAAAAGATACTTGATGACTCACAAATATTAGGAGCTTTACAGACAGCTTTTTTAGTACCAGCATTTTCTTAGATGAGGATAGAAATGGAATTCAAGCTCCAAATATTTTCAGTAAGATTTGGAACTTGGAATCTTTAAGTAGTGGTTTCTAAATTTGTTTATCACTTTTTCCACAAAAGCAAACCAGACTGCTTCCCTGGCTTGATCTGCAAATCTTTAGAAAACTTGCAGACCTGATCTGCAACCTTGCGCCAACTCTTAATTTGAAAATTAATGTTAAAGAAAAAAAAAGGTTTCCAACAAATAGGTAGAGAGAGCAACCCTCTTCTGGAGAAGTAAACTGGAATTAAAACAACGACCCAAGGAGACTTAAGCATAGGGTAGATTTTGGGTTCTAAAGCCAAATTACCAGGAATGACAAAACCCCTGGGGAGGACTAAAGTTATGTAAGGTGCCATGAGCTAGCTTTTCCATTACAGTTTGTAGAAAAGCTTGTAAAACAAGGAAGCAAGCTGAGACTTTACAAATGAGGACTAAGCCATAAACTTTTTAAAGAACAGAGAAAGGACATGGCTAAATGGCACTGAACTTCTTACTGCCCATTGGGTTGCAGCAAAGCATGATGATAAAAACAAGCTTCTTCTTGTCTATCGCCAGCTTCCTATCTTTTATAATTAGCCCAGAAACAGCAGTGCCAGCAACTTGAATGACTACTCACTGTCTCCTTGAGAAAACAGCAATGCAAATAATCATCTAACAGGAGAAGGAAAAAGCATTTCAAACAAATTGATGTGGATGTCTTCACGTTCAAATTATTTTAAAACTAACTGGTAGGAAATGTCGGGAAATTTTAGTTATGAATTCTGCTAACCGGTGTTAGGAGAGGACAGAATCATATAGACTCTTTTATTTGCTTCAGATAGTGGGGTGCAGGAGGCATGGACGTGTGGTTGAGCTAGTGTTGATGAGTTTCTTCTCTCCCTTAATCCATATGTTCTTCTAACTGCTTAAAATGCCAAAGAAGCAGGAAGATCTGTTTTGAATCCTTGACTTTATCCTGGTACTGGTTTAACTGGTGAGATTATTAGGTGGTCTATAGAGAACCACACTGATGTAGGTCTAAAATTTTTTATTTGGGCCAACTTTAAGTAATTGTAAGTGTTCCTTTCAGTGTAAGTAAAAAGTCATGTTTTTCTTCTTAAACTTTGGTCCCGATGACCTTAAAACAGACAATTTGCTGAAGACAACCTTTTCCTTTTTCTTTTTTTCTCTTCTCTTTCTCTACCTTTCTTTTCTTGTTCCTCCTTCTTACCCATTTGTTGATGGACACAGATTATTTCCGTATCTTGGCTATTGTAAATAATGCTGCAATGAACATTGTGGTGCAGCTATCTCTTTGAGATAGTGATTTCATTTCCTTTGGATATGTACCCTGAAGTAAAATTTCTGAATCATATGGCAGTTCTATTTTAATTTTTCAGGAACCTCCATACTGTTTTCCATAGTAGCTGCACTAATTTACATTCCTACCAACAGTGTAGTAAAGTTCCCTTTTCTTGAACCCTCTTACACTCTTGGTGGGAATGTAAATCGGTGCAGCCACTGTGGAAAGCAGTATGGAGGTTCCTCAATAAACTAAAAATAGAGTTGCCATATGATCCAGCAATCCCACTCCTGGGCATATACCCAGACAAAACTATAATTTGAAAAGATACACGCACCCCTATGTTCATAGCAGCACTGTTTACAATAGCCAAGACATGGAAGCAACCTAAATGTCCATCGACAGATGAATGGATAATGAAGATGTTGTACATATATACAATGGAATATTAGTCAGCCATTAAAAAGAAAAAAATAATGCCATTTGCAGCAACATGGATGGACCTACGGATTATCATATTAAGTGAATTAAGTCAGAAAGAGAAAGACAAATACCATATGATGTCACTTACATTTGGAATCTAAAATACAGCACAAATGAACATATCTATGAAACAAAAACAGAGTCACAGATATAGAGAACAGACTTGTGGTTGCTAAGCAGGGGGTGGGGTAGGGAAGGATTGAGAGTTTGGGATTAGCAGATGCAAACTAGTATATATAGGATGGATAAACAACAAGGTCCTACTGTATAGCACAGGGAGCTATATTCAATATCCTGTGATAAACCATAATGGAAAAGAATATGAAAAAGAATATATATGTATAACTGAGTCACTTTGTTGTAAAGCAGACATTAAATACAACATTGTAAATCAACTATACTTCAATAAAATTTTTAAAAAGTTCCCTTTTCTTCCATCCTCTTCGGCACTTGTTATCTCTTGTCTTTTCAGGCTCAGCGGCCATGGCTCACAGGCCTAGCCGCTCCGCAGCATGTGGGATCTTCCCAGACCGGGGCACAAACCCGTGTCCCCTGCATCGGCAGGCATACTCTCAACCACTGTGCCACCAGGGAAGCCCTCTCTTGTCTTTTTAATAGTAGCCATTCTAACAGGTGTGAGGTGATACCTCATTGTGGTTTTGATTTGCCTTTCCCTGATGATTAGTGATGTCGAGCATCTTTTCATATACTTGTTGGCCATTTGAATATCTTCTGTGGAAAATGTCTATTCAGATCCTTTGCCCATGTTGAATAAACACTGTCTTGGCCTGCTGTTGGTTTTGTTGACCACTGTTTTTTGTTCTCATTACAGTGTCCCAGGCACTGTATTAAGCATTTTACAAATATTATCTCCTTTCATCAACACTATGAGTATAGGTATTATTATGCCCTGAGGTTGTGTTTCAGGGAACGTCTATAAATGAGTCTGCTTCTTTAAGTGGGCTTCACTGTATGGAGAGAATGCAGAAAATAGGAAAGAAAGCTAGACATCATTTATCTGTTCTTTTCATTTTCTCCTCCTTTTTCTTTCTCTTTCTCTGTGTCTGTTTCTTCTTGAGGTTTTATTTTGGAGGGAAGGAAAAGGAATTTTTTTCTTTTAAAGGATAAAATGTTTTTTAACTGAAGTCTTATCTGCTGTGTTCAGTGTGTGAACAAGTTCTAAATTGTGAAAAAGTCTTATCAGAAGAAAGGCTGCTTTGAAAATGATATGGCCATATTTGTTGGGTGTTCACTCCTCTAAAGCCTAGATGAAGTATACAGGGGAGTAACTGAATTTTATAATGTTTAGATAGCTACCTAGTGAGTAAGCATACTTTATGCATTTAATAGGAAGTTAAGATCAGCCTCCATAGAGCTTATAATGATAGAACTGAGTTAAGCAATCAGTAACTTGGACATTCTGTTAGCTGATTGAGCTGCTACTCTGACCCTGGGCCAGACCCCACTTACCTCTAAGGTGCCAGGACACATCAGAGTTCGTAGAGGTTGCACTGATGCTTGTTCCAGAATACGTCTGTGATTAAGTGCCCCTGTTCCTCTGCCAACACCCAAGGCTTATTCATCTTCCCTTCTCAGAGGCACTCCTTGCCCTCTCCTTCTCCTTTTGGATTCCAGACAACTCCAGATTTCCTGGGTCCAAGTGGTCTGTAGTTCCTAGAGCCCAAGATCTCCTTGGAATTGCTATTAAGACTTTGAGATTTTATAGCAAGAGTTTGCAAACAGTCCTTCCGAGTATCTCTTGGGTTTGCCCCTCTGTATCTATCACCATAGCCAAGAGAGTAATCCACCATAGCCAAGAGAGTAAACCAGATTTCTGGAATTCTGGTTTTCTTAAAAAATGGAGAAAATAATGTTAAAGTTTATATGGAAAAAGTAATGTGTGAAAAGAACCAATAAATTTGTGAAAAAGATAAGCTACTTACAATTTTTAAAATATAAATATATATTGAACATTTTTTTCTGTGCTGCTAAATTCTTCTACAACATGGCTTTTAACGGCTGCATAGTAGTGAACATATCAATTACTATCATTTTTATTTTTATTTTTTGGCCGCACCGTTTGGCATACGAGATCTTAGTTCCCTGACCAGGGATCAAACCTGTGCCCCCTACAGTGGAAGTGCGGAGTCTTAACCACTGGACCGCCAGGGAAGTCCCCTACTATCATTTAAATCGTTTTTAAGTTTAGGTTATTCCTTTGTTTTGAATATTTTTTTGCTATTATAAATACGTTGTGGGGAGTATCCTCTGGATAAATTCTTGTGAACGACCCTGGTTGTTTCTATGAAATAAAAACCTAGAAGTAAAATTGCTAGATGGATTTTCACATTTTTAAGGCCTTTGCCACAAGGGTGCCCATTATTGTGCTACTAACAATAGACTTTACTGATCTAATTCCCAGTGGACTCTTTGTTTACTAAAGAGACTGAACATTTTTTCACATTTGTCATTTATATTTGACAAGTATATTTTTCTTTTTTGACAACTGTTTTTAGGGGAACTACAAAGGGATCAACTCATTAGCTTTAAAAACTAAGAAAACTTACTTGAGGTTTAAGGCATTTTGAGATGTAAATGGTGCACGAACTGGTAGGCAAATTACAATCAAGCTACAGACTCCGACTTTTTTGAACATGACAGAAAGATCTGGTTTTTCTGCATTTCTCTCTGCTTCAGTCTGTATGGCAATTAGGACATTAACTATAACAGCTTGAGGAAATAAGAACACTGTGACATCTGGGGAATTCTATACCAGAAATCTCTTAAATTTTCTCCTTAGGTCCAACTTGGGTAACACCATCAGGTATATTTCTTCAGCTCCTGCTATTAATTAATTAGCAATAATAGTAATAATTAACATTTCATATATCCAACATAAACTGTGTGCCAGGCACTGTGCAGTGTACCTGAGATGGAATTTAAATATTTTGTTTCTTTTGACTGATGGGAAAATTTACCCTTAAGAGGGATTAACTAACTTGCCATCCAGTGAGAGGACAGAACTCTGCAGCTGGCCTCATTACCACTAACTAGAATCACTCCCCCCATTCAGTCTTTTCTGTCCTTACTCCTAACTCCTGCTTCATCACCTCTAGTCATTTCTAGATTTCTTTACTCTTTTTCTCTCTTGGTGTCTTCCTTTTCTCTGTCTCACTTCCCTGCCTTCCTGTCATATGGACACGTAACTGCCTTCTGCTTCTTTTTTTTCTGTGTCTTATCACCCATTAGTTTTATAGGTAGCCACATTTAATTTAACCTATCTATAAGCTTGATCTCCTTCTGTAGCAGAAGGGAGTGGTTCTACGGCCCATTCAGTAGGAAAGAATGTTTATTTGCCTTGTCACTTAATTGATGTGGGTGCTGCCATTTAAATGCTGATCGGTTTTCTAATAAAAGGTCCTAGTAGAATTAGGGAACTGGAGTTTTGCTTTTTATTTTAGATCTTTAGAATGTAGTTTTTGGGGAAAAAAAAGGTTACTTTCCCCTGAATGGCTCTGCATGGTTGAGTTATATGTATGAAAGAATGGGCTCTTGAAATGTATTTTGGAACATTAGGAGTATGATCAACTTATTAGGAATGCCTAGGCAAATTTTTGACATGAATAACTTGTCCACCTGTCTCTGCTTTGTTCTTTGGAATGAAAGAATGTATGAATCAAGCAGAATCTGTCTTTTTGAAATATCTTTATACCCTATCTCTGACTTCTATGTTTTTGGCTAACCAGAATGGTAGCATAGGACCCGGCATGAAGTAAGTGCTCAATAAATGTAAATTGCCTGGGTAAGTAATGGAATGAATGAGTTAATTATAGAGACCGAGAATGAGAAGATAGAATGGTTGTTCTAGAAGTGATTATTCCCCTCCAGGTAAAGCTTATTTAACTCTAGGCTGTACCATCAGAAATTCTTGTATACCGAAGTTGAACCTTTCTGATCAAGAAGAAAGAACCTGTTGGATTCTTAAAAAGCACCTTTCATTCCTAATTTCCTTAAATACCTGAATCTATTATCTTGAGTAACTCTAATTAGGGTCCCTAGATCCCTCAGATTGTCTTAAATCCTTAGTTTTCTCCAAGAGTTCACTGTATCTGAGAAATACTGTAATGTAATCTGTTGGTAAGTGTTGATCTTACTTTACTCTGAGATCAGATTGATGTGTGTGTGCTGTGTGTGATATCAGTATTTAGGCGGTAGATTGTTCACATACACATATATCAAAAGCAGGACAAATGTTTTTTATAGAGTAGAAACTATAGTTCTTCCTTTCAGTGATCCATTCTTCTGTGTGTCTGATGTATTTGTAATCATGGGGGAAGGGTGTAGAAATTTGATTCCTAATGAGGTTCCAAGCTCTGTTCCTTCTTTCTAACTTGAATTTAGCGTTTGTGTGTGTGTGTGTGTGTGGTGCGTGGGCCTCTCACTGTTGTGGCCTCTCCCGTCACGGAGCACAGGCTCCGACGCGCAGGCTCAGCAGCCATGGCCCACGGGCCCAGCCACCCCGCGGCATGTGGGATCTTCCCAGACCAGGGCACGAACCCGTGTCCCCTGCATCGGCAGGTGGACTCTCAACCACTGCGCCACCAGGGAAACCTGAATTTAGAGTTTTATAACTTAAGGGTGAGGTTCATCTGTTGAGCAAATATTAATTGGATACCAGCTCTGTACCAGGTTCTAGGCATTAAGGTTAAAACAGTGAATAGGACTAACTTTTTAACTTTTTATTTCGACATATTTCAGTAAAATTGGAAAAATATTACAAAGAATTCTAGAATAATACCCTTCACTTAAATTTTCCAAATGTTAACATTTACCACAGTTGCTTTACACACACACACACACACACACACACACACACACACACATCTTTATATTTCTGAACCATTCTGGAACTGAAGACATGATGTCTCTTTATCCTTAAATGCTTCCATATATATTCCTTAAAAAAGGGACAATCTCTTATATAACCATGGTACAGTTATTAAAAGCAGGAAATAAACATTGATATATTACATTATCTAGTCTATAGACTTTATTCAGATTCTTCCAGTTGTTTCAATAATAGCCTTTATAGCAAATTAAAATCCCTGGTAATGTGTTGCCTTCAGTTGCCATGTGTCTTAATCTCCTTTACTCTTGGGCACTTTATTAGTCATCCTTGTCTTCCACTACATTAACATATTTGATAAGTACAGGCCTGTTATTTTATTAAAAGTGTATCATTTTGAGATTGTCTAATGATTCCTTATGGTTAGATTCAGATTATGCATTTTGGGCAGTAGTACCACAGAAATGACATTTTGTCCTTATCTAATCCTATGAAAAACTATGAGTTCATAGGGATAACTTCAATTCCAATTCAGTATCGCAGAGTTCATTTTATTATTCCTCCTTTCTGTATTTTCAGCTCCCTTCTTTGACAGTGAGAAATTGGATCCATTATCTTCAATATATTTACTTATTTACTCAATCCTAGAATACAAAGAAAGCAGTTTCAGAATTACTAGCCCATATGTCCACAAAAAGGAACCCTACTAACTGTATACAGTATTTTAGAGTGCTTTGCTTTTAGCCTAATAAATATTGTTGTATTTATTATAGTGCAAATAACTGTGTTCAAAAGTTACTTGGATTAGTTTTCCATTCTGTGTCCCCCTGCATTCCTCCATCAAGTGTGGTTGTATTATTCATTTGAAATACAAGTTCGGTTCACTTATTTTGTTTATATTTCATTTTTGAGTCTTCTGTCATTCTTATTATTTATGTGTGCATGTGTAAAACATCAACATGTTTCCAAAACTCAGAACTGTACAAAAAGGTATACTCAGAGAAACATCACCTCCAATTCCTTCTATGTCATTTCCATTCTGCATCTTTTCTACCCACCCATATGTAAGTATCTAATCTCTCTCATTTCTTGTTCATTCTTCTGGTGTTTCTTTTTGCAGATATGTAGATATTTCTTATTTGAACAGATACTTCTATATTTCTTGTTTCCTCTTCTTTCTTACACAAAAATGTAGCATACCATAGATACTCTTATGTATTTTTTTCTTAATAATATCTCCTTATATCATTCCATATCAGATCAAAGAGATTTTCCTCATTCTTTTTTTTTCCAACTGCATAATGCTCCATTGTGTCAATATACCACAAGATGACATTTTTGAACCAACCTTTAATTGTACTGAGGGAACATTTTCCTCTTTAAGTTTTAATCAGTTTGGAGAGCTAGTTAGGTCATGGTGGTAGTAATATGTTGTAATAATTTCCCCAAACTCAACAGGTTAGGAATAAACTAACATTCCTAACAAGTGAAAAGAACTTATCTAAATATGTAATAATTTTGGGCCTTAGTTTCTACATCTATAAATATGAAGGCATTGGTCTAGATGATCACTCTTGTCCTTTCCATCTCGAATATATTGATTTTGTATCCTGCAACTTTCTTTTTAACATCTTTACTGGAGTATAATTGCTTTACAATGGTGTGTTAGTTTCTGCTTTATAACAAAGTGAATCAGCTATACATATACATATATCCCCATATCTCCTCCCTCTTACATCTCCCTCCCACCCCTCTAGATGGTCACAAAGCACTGAGCTGATCTCCCTGTGCTATGCAGCTGCTTCCCACTAGCTCTCTATTTTACATTTGATAGTATATATAAGTCCACGCCACTCTCTTACTTTGTCCCAGCTTACCGTTCCCCCTCCCCGTGTCCTCAAGTCCATTCTCTACGTCTGCGTCTTTATTCCTGTCCTGCCCCTAGGTCTTCAGAACCATATATATATTTTTTTAGATTCCATATATATGTGTTAGCATATGGTATTTGTTTTTCTCTTTCTGACTTACTTCACTCTGTATTGACAGATTCTAGGTCCATCCACCTCACTACAAATAACTCAATTTCATTTCTTTTTATGGCTAAGTAATATTCCATTGTATATATGTGCCACATCTTCTTTACCCATTCATCTGTCGATGGACACTTAGGTTGCTTCCATGTCCTGGCTATTGTAAACAGAGCTGCAATGAACATTGTGGCACATGACTCTTTTTTTTTTAAATTAATTTATTATTTGGTTTTTTTTGGCTGCATTGGGTCTTTGTTGCTGCGCATGGCTTTCTCTAGTTGCGGCGAGTGGGGGCTACTCTTCGTTGTGGTGCGTGGGCTTCTCATTGTGGTGGCTTCTCTTGTTGTGGAGCATGGGCTCTAGGCACACAGGCTTCAGTAGTTGTGGCACGTGGTCTTCAGTAGTTGTGGCTCGCGGGCTCTACAGCACAGGCTCGGTAGTTGTGGCACACAGGCTTAGTTGCTCCACAGCATGTGGGATCTTCCTGGAGGGCTCGAACCTGTGTCCCCTGCATTGGCAGGTGGATTCTTAACCACTGTGCCACCAGGGTAGCCCCGGCACATGACTCTTTTTGAATTATGGTTTTTTCAGGGTATATGCCCAGTAGTGGGGTTGCTGGGTTGTATGGTAGTTCTATTTTTAGTTTTTTGAGGAACCTCCATACTGTTCTCCATAGTGACTGTATCAATTTACATTCCCACCGACAGTGCAAGAGGGTTCCCTTTTCTCCCCACCCTCTCCAGCATTTATTGTTTGTAGATTGTTTGATGATGGCCATTCTGACTGGTGTGAGGTGTGTATCCTGCAACTTTACTGAGTTTGTTGATTCAGTTCTAACAGTTTTTTGGTGGAGTGTTTAGGGTTTTCTATGTATAGTATCATGTCATCTGAAAATAGAGACAGTTTTATTCCTTTCCAGTTTGGATGCCTTTTATTTCTCTTTCTTGTCTAATTGCTCTGACTAGGACTTCTAGTACTATGTTTACTAGGAGTGACAAGAGTGGGCATCCTTGTCTTGTTCCTGATCTTAGAGGAAAAGCTTTCAGCTTTTTACCATTGGGTATGGTGTTAGCTGTGGGCTTGTTATACATAGCCTTTATATGTGGAGGTACCTTCACTCTCTACCCACTTTCTGGAGAGTTTTTGCCGTGAATGGATGTTAAATTTTGTGAAAAGCTTTTCCTGCATCTATTGAGATGCTCCTATGATTTTTATCCTTTATTTTGTTAATGTGGTCTATCACATAGATTGATTTGCGGACATTGAACCAACCATCCTTGCATCCCTGAAGTAAATTCCACTTGATCATGGTGTGTCATCCTTTTAATGTATTGTTGATTCAGTTTGCTAATATTTTGTTGAAGATTTTTTGCATATGGTTCATTAGGGATATTGGACTGTAATTTTCTTGTAAAGTGTCCTTGTCTGGTTTTGGTATTAGGGTAATGCTGGCCTTGTAAAATCACTTTGGAAGTGTTTTCTCCTTAATAAATCCCTTGGAGGATGAGTGAGTGATTATTGATTTATTTATGTACTTATGTATGATTAGAGTATTTAAGAATTCTGATGTACTTGCTGATGTGCAGATAACAGTATTAGTGTATATCCTTTGCTACCTACATTAAGAGAGAAATCATTTATCATCAAAGGCAAAAATTCTCTTCTACAAATGATTCACAAAAGAGGTTAAAATAACAAATTGGACAACCTAGAAGAAATGGATAAATTCCTAGAAACACAACCTGCCATGAATCATGAAGAAATAGAAAATCTGAACAGACCAATTACTAGTAAGGAGATTGAATCTGTAATCAAAACCTCCCAACCAACAAAAGTCCAGGACCAGATGGCTTCACTACCTCATGGAATCTTACCATGTGAGATGGAGAGCAGTCATGTGATAAGAGCAGCCACAGATCAATTAGCAATGCTAGATATAGAAATCTTGGATATTTTAAAATATAAGATTATTTATATCTTTGCAAAAATATAAGAGAAAATATCACACAGACACACTTTCTGGATATTTATAATGTCTACTAGAATTTGGTTACAATATTATCATTTGCCAGTAGATGCCACTATCTGATATGATATCCTCTTAACAACCAGGATATTATATTCCTTACATTCCAGGCCTCAAATACTCTTAAAAAGTAGTTTCCTCCAATGTCTATTTTATAGATGGAAAGTCTATATTGCAAGTTTATAGAAAATGAAAGTCATTTCAATTGTCTTGAAACTTTTAATATTACGAAAGGTTTCCTTTTCTCCTCTTTCTGTTCTCCTTTCCTTTGTTTTTCTCTTCAGAGTTTAC
Source organism: Globicephala melas (assembly GCF_963455315.2). Taxonomy (NCBI): domain Eukaryota; kingdom Metazoa; phylum Chordata; class Mammalia; order Artiodactyla; family Delphinidae; genus Globicephala; species Globicephala melas. The sequence goes on from NC_083315.2 coordinate 143,746,575, forward strand.
ATTTTCCTTTTTTGAATGAAATTTCCTTTTGTTTATAGTGTTACTAACAAGTAAAGTGACACTTGACTTTGCTTTGTCTTGATATTGCTGTAGCAGAGCATGTGAGATTCCTTCAAGCTTCATTCCAAGGTTGGCTCTGATTTTGTCAGTTTCCAGCACATATATATATTTTTTGAAATAGGTATTGTATCTCAATTGAATATTTCCTAAGAAACAGGTATAGCACTAAAGAAAAGCTAGGAGAAAATATCAGTAAGTGTTGATGTGAACCTCAGTAGAGAATTCCCTAAGCGTAAGAGCAATGGAAGAAATAAAAGATTAATAGATTTGTGTTAAAATATTAATATTTTATTAATACAAAAAACTTAAATAGAAAAATAATAAAGTCGTATATTTCAAAGACATACTTAAAATTTAGTTATTTAGTTTTGTTTAAAGATAATGCCTAATGCTGTGTGTGATACGGGCACACTCATAGACCTCTGATTGGGGGTTTAAAATGGTAGAGCTTCTCTGGACTGTAACTTGGTGTCATAATATTAGGAATTTTGAAATTGTCCGTAAACTTCTTTTTTTTTTTAACATCAGGATTAATAGAAAATCTATCTTAAAGAAATAATCATATATATATAAATATTTATATATAAAGATATTTACTGCCTTATTATTTAAAATTAAAAATAGAAAACAATCCAAATATTTCACAGGGATTAAATATGTTGTGTATTTATACAATATTATATAGTATTATGAAGTCATTAAAATGTTTATAAAAATTTTAATGTTTTCACATTCTTATGTTATAGTGATAAATAAGACAGGAAAATAAACTACATACAACATGAGTTCATATATTTGAGAGAGAAGACTTGAAAGACATATACCAATGGGTTATGAGTGATTTTTATTTTATATTTTCTGTATTAAGAAAATTTTCTTAGAGATCGTGTGCAATTTTTATAATAATATAATGGATGTTATTTTCTAAAGACAGTTTCTTCCTTTGACCTGGTGAGATCAATCTATTGACTTGCAGTATACTCCAAAAGAATAATCAGAAATATAGAAAAGCATTCATTGTTATATTCATAATAGTGAAAATTTGAAAGCAACCTAATGTTTATGAGAGTTAAGGAGGATGATGTTTCAATTAGAGGAGAGGATATCATGTTTGCAAAGAATTTTTAATAATATGAGGAAACATAATTTAGGGGACATTTTACAAAATTATATATACAGTTGAGATCTCAAACCATGTTGATAATGCCTGAAATAAAGTATGGAAAGAATACAGAAAAGTGTTAGTGTTTCTGCTGAATGGATAGCATGATAAATACTTTAAAAATTCTTTTTGCTTTTCCTGCTTTTCTATTTTTCTAGAAAGAAATATATAGTGTTTTCACTTTTGTTTGTTTGTTTTGCTTTGTTTTGGCCTAAAACAACAGAAATTTATTTTCTCACAGTTCTGGAGCCCAGAATTTCAAAATCAGTGTGTTGGCAGGGTTGATTCCTTCTGGAAGCTCTGAGAGAAAATCAGCTCCATGGTTTGCTCCTAGCTTCTTGTGACAGCTGGTAGTCCTTGGCATTCCTTGGCTTGTAGCTTCATAACTCCAATCACAGCTGATCTCTGTCTTCACATGGCTTTCTCCCTGTCAAAAAGTTTTCTCCCTTTGCAATCCCAAATCCAAAATGATCTCATCTTAGATTCTTTTTTTTTTTTTGGAAGTATAATTGATTTACAATATTGTGTTAGTGTCAGGTGTCCAACAAAGTGATTCAGTTATATATATTTTTTCAGATTATTTTTCATTGTAGGTTATTATAAGATATTGAATATAGTTCCAGTGCTATACAGTAAATCCTTGTTGCTTATCTATTTTATGTATTGTAGTTTGTATCTGTTAATCTCATACTCCTAATTTATTCCCCCCTCTTCCCCTTTGGTAACCATAAGTTTGTTTTCTATGTGTGTACGTTATTTCTGTTTTGTATGCAGATTCATTTGTGTTATTTATAAGATTCCACATATAACTGATAGCATATAATATTTATCTTTCTCTGTCTGACTTCATTAAGTATAGTATTCTCTAGGTCCATTCATGTTGATGAAAATGGCAATATTTCATTCCTTTTTATGGCTGAGAAATAGTCCATTGTTTATGTATACCACATCCTTGTAAGCCAGTTGTCTGTTGATGGGCACTTGGGTTGTTTCTATGTCTTGGCTTTTGTAAATGGTGCTGCTGTGAACACTGGGGTACATGTATCTTTTCGAATTAGAGTTTTCATGTTTTCCGGGTGTATGCCCTGGAGTGGGATTGCTGGATCATATGGTAACTCTATTTTTAGTTTTTAAAGAAACCCCATACTGTTTTCCATAGTGGCTGCACCAATCTACATTCCCATCAACAGTGTAGGAGGGTACAGAGTTTTAATTAAGGGAAAAGCATTTAAAACAAGACTGATTATAATAAAGAATTCTGAGATCACATTTGATGTGAAACATGACATTAAGATTTTCAGATAATTAATTCTTCAAGCAGTGTATTGCATGTTCCTAAATAGAAACAAGACAGGAAAAAAAAATGGAAAAAGCATTAGACTGTTGCACAAAGGTGATTTAATATATTTTTCTCACATGGCAGAGCATACTCATTCACCAAACATTGTAAGAAAACCTTCTAGGTGCAGACCAAAGTACTGTGCACTCGGAGTATCTGAAAAGGCATGATCCCTGCCCTCAGGGATCTTAATATCTGATAGGGAAGATATAAGAGATGTTCACAAAGAACTGATAAAGCTAACACATTTAAGGTGACATAAAAGAATGATTAAGTATTCCTGAAGTTCAAAGGAAAAGGAAAAAAATCACTCTGAGAGGATCAGAAAAGATTGTGGAAAGGGTGGCATTTAGGTGGGCCCTTAGAGAACGGGTCTGATTTCAATAGTTAGAAATGAAAGGGAATGCATTCCAGGCAGAGGGAAGACATGATCAAAGAAACAGAGGTGAGAAAACGCAGAAGCAATTTTTAGATCAGTGAAAACTCTTTTTAAAATAACAACTTTTTATAACACTTAGTATTTACAATTTTGTGGTTTGCAGAGTTGCACAACCAACACCGATATCTAATTTTAGAATATTTTCTTCACCCCATGAAGAAACCCTGTACCCATTAGTAGTCATTCTCTACCTCCTGCCCCCACCCATTTCTCCCACTTTCCAGCCCCTGGCAACCACTAATCTATTTTCTGTCTGTATGGATTTGCTCATTCTGGATATTTCATATAAATGGAGTCATACAATATGTGACCTTTTTGTGGCTAGTCTCTTTCACTTAGCATAATGGTCATCCACGTTTTAATGTGTATCAGTGCGTTATTTCTTTTCATTGCCAAATAATATTACACTGTGTGGATATATCACATTTTATTTATTCATTCATCACTTGATAGACATTTGGGCTGTTTCCACTTTTTGGCTATTATGAACAATGCTGCTATGAATATTTGTTCACAAGTTTTGTATGGACGTGTTTTCAGTTCCCTTGGGTTTTTAGCTAGGTGTGGAATAGCTGGGTCATATGGTAACTCCTCGATTGTTGCAAGCCTTTTGGTTGATTTCCAGAGTTCTGGAGGAGTGGATTTTGACAATTTTGCTACCACTGGATGCCCCTGGTGATATGGAAGGAAATATTGAGGGAAATATTCGTTGTTTGAAATTGGGTTTATGTGTGTCAGTTTCCTTATCTCTAACTGGGATGATATTACTTCTGTATATAAGAAATGTTCTCTGGGCATAGAGGCACTTTTTCCATGCCTTTTCTTCACAGATGGAGGAGCCGAAAGTAGAGTTTTTTTAGTAGTCGCATCTCAGTAGCCATAGACAGAAATCAAGTATCTTATCCTGATAAGTATTTTATCAAGTGTCTTACCAACTACAGGTAAGAATGAATGACTAATATAATATTATACGTCAACTGTACTTCAGTTTTAAAGCATGAGTGAGCCGGAGAAGTTTAACCTGAAGGAGAGTGAATATAAAGGAGTAATAGGGCGTCTTTCTTCAAAAAGCTAAAAAATTGGCACATGGAAAGCAGAATAAATCCAATTTCTGTAGAAGGCAGAGTAGGACCAGTGGATCAAAGTTATAGGAATGCAGAGTTTTAGTTACTTCTAAAAAGGGACCTGACAATTAGAGCTGACTTTTTCTGTTCAAAAGTAGTTAGCATGAGCTACTTCTTAGGGGGCTGGCAGAGTAATTCCTGATTGGGAGAAAGTTTGAACTAACACATCTAAGGACCTTTCTTACTTGAAGAATGCATCTAATATTTTTCATGTGTTGCAGCAGATTCTTGCTTAAACAAACTTTAGTTCATTTCTAGTACTTATTACATGAAAGTAAAAATTTCCTTTAGGAATATAAGGGACCTCTCAGAGTTCAAGGAATATTTATACAGCTAGACCTCAGAAGAAAAGAGCTAAGATAGCTCTGAGAAACTCAGCTGAACCCTTGTTTTAATACTCTGCCGTGGACATGTTTAGCTTCCAATACCAGTGTATGTGCCTCTAATTTCATATTCTCAAATGAGACACTCTGATTGCCTTGGTTTGTGTTATGAGTCTACCCTTGATGCTATCAGCTGTGGCCAAGGAGTAAGGGTCATGTAATAGAAGGTTAAAATGGTGGTAGTCCTGGGCTTCCTCCTCTGGATGACAGTTAATAGCTCTAAGAGGAAAGATGGAATAAGTTGTGGGCTAGACACTCCAAAAGCTATTTATTACATTTCCCAAAATGTCAGTGGTAGAAATAGGGCTAGGATTTGGACTGTTTAAGTCTATTTCAGACAAGTATTTATTATATAAATATTATATGCAAGGCACCATGCTAGGTGATGGACAGAATGTAGAAATACAAGATATGGTCCCTGCCATCAGTATTTATAATCACTCTGTGCAGTAGACTGTTTGTTATTTAATAGGTCATCTTGCTTAGGTTTCACTTTGGAAGGATTAACCTACTGATTATGTTGAAAAGCTCCGTATAAACTGAAAAATGGTTTCAAGTTGAATATTAAAACATTTGCTTTTTTCTAGATATGCACACATATAACAGGCCAATTCTAAAAGAGTTCAAAAACACAAACAAAACACCCAATTTCTTCACATCAAACAAACAAAAATATGAGTTGTATATCTTACATTGCTAGGAATATATCATAGTAAAATGCGTGCCTACTCTTCTTCGTACATGAGGAGGAAGCTTACAAACGTCTTAAGTGTCTGTGAGCTACCCAGTACCTCGATATGCCACATATATAACATATACACATGATGTGCAGATATTATATGAAGGATTATGCATATTATTTCTAATCCTTATGTGCATTATTTTAAGGGTATGTACTTATTTCATTTGAATGACTAAGAATATTGTATCATTTCCTGTCTGTGTTTAAGCTGCATTTAGGTTTGCTGTGTGTGAAAGGTTATCACTTCTGTTTTACATTCAGCTCTTATTCTTTCTACCAGTGGGATAGTTTATCGACAGAAGATGATAAAGTAAAAATAACGCGACATATGTGTTAGATTCTCAGCATTAGCCTTTTTTTTTTCTTCCTAAATAAAGATTCTGAAGGTTTTCTAGGTGGAAAGTCACATTAAAACCTTATAAAGATAATTAGTAGCAGACCTAGCAAATTGTTTGGATGTTTCCTCAAGGATGAACTTTAGCTATAATGCAAAAGGTATTTGACTTCCACTTGAATAGGCCATTGGTTTTATCGAGACCCTATATTTAACTATATCTTGGTCTGTTTAAAATCCTGGATTTATTTTAAATGGCTATCCAAATTTTCATGGTACAAAGGAGTTAACATACTATACCTTCTTCTGGGAACCTGTGTCATCTTAGAACCTAACCAACTTTGCCATGGATGTTTCTCAGAGACTATTTTTTCTAAATAATCATTTTATCTTTTAGAGCCTAGTGTGCATTTTAAAAAGTTGTTTCCCATTGTTCATATATTGTTAACTCTCCACTCTGCCAGTATGATTTCAGGAAAGGAACACTTAAGAGCATATGTTCAGTTAAAGCTTCTGCAGATAAATTATTACTCGCTCTGCTTTTTAAGTTTCATGTGGTCTTGGCAAGTTATGCCTAAATTGTAGTCAAAATATGCGTAGAAACTTACGGTCCCATTGATTTTTATAATATTTGTGACTGTTTAAAAAAAATATACATCAATCCTACAGAGACCTTAAGTTCTACGTGATAGCAATGTTTAGCATTTACTTCTGCCTAAACTCCAATATGTTCAAGAAAGTGGAGGGTACCATAGCAGTATTTTCATTATTAGTTGTAGCATAGAATATTACTAGCAATGTAAGTACATATTTTAGAATTAGAATGAGCCTGCCTCCCTCAATGAAATCTAAATCTTTTAGTTGATTTTTATTTTGTCACTGCTGCACCCAGTGCTCTCTGAATATTTAGTCAAAGTGCATTAACAATATAAAAGACAAAAAGAAAAGTTTTTTTAACGTGTATATTTTTTTCTCATTGTCCATTACATTAGACTACATCTATGCCATCTATTTTAAAATGAATTTTATGCATCCCTTTCTGTTTCCAAAAAGATTTCGAGTATGTTTCTCACTCTCCCTCTCTCTCCATCTCCCCCGCCTCTCTTTCACACAGACACACACACACACACACACACACACACACACACCCCTCCTAGAAATCAAGGACCATGTCTTTTCTGTCTTTCTCCCGCTTCTTTTACACCTGGCTAAAATTATATTCTGTATGCATGAAAGTGATCCTTGTATATATTACCTTATGGTTATCAGGTAGTTCACAAGTTTCCTGAAGGACAGGTAGGAAAAACAAACGGGGTCCTTCTTTCGTAAGGAAAGATTAGAACATGGCATCAGGGGACTTAGCCTTAGTGTTCTTACTCAATCATTACTTCTGTAAACCTGTAACTTTTTTTTCTCCACATTGTTACTTTTCTGCTTCATGCCTGATTTTTCTATTTGCAAAATGAGAATAAAAACAGTTGCTTCCCATTTACTTCATAGAGAATTTAAGGAATGGGCTAGTGTTCCTTCCCCAGATGTATCAACTTAATCTTATTTGTATACTTTCTGTCTGTACTTCTAATTCATAATGTCCAGTTGTATATATATTTTCCATTCTTTTATTTACATTCTTTTCTTTCCCTGGGATTTTTCAAAATCAAAGCATGTTAATCACATTTCATAATGCATTGAGTACTCAAGATACTTTTCAGACATGGGCAAATGTTTGAATAGCTGCATTTTGTTTTGGAGTGTCTATCAAAACCCAGGACCCAGACCAGTGAAGGGTATAATAAGAGGGGATGTCCCCAACCTGAAGTGCTGATCAGTTCCAAGGTGAGTGTTTCAGCCTTTTCTGAAAGGCTACTCAGATGCCTTCTTTTCTTTTAACCTAGATGATCATTTATGAAACAGTGGTATGGCCGAGGGTTGAGTTTGATGGTCTCTCCAAGAGTATTAACTGAAAAGTTTGATTTCTCATCTGAAGAACAGATGTTTTACTGCAATCCTCAACACATATGTGCCTGGTCTGCTTGATACTGATTGAGAAAAAGAAAAATAGTTTAGTAGTCAATATCTGGTGTCACTGTCAATTGCAGATAAACTATTAACAGTTAAATTTCAGCATAATTATAATTTTTGAAAAAGAGAGCATTGAAACTTAGACACAAACTATTAATTGATGGAGTTTCACTGAAGGTTAGAGCCAGAGTAATGGCTACCATTTATAAGGCTGTGCAAAAATCCTGGCCCTGATGTGATTTATGAAGTCCAGTGGGAGCAAATACTTAGTTCAAGACCCAAAATTTTTAGCACTAACATGACCTGGAAAAAATGATCTCGTCCTGACAGATTTTGAAGTCAGGAGTTAACAATTATAAATCTCTATCACTTTACTAGGGCTCTTACAGATTTTTAAAAATTTTGCACTATAATAAGATGCCTAAAAGATGTCATTGTTTATTACTATTTAAGAGTGTCTTCCAGAGATCACAGGTTTTGGGTTGGCATAACTGATACTGAATTTGTTTTTCTTTGTTAGAAGGTGGCCAAAGATTCAAATGCTTCTTGAGCCTGTTCCTAGAATGTGTGGGCAGAGCTGTGGCCCAGCTCCATAGAGCATCCTCAACTTTCTGTTAGCTGTGGCCCCAGGACATGTGTCTAGATCACACAGTCACATCATGAAATAATATAGGTATTTTTTTAGAAAGAGAGGAGCTAAGGCAGAATACTATTTTTTGGCACTTAAATTTAAAACCACTTGTGTCAAAACTTATTTCTGTATTTGTAGGTATTTCCTAATGATAGATAAATAAGTTAGGCAAAAACATCTCATTTTTTTCCTTTTTCACAATTAAGGAAAATAAGCTTTATCAGTAGTCACTAATTAAAACTTAATGCTGCCTCTTTTTCATTGCAAGTACTATATTGATTTGAAGAGAAGGTTATTGAGGAAAAAGCTGCCATAGAGGGGTTTTTTTCTTAACTTAATTACTGTTTTATTAGGAGCTCTTACCAGTGCCATGTTAATAGAATGTTGAGGTACACATTGACCTACATATTAACAGAATGTACTCATTTAGAGAATGATAAGTAATTTTTTCCCCCGATGGACAAGTATGCATTGTTTTAGCAAGTAAGATTAAAACAATTTTTTTCTTACAGTAGGTCCTTGTTGGTTATCTGGTTTATTTTATTTACTTTTTAAATTAATTTTTATTGGTGTATAGTTGATTTACAATGGCAAATAAGATTTTGTTTTTAAAATTTCAGTTGTATTTATTTTGGACTAGGAAATACATTCACCTGGTTCAAAATTCCAGAGGTGCACAGCAGTATATAGAAGTCTTTTGCTCATTCTTTTCCCCAAACCACTGTATTAAATATTTATTTATTTTATTTTATTTATTTTATTATTCTCTTAATGTTTTTGGCTGCATCTGGTCTTAGTTGCAGCATGTAGGATCTTCGTTGAGGAATGTGGGATCTTTCATTTTGGTGCGGGATTCTATCTAGTTGTGGTGTGTGGGTTTTTCTCTCTCTAGTTGTGGTGCCTGGGCTCCAGAGCGTGTGGGCTCTGTGCTTTGTGGCACAAGTGCTCTCTAGTTGAGACACACGAGCTCAGTAGTTGTGGTGCACGGGCTTAGTTGCCCCACGGCATGTGGGATCTTAGTTCCCCGACCAGGGATCCAACCCAGGTCCCCTGCCTTGGAAGGCAGATTCCTTACCACTGGACCACCAGGGAATTCCCCAAACCACCATATTAGTCTCTCTGAAGCACAGCTTCTGTTACCAGTTTCCTTCATTTATTTCTATAAATATTTTATACATATAGAAGATATACATGTATATGTATATATACATTACATATTTATATGTAACAAAAGAATTTTCCTTTTCACAGAAGTGCTTACTACTATTCCACATCTTGCTTATTTTCACTTAACAGTGTATCTTGAAAATCATTTCATGTTCGTCTGGAAAAAGCTTTCTTGTTCTTGTGGTCTCATGGTGTCTATTGTATGAGTGCACTGTAGTCTTATTTAACCTAGGCTCCTACTAATGGACATTTAGGTTGCTGCCAATCTTTTACTTTCACTAACAATGATTAATACTGCTTTCTGCTTATTTTTCACTTCCGAATTCATTTCCTGCTTTTGTCAGGGCCTAGATATTTGTACCAGGAACTGAGAGCTATTTATTCTGACATATTTGGTGTTTGTATATAGACATCCAGGTAAATGTACATACTGCTAAACTATCTAGTTCTAGTGTCTTTCCCTAGGGTACTCACCTACGATAAAACCTATTTATTAGAATCCTTAGGCTATACAAGTGCTGGGTCACAGCTCCTATTGGCAAACTAGAAAGTTCCAATTACTAATCTGTGATTTCAGTTACTATGACATATTCTGTGTTTCAGGTAGAGGGAACAGCCCTTATTTGGTGAGACTCAAATAGTGTTAATGAAAAATGTATCATTGATAAGGCAGGCTAAGAAAATGGGAACCATCTAAGCTCTTAGGGTGAGATGAGTATAGAAAATCAGAACAGTTTTACTGTTTGATTTTAAGGTCTCCATACATTATTTCAGTCTACATCTGTTAGGGCCACAGCTGGGACATTTGATGATCAAAACTCTTAAGGTAGTAATCAGATATAGTATTTAGACAACAAATCAGTGAGCAGGTTTGTTGACCTATGTACATTATTCTAAATCTTGACGGTATCATATGAAGCACAAAAAATAAATATTGTCACAGCCAGCAATGGAGGTTTCAATATTTAATCACTAGATTGAACCACTCTTCCCCTAAATTTTTCACTCAGTGAATCATAACTGCTCGTCTCTTAGCTTACTCTGATTTTGTGCAGAAAACATCATATCTTAAAAATGTGGTATCTGGCAAAGACAATAGAAATAAAGCCATTTGAATTGTTATATATTGGCATTGGTTTGATGGTTATTCAATTAAGATAGAAAGGGAAAATATTTCTTATTTCTTGATTGTAAAAAGAAAAAACAGTTTCCAGTCATGCAAGTGAAGCATCTTGAGTTAGGTTTTTTGTTTTTGTCTTTGTTTCCTGAGAGAAATATAAAGAATTCCACTTATTTATTTTTATCTTAGGAATAGGAAGCACATCATCAAGTACAAGAGATAATAAAACATACCTCCCAACTATGTTATGATTGGTTAAGTAGAGCAGAGGAGGTAGAGAGGGGATGTGAAGGAGAAACAGTCTTTTTGTTTCCAAAAGTCATGATGAAAATCAATGATAAAACATTGTGCGTGTGCATTTGCACACTGGAGTATTTTGTTATTGTGTTTGCTTTTGTTGTGAATAGAGAAAGAAAGGAGCTTACAATAAAGAAATGAATAAATTTTATTAGAACTTGTTATAAATATTTTTTATTCTCAGAGCTGAAATACTAAGCCATTATTTAAATTTTATCTCCTTTTTTTTTTGATTGGAGAAATCCATTAACTTTTACTTTAGAAAGTGGACTGTGTCATATCTTCTTCTACAGAGGAATAAATGTGTTTATTATCTTGTGAAATCCTAATCTTGTGGCATTTGGAAATAGTGTTACTCTGGTAGTACCGTGTTTTTGACATTGACATTTTGGACTGGATAATTCCTTGTTGTGGGGGCCTCTTCTAGACATTGTAGAATATTTAGCAGCATCTCTGGCTTCAACCCACCAGATGCCAGTAGGAAACCCTCCGGTCCCCTGCCCTGGGGGACAAAACTGTCCCCAACTGAGAGCCACTACTATAGACATACATGTTGATTCTGCACAGCAGGTTTAAAAGTGGATCCCACACAGTATTCAACTGTCTGATGCACTTCCCCAGTATTTGTGATCTGGAGCAGCAAAGCAACACAAAGACACAAATTTGGGGGCAATATATATATTTTTCCTAAGACCACCACTGAATTTTGGGGCAATTTTCGAGAAACATTAAAGCTGGCTCTTGGGTTCTGAATTGGTTGATTAATTGGTTGGTCAATTGATCGATTTGTTCACTCAGCAAAACTATATTGAGCCCCTGCTACATGCCACTTTCATTGTTGGTGACATGTATGCTTCTGTGTGGTTCTTGTGACTATGTGTAGTGAGTTGGTGGGTAGTAAGCCTGCAGGTAGACCAGTTAAGAAGCTGTTGGGTGAAATATAGGTGAGAAATGATGGTTGCCTTGATGTGGGTAGTGAGCTGGGATGATGAGAAGAGATTTTATACAGAGATATTTAGGAGGTAAAAACATTAGGATTTGGTGATTGATTGGAGAAAGGAAGGAGTCAAGAATAATTCCCAGGTTTCTGGCGTAGTTAAAAGGGTGAAGAGTGTTGACATTCACTAAGAAGAGGAATAGAGTGGGAAGAATGGGCTTTTTGGGAGAGTGGAGCAGATATTGATTTCACCTTGTGACACTTTCAGTTGAAGGTGCCTTTGAGACATCCAAGAGGATGAGCTAGACAATGAACTTGAGAACTATTTTGTTCCATGTTCTATCCCCCATTCTTTGCATGGTGTTTACATTTCTAGGAATGGAGGCAAGTTTAGCCTAGATATATAGATTTTGTGTTCTTCAGGGTGTAGCTGGTGTGATTGAAATCAGGGAAACAGATGAAATTCCCCAAGGAGAGGGCCTATAGGGAGCAGCAACATTCTGGGAGATATGTTTGCTCAAGGAACTGAAGAGGAGGGACTGGAGAAGTATGAGGAAAATCAGGAGTGTATAGTTTATGGAAGAGAAGAGAACATTTCCAAGATAAGGAAGTGTTTAATGGGTTTGAATTCAACTAAGAAGTCAAATAAGATGAAGACTGAGAAGACCATTGAATTTTACAACTGAAAAGCATGGGTGACTTTTTGAGAACCTTTTTGGTAGACTGGTGGTTGCAAGAGTTCAGGAGATTTGGTTAAAGAGTGAGTGAGAGTAAATGGATGGAATCAGCATGTGTAGGTCATGCTTTGATGTATTTTGGCTATAAAGAAGAGACTGGAAATAGTATGTGAAGGGTGGTATGGGCTGGGAGAGGGCATGTGGGCTTGAGCACGTTTAAATGCTGATAGGAAGGGGACAATGGAGACATAGAAGCTGATGCAGGAGAGAAGAAAATGAGGATGGGATCAACTTGAGATGGGGTAGGTTCAGAGCACAGGGAGAGGGACTAATCTTAGATAGGGTAACGCTGCAAACTGGAGAGATGTCATCAGTGATTTAGAGTGTTCATATTCTGCTGGGATTAGTTTCCAGTCTACGGGGCCTTTTTAGGGAATGATTCTTCTGGGGCTTCCTGAAGGCTCAGAGTGACAGAGGCATTAAGAGACTCCTGGCAAAGTCCATACCATTTCTAAATTCCCTAGGGTACATTGATCCCCAGAGGTTCATTTAACGACTCTTATTTTGGGTAGCAGGCATGTTCTAGAATTGGACTCCGAACCTATGGGTTAGGTTAGGGCTTGGTGTCCAATTATTGTCTAAATAAGCAGAGTAGCAGGGTGCTTTTTGAACACCTCTGAAGACTTCCAGGTGTTGAAGTACAACCTGGAGATCACCTACAGCTAGTCTACTTTAATTAACAAATATGTCATTCGTATTATGATTCTTTATTATTACTAATCTACATGATAGATTGCTGATTGTAGAAAACTCTGGGTTATTATAGTACTAAGTTTAAAAAACGATACCATTCAAGTGTTGAAGGGTTTATTATAGCTCATTTTCTCCTGTGGTTTAATAGAAAGAGGGTAGGCTTTGGAGCCAGAAAAAAAAAATGGATTCAAATCCTGGCTCTGTCATTGACTAAGCTTATGTGGCCTTGAGCAAGTCATTTACTTTGTAGTAACCTCATGATAATAATTCCTGGTGATGTCTAACTTGCATCACGGTTAATTAGAGGTCATGCATATATATCAGCACTTTGTTGATCTTAAATAGAAGCTGATATTGTTTTTAACTATTTAAAAATAATTTATTATTTACTATTTTAGGACCCTTAACGAGCATACTCTGAATTTTTTAGAATTCCAAATCAAAAATCAAGGATCTTATTTTTCCATGGATCTAAGAGGATTAATGGTGATGTCCTTGGTCTAAGTTTTGGTAGGGACGGAAGATTACATAAGTGATCCTGGGCCAACTGAAAGTATCTTTTATTGGCCTTCATGTTTATTTACATAGTAAATAAGGAGAAAAGAGGTAACATTCTAGATTTTAAAAGTCTATGGAAGTAAATCAAATTTTTATTGGATCCCGATTATTTTCTATTAATGCATCTCAGTTAGATATTATTTTTTTTAATAGACTTAGCCTCTTCAACCCCTCTTTTCTTTTGTTTAGTAATTCCCTTTCCCCTCTCTTTTTCCTCTTCTTGCTTTTCTTCAGACTATTGGGAACTTTCTCGTGTTGCAGCATTTGCTGCTATCAGTCATGCCGGGAAAGTTTCTTGTGCACCAGAAAAGCTATCAGATGTTTTTGTGCAAGAGAGAAGAGAGAGAGAGAGAGAGAGAGAGAGAGAGAGAGAGAGAGAGGGAGGGAGGGAGAGAGAGGGAGAGAAAGAGAGAGAGAGAGAGAGAGAGAGAGAGAGAGAGAGAGAGGAGGAGGGGGGGGGGCTGGGAGGGAGGAGAGAGCTAGAGGAAGGAAGGGAGAAAAATGGTGTCTCGGGTCCCTGTGCTGGTGTTTTTCCTCCTTCAGGGAAGCTTCAGATACCGTTTGGCTCTGGCTCAGTTGCTCTATGGGTGTCACTGAAGAAGGGGGTCAGGGAGGGGGAGAAGGCAATTAAAACCTTGAACACTGTAAAGGCCCTTCTAATTAAGTGCTGAGGATGGAAAAATAAAATTCCTTCTTAGGGCTTTATTTCTGTTCTCCCTTTAAAAGTCTGCTGAGGGATTGGAGCTCATGTCCCTTAGAAAAGTTAAAGTTCAAAATAACAGCCCTGGAAAGAAAACGTTTTTATGAACTTTTCAGATAAAGCCATCCTTATTTGATTCCCTTGGACCCCCTCGCCTCTATCCTCCTACCCACGCTCACCGTCACTCCAGACTGAAGCACCCAGGACACAGTTCAAGTATCTAACTGCTCTGTTTCCTTTGTGCAGCTTGCTTTTGGTCCTTGCTGGGAAATGCTCTGAAAACTGAACTGGCCACAGAACACAAAGGCCGACCCGTGTTGTCCCTCCTGGTAGCGCACTGTGTGATTTGTTCCCACTCCTGTTCAGGACTCATTAGTAGCTCAGTACAGAAAAGGTTGCTCTCCTGGAATAAAAGGAATGGGCCCAGCTCGGAGTTCTTTTTCTCCTTCTGCGGTGTTTTATTTGGGTGCACTCACAACCCCACACCTTCATTAGCGACCTGGTGCCAGTGGGGACGGGCACAGTGCTGAGACTAGGTTTTGCTGGTTCCCTGGGGTGTATCGGAGATCTCAGAACTCAATAGCCTACTATGAAAATAAAATACTGTGCTTCAGATGACCTCTGGATGGAAAAAAGCCATACGTCCCAATCTGCCAGGGCCTCTCAAATTGCCATCCTTGCCAAGAGCCCATCCCACCCCCCAGATTCCTCCCCTTCCTCTGAATGTGGCTCTTTTGGTAGCCTCTGTGTCAGGTAAATGTTTATGTGTGTGTGAAAATGCAGGCTTTGGGTGAAAATCTTTTGTATTTAAAGCACAGTTCGGGACAGTAGTTTCTTGTGAGAACCGTAGGCAGCAGATATTTGTGGGCTTTTATGCCCCAAGTGATATCATTTCAGATTTATGTAGGAAGTTTGGGAAAGGGTGTGAAAACTTGGAGATGCTATAGAAAACTGAGTTATATATTTATAATTCAAGTTGTTTTTCCTAACCTTCCAGAGTGACCCAGTTCTTGTCTCATTAAAAACCCAGTCACCTGGAGGACTCTCCCTGATACCAGAGCCACATGTGTTCGTGACCTTTATAATAAAATGTGACACTAACATGAATGGTGTCCATCAAACCTTTCTTTAAAGCACTTGGGGTACTCAAAGCATTGTGCCTTGTTCAACTTCCCATGTTAATATGCTATAATTCTTGGGAACTGATTACCGTACTTATTTTAAGGCAGTGTGGGAAAATAAAAATAAGGGACCTTTTGTTATTAAATGACCATTAGAGCCTTGAGTAGAGCTCAACTTTCTTATCCTTTGATTGTTGTCACATCATCACTTCAATAACAGGGTAAGATTTGCAGTTCTAATAAATTGTTCTAAATTCTTTTTGTTTGTTTGTTTGTTTTGTTTTCTTTTAGTTGCAGCAAGCAGGGACTACTCTTCATTGCTGTGCGCAGGCCTCTCATTGCTGTGGCTTCTCTTGTTGCGGAGCACGGGCTCTAGGTGCACGGGCTTCAGTAGTTGTGACTTGCGGGCTCTAGAGCACAGGCTCAGTAGTTGTGGCACACGGGCTTAGTTGCTCTGCGGCATGTGGGATCTTCCCGGACCAGGACTCGAACCCGCGTCCCCTGCATTGGCAGGCAGATTCTTAACCACTGTGCCACCAGGGAAGTCCAAATTGTTCTAAATTCTTTAAATCTCGAAGTTCATGGTTATTACATTTAAATGATAATATTCAGACTGTATGAGAGAGAGTATTCAGTAATTTAAGAAAAATCCCCTTGGAGTCTACAGGAAAATAATATACATTTGCAAATGTGAGATGCTGTTTTTGTTTTGTACTTCAGGTTTGCAGACGTGCTCTAATTTTCTACAGAAGGTTTTGGATAGACTCTTCGTTTTAAAAAATTATAGAGATAAGAGAGAAATATTTTCATAGTCTGGGTCTACACAATTTTATACTGCATAAAAAAGAAGTGGATTGTCCCTTCCTGCTACCGCAGACAGCAGTATAGGAACATCTTTGGACTCTCCAGGGTATGTACTCAGGGGTAGGATTGCAGGGTCATCAAGAATACACATTCTGAACATCGCTAAGTACTCCCAGATTGCTTCCTGGAAAGGCTGCACCTGTCTGTATCCCACCAACAGTAGATGAATGCTCCTGCTTCCCCACATCCTTGCCAAGATTTGCTGTGTTTAGACTTTCTCATTTTTCCAAACTGATGGGTGTGAAATGATATTTCATTTTAATTTACATTTCTCTGATTACTAATGAAGTTGAGCCGTTCTTTATGTACTAGTTAGTTATTTGGCTTTTTACTATCATGACTTGATTTAAGGTTTCATGTTGATATAGACCTTAATTTTGAGTTTGGCAAATATATGCAAAAAATTACGTATATTTTAATTTTACAGTCTATGCTTTGAGGATCCAAGGCTACAGGGTTGCTCTCTGACACTTTTTTCTGTTAGCCACGTTACTTTTAAGCTTTAATTCATCTAAAGGTCACTTTTGAATATAGTGGCATTGTTTGAGATAGCAGATTCATACTTTGGAACATGATGCAGCAGTTTGGTATGAACTAAAGGGCCATACTGTATCATGGATGCAGTTTGAAGAGAGGATTCCGTGAAAAACAAAAGAAAGCTATGGATGCATAGTACATTACCACTTATGAAAAAATTCAAACATGTATATACACAGGACAAAACTTTATGTTTTTCAAGTAAACAACCCGTATCCAAAGATAGAACCAGACAATTAAGTGTTTGCTTATGTAGCAGTAGAAGAGAATGGGGATTAGAGATAAAGGGGAAAAAACCAATAAATTAAAATAAACTCAAGAGGGGGCCTTGCATAAATAATAATAGTGTATTCTGGGCTGAGAAGTGTTATTAACCCAGTGGGTTGGGGATAGGATGAATATAGTTTAGAGGGGTAACCAGAAAGTAGGTTAGGTGACTAGCCAAAAAAGGTTAATTGAAGGAAAATAAAAATAAAATATTTTAAGTGTTGTGATTCATAAGTAAGATGCCTGTACGCAAGAAAAATGCTCTTAAATAACTACATCTGGTTGTGGGTTTTTGTTTTTGTTTTCTGTATTAGTTCTGTTGGCACTCTGTCCCATGCCCCCTCATTTATTTTATGTCTGCATACTCACTGTACTAGCACTCTATATTTTTTATCTCATTTGTTCCTCATTACAACCTGCATACTATAGATAAAGGAAACAGACTCAGAAAGTGGAAGTGATTTTTCTAGAGTCATACAGCCATAAGTAACAGAACCAGTATTTGAAGCCAAGCATAACTCCAAAGCTTGTCTTTTTTCTACCTGACTGCATTATATTTTTCATAGGCTATCTTCAAAATCCATATTTGTGTAGAGTGTGGTGTCTTCATTAGGCTCCTTAATTTTGAAAGAGGACATTAACCCTACCCTCTGCTCCCACTGTTGCTAAAAGAGGTGGACATCTTTAAGTTGCATCATAGAAAGTCTGTATTCAGATTCCTTTTAGACATTAGAACTTTGAACTCTCTGTTGTCCAGTTGCTCAAAAATCTGCTTGTAGAATATTGGTATTAAATCATGGGCCTTCAATGATGGCTGTTGTATCAAACAGTGGGATGAAATTGACTGTTCTGTCAGTGATGGAGTTTTTGAGGAGGCCTCGGTACACCACACCCCATCATCTTTAAGAGGACCTAGAGATAAAATTCCTCCCAGACCTCAGGGTCAGGAAACACTGATTCATTTTCTAAAAAAAAAAAAATCTTGTGGCCACTATGAATCTTATATTTGATTATATTTTCTTCTTTAAGTGGGTTAGAGCCAAATTTGCAGATCATTTCTAATAGCTGTGGGGGAATAAACAATATGCATTTGTGTGCTAATCATACTTCTAGCATTATTTTCCTGTGTTCCTCTTTGATTTCGTGTTTCTTATTTGTTTGTATTGAGCGTATTTTCATAAACTGTCACAAATCATTTCATTGGTGCCGAAAATATATAATATCATGCGTAAGTTTTCCTAACTTGACAATTCTATCACATTCCTGCTAGGAAATGTCATGTGTACACGTTCATCTTTCTCATTTGTTTCCTCCATTCTTTCATCTCCTTCTAATTTTCCGTTGTTTATTACAGATTTCTCCCTTGATTAACAGACTAGTTAGAATTTCAGTGGTGCTCTTCCATTGTTGACTGTCAACATAAAGAGTTATTTTTTTAGACAAATTAATCTTGTAATTTGTATTTCTCAAAGTCCATGTTTTTAGTAAAAGTATAAATTTTTATGAAAACATGAATAAATTTAACTAATTTGATTTTTTTCATCTGAGGATAAGAGAAGGGAAGTTTAGAATCTCAGAGGAGTGCTATTATAGAAGGTTTTGAGAGTTTATATAGAGAACAGAATGATTTTTTTCAGCTTGTTCTCATGAGGGCAATGAATTCCCTGTCTATTGCCTAATGGACATCTCTAATTGGATGTTCAACTGCTACTTCAGATTGCCTGAAACTTCACATATAATTCCCCTCCCCAATAAAGTTACCTTCACCATTTCCCCCTCCCCATTCCCCATTCCATTTCCTAATTTGGTGACTGGTGTTACTCTGTACCTCGTCACCCAAATCATATACACGTGGCAGTCGTATTAGACTCCTCTAATCAGTCACTCAGTTCTTTATGTTTACCTACTACACAGCTTTTAAGCTGGCCCTTTTCCAGGCCCATTGCTTTTTACCGATTCCAATGCCTTGCACATAGCCGTTCCTAAGCAGGCATTCCAAATTTTTGGTTGAAGAAATGGATGAATGAATTTGAGAATGAATTGTCTTCATTTCATTGCTTCTGTCTGGACTACTGCCTTCTTGCCTGTATCCTGGCCCCTCTTAATGTCGTCAGAGTGATATTCCTAAAATGCAAATCAAATCCTGTCACTCTTCTGTTTAAAACCTTCAGTGACTCCTTCCAGCTTCCAGGTTTAGGTTTGCTATAGTATCAAGGCCCTTCATGCTAAGTCCCCTGCATCTTTTTTTTTTTTTTCATTTTTGAGTTTTATTTTATTTATTTTTTATACAACAGGTTCTTATTAGTCATCAATTTTAATACACATCAGTGTATACATGTCAATCCCAATCTCCCAATTCATCACACCCCCACCCCCACCGGCGCTTTCCCCCCTTGGTATCCATACGTTTGTTCTCTACATCTGTGTCTCAATTTCTGCCCTGCAAACCGGTTCATCTGTACCATTTTTTTAGGTTCCACATGTATGCATTAATATACGATATTTGTTTTTCTCTTTCTGACTTACTTCATTCTGTATGACAGTCTCTAGATCCATCCAGGTCCAACAAATGACCCAATTTTGTTTCCTTTTATGGCTGAGTAATATTCCATTGTATATATGTACCATATCTTCTTTATCTATTCGTCTGTCGATGGGCATTTAGGTTGCTTCCGTGACCTGGCTATCGTAAATAGTGCTGCAATGAACATTGGGGTGCATGTGTCTTTTTGAATTATGGTTTTCTCTGGGTATATGCCCAGTAGTGGGATTGCTGGATCATATGGTAATTCTATTTTTAGCTTTTAGCTTTTTAAGGACCCTCCATACTGTTCTCCATAGTGGCTGTATCAATTTACATTCCCACCAACAGTGCAAAAGGGCTCCCTTTTCTCCACACCCTCTCCAACATTTGTTGTTTGTAGATTTTCTGATGATGTCCATTCTAACTGGTGTGAGGTGATACCTCATTGTAGTTTTGATTTGCATTTCTCTAATAATTAGTGATGTCGAGCAGCTTTTCATGTGCTTCTTGGCCATCTGTATGTCTTCTTTGGAGAAATGTCTATTTAGGTCTTCTGCCCATTTTTGGATTGGGTTGTTTGTTTCTTTAATATTGAGCTGCATGAGCTGTTTATATATTTTCGAGATTTATCCTTTGTCCATTGATTCGTTTGCAAATATTTTCTCCCATTCTGAGGGTTGCCTTTTCATCTTGTTTATGGTTTCCTTTGCTATGCAAAAGCTTTTAAGTTTCATTAGGTCCCATTTGTTTATTTTTGTTTTTATTTCCATTACTCTAGGAGGTGGATCAAAAAAGATCTTACTGAGATTTATGTCAAAGAGTGTTCTTCCTGTGTTTTCCTCTAAGAGCTTTATGGTGTCTGGTCTTACATTTAGGTCTCTAATCTATTTTGAGTTTATTTTTGTGTATGGTGTTAGAGAGTGTTCTAATTTCATTCTTTTACATGTAACTGTCCAGTTTTCCCAGCACCACTTATTGAAGAGACTGTCTTTTCTCCATTGTATATCCTTGCCTCCTTTGTCATAGATTAGTTGATCACAGGTGTGTGGGTTTATCTCTGGGCTTTCTATCCTGTTCCATTGATCTATGTTTCTGTTTTTGTGCCAGTACCATATTGCCTTGATTACTGTAGCTTTGTAGTATAGTCTGAAGTCAGGAAGTCTGATTCCTCCAGCTCCATTTTTTCCCCTCAAGACTGTTTTGGCCATTCAGGGTCTTTTGTGTCTCCATACAAATTTTAAGATTTTTTGTTCTAGTTCTGTAAAAAATGCCATTGGTAATTTGATAGGGATTGCATTGAATCTGTAGACTGCTTTGGGTAGTATAGTCATTTTCACAATATTGATTCTTCCAAGCCAAGAACATGGTATATCTCTCCATCTGTTGGTATCGTCTTTAATTTCTTTCATCAGTGTCTTATAGTTTTCTGCATACAGGTCTTTTGTCTCCCTAGGTAGGTTTATTCCTAGGTATTTTATTCTTTTTGCTGCAGTGGTAAATGGGAGTGTTTCCTTAATTTCTCTTTCAGAGTTTTCATCATTAGTGTATAGGAATGCAAGAGATTTCTGTGCATTAATTTTGTATCCTGCAACTTTACCAAATTCATTGATTAGCTCTAGTAGTTTTCTGGTGGCATTTTTAGGATTCTCTATGTATCATGTCATCTGCAAACAGTGACAGTTTTACTTCTTCTTTTCCAATTTGTATTCTTTTTATTTCTGTTTCTTCTCTGATTGCTGTGGCTAGGACTTCCAAAGCTATGTTGAATAATAGTGGCGAGAGTGGACATCCTTGTCTTGTTCCTGATCTTAGAGGAAATGCTTTCAGTTTTTCACCACTGAGAATGATGTTTGCTGTGGGTTTGTCATATATGGCCTTTATGACGTTGAGGTGGGTTCTTTCTATGCCCACTTTCTGGAGAGTTTTTATCATAAATGGGTGTTGAATTTTGTGGAAAGCTTTTTCTGCATCTATTGAGATGATCATGTGGTTTTTATTCTTCAATTTGTTAATATGGTGTATCACATTGATTGATTTGCGTATATTGAAGAATCCTTGCATCCCTGGGATAAATCCCACTTGATCATGGTGATCATCCCACATGATCCTTTAATGTGTTGTTACCTCCTACATTTCTCTCTACTGACCTTGTAGTTTCATCGTGTGACTGCGTGTTCCATCTCCTCCCACATGCTCTTCATTCTGCAGAGCCTAACTATAGGTTCCCTGGAGAACTTGACTGATTCTGTCAGTCTGAATTAGATGTTTTTTCTCATTGCCCTCATATTCCTTTATGCACAGCACATGGCACATCCCACATTAAACTGTTATCATGACTTCCTTTTCTAGGGGCCTTTTCTTAACATGGGCTCTTTACTCCTAGACAGTGTCCAACATTTAGTGAATAACCAGTAATTGCCTGACTGACTGACTGAATATGCAATAGAATAAGTCTGTAGGTTATCATCCAATCTAACCATTTATTCAGTAACTATTTATTGAGCACTTACTACGTATCAGATATTGAGAGGCTGGGGATACTGCAGTGAACAGTCCCTACATAGTCAATTATAAAATTAGCAAATAGATGTACAGTGTTGGGTAGTGTTAAGTGTTATAAGGAAAATGAAGAGGGATATGGAGATTCTAGAGCCTACCGTCAAGCAAGGCATGTCTAGAGAGGAAACCTTTGAGCAGAGACCTGAATGAAGAGAGAGGAACCATGTGGCTCTGGTGGTGGTGTGGGGAAGGGTGGTTCTAGGCAGAGAGAATAACATTTCTGAGTACCTGGCCCTGTTCTAGGGGCCCTGGGGACAACAGTGAACAGCACTGTTAAACGTCAGCACTGTTTATTGTTTAACTGTCCAGTCTATTCTTTTTTAGTATTACATATCATACCTTTCTTTAATTGCTTGATTTTCTGAAATTGAAAAAAAATCCCACCATGGGAAAGTCCCTTTGTTCTCCCTAACTGCTTGTCACTTCCTACTCTTTTCTCCAGAAGGAGAACCCCTAGATTTTTATTATTTTGGAGCTCCTAACACAGCAGGTTACTGATTCAGGGGACAGATCCTCAACCTAGCCATATTTAATCATGGTGTTCAGGGTTGTGTGAAAGTGTCTTAGATTTTTCTGTCTTTGAGTTGACACGAATTGTGGATGTACATAAAATTCCCTTACTGTGACCTACAGTAGATACTACCATTTCCTTTGTCCAGACCCCCAGTGTAGCCCACAATCCTGGATAAGCATTTTTAGATCCTTTTGCCTCACTAAGACAAGAAATCACAATTTAAAAAAAATTGAAGTATGGGTGGTTTACAATGTTATGTTAGTTTCAGGTGTACAACACAGTGATTCAATATTTTTATAAATTGTACTCCATTTAGAATTATTACAAAATAATGAGTATATTTCCCTGTGCTGTACAATATATCTTTGTTGCTTATTTATTTTATACATAGTAGTTTGTCTCGTAATCCCATACTGCTGTCTCACCCCTCCCCACTTCCCTCTCCTCACTGGTAACCCCAAGTTTGTTCTCCGTATCTAAGACATCACAATTTTGGATGTTATTCCTTACTTTGTGACCTGCTTCCTGTGTAAGTTAAGTCTGCTCTGTGGCAGTTTCGCATTTGTAAGCAGGGCACCCTTGCAGTTAAGTTGTAAAAAAATCTCTCTTTAAATAAGTCTCCATGCCCTTGAAGAATAGGAGCTCCAGAAACGTAGAGTCCAAAGAGAAAAAAAGAAAGAACATTCCAAAGAAAACTGTGTAAATTTGCAAATTTGTTGTCCCCTGGTGGCAGCTGACAGGTGGAATGACAACCCAACCAAATAACACTAGGGCCATTGTGATAGGAGGGAACTTAATATTGTTATTGTTCCGCTTGGATGCAGTTTGTGTGAGGCTGTGCCAGCTCTTGTATTGAGAACGCCCAATCGAGCGGAAGAGTTTTTGGTTTCTGCGTTTAGAGCTGCCCAACAACTGAGGAAAACCGATTAAATCTGGAAGGTGGCAGCTCACTCGACAGGCTTCTCCGGGCACCCTTGAGGAGAGTCAAAGATAAATAAATACCACGTTTTACGAGAGGAGTGTGAGGTGAGAGGGAGTGCCTGGACAGGAGCTAAAATTTCACAGGGTGGGAGACGTTCTTACTGACTTTCTTCCTGATCACACTCTTGTCTCATGACCTCGTTCATGCTTGGATTAGAGCCGGCCCTTGTAAACATGTGTGAGTTTGATAGGGAAGGAAGGAGATAGAAGTGTATTCCTAACTACCTCAACTGTAGAGGCAAAGTGATCAAATACAAATTTCTTTAAAAAATGCCTTTCAAAACTATTTTATAAATCATATTGGATGATCGTTTGCCTGTGGGATATGTAAAAACTCTGGCCTGTCACCCAAAAGTTTATTTTTGAAAGTCTGTAATTTTTTTCAGGAAAAGTTCATGGGCTTTCAATATGGCCCGTGTTCCAAGTTCAGTATATTACGTCAAGGCCAGGTGGTACTCAGCTTCTCTGTTTACTGGGTTTGGACTCTGGTCCCTCATCCCTCCATTGTGCCTTACTTTTTTTTTTTATTATTATTATATCTTTATGAATAATTTTTACTTGAGTTTGACCTACCTCAGAGGGGCTATGGATATTTAATTGGCTAAAAATAATTCATAGACCTGTAAGCTTTAGAGATCATTTGGCCCACCCCTGCCATTTTGTAAAGAGGAAATGGAAGCCCAGAGAAGTCAAGTGGCTTGCTTAGAGACCGTCAGATAGCAAGTAAATACGCAAGGACTCCACCCAGATCCTGACCGCACCCCCCTCTTTTTTTTTCCTGTGTCGATGCATGTCTTTGAGCTGCTTAGAGTTCAGTATTACATACGGTGGAGAGAACTATAGCAGTTTACTTTATTGATTTATATAGAATAATTAATGAAATAATTGAATGAATTTTCGTACAATTCAAAACCTCATATTCAATCTCTTTTTTCCATCAAACCTTTTCTGAGAGCAAATAGAAGATAGATGACCATGTTAAGATTCAATTTGTTGTGTTTCTCTTCCTGCTGTGGCAAATATGGTAATTAAAAAAATAAAATGAAGTAGCACAAAGTTAGGCAACCAGCAGGTGAAGAACAAAACCAAAGGTAATAATTACATTATTAAGTGCCAATAACTGAGATTCTAAACTATGACTCTCATGAATATAGTTTGGGTTGCTGTGACTATTATTACAACATTTTATGTCTCCACAACCTACAGTACTTTCTCATTCTCTTTTCCCAGTGTGCAAAGTTGATTTAAAATGCTAGTACAGATTGAGGAAGGAAAGCTTTTTGAGATTTTTGTAGAGGATAGGCTGAAGAGGAAGGGTCCTTGCCCTGACTAGAATAAAGGAGGAGAAAATATATTATTGACTACTTCTAGCAGACCACTTCTGGCAGAGAACAAACAAATTTTTAAAAAATTAATTTAAAAAGGCATTAGTATCAAATAATTCCTCAAAAGAAAAGTGCTTTATGGATGAAAAATATAGTTAATTACTCCTGTAGAAATGTAGGGAATTTTGCAGGTTCAATATTTTGTTCCCTATTAGAAGGGATGGCTGGCATTTGTCAGTATTAGTCGCCAGTACCACTAGTTGTCAGCATTAGTTGTGGCTAGCCTGGCCCATCCTCCTTCTGTCTTTGTTTTAGGGAATAGAACTCACCCAGTCACAATTTTCAGAAGGGCGGAGGTAACCTCCTTCAGTGCGACCATAGTACTGTTTATGTTGGAGACAAATCCCAGAAACTCAAGGTAACAACGTACGCAGAGTGAGAGAGTATATCCAGGAGATTTTTATTTGGCATTTTTACTGCTAACAGTCTACAGAAGTTTTAGTATTTAGTGCCAGGTCAGGCTTAAGGGGCAGTTTCTATTTCTGTGTGATTTTGAAAGGTACAAAGAATCAGCAGAAAGATTATATAATAGATAATAGACAATGGAGATTCTGGCTTCTATAGAAACTTTCAGAGATACGCGGGAAGGCAAACAGCTGCTTCTATTTTGTTGTTTGTTGTTTTAATTAAAGGAACTCAAGAAACACAGTGTATTTTTTGGTTCTTTGAGCAAGGCCTTTGTTTGCAAAACTCTTGGAAACCCACCCCCCTCCCCAAACCTATAAATACTTTTGTGACAGATTAAAAAAGCAGGTAAACTGAGAAACAAAGCACTTAGAAGATAGGCCTAGGGTCACACACACAGTGTGACCAAAACCGAATTCTGTGTCTTAAAACTCAGTTATCTAATCTCCCCACTCCACTGCATATTCTGCTAGCAGTCATTCAGTAAAGTACTTTTCAACACTGTGGAGTCTTGCTATAAACACAGTGGCTTTGGAACAGGGTTATCTCTAGACTGTTGACATCATGTCTCTGCTCACATACCAATTGGGTGAATATTGGCCCACATGATTCTTGTAAGTGGATTACAAGGAATCCATGATAGATTTCATTCACTTCTGATGAAACCAAGAACTTTGCCTCTCGAGCGCCTTGATGCGATATCGTTATTTGTTTATTACTCAGGGTGCAGGTAGGGGCTCTCGGAAGTCTAGGGCTTTCAACTGCGAAAATCAAATCCATCATTTTACTGAGCTTACACAGTAAAGGAGTTAGCTAAATTCGTAAGGTTTACACTTTATTTTTACATGTTTACTTAAGACTACAGATATGAATAGGGCTGTTGAGTCTGCCCAGGAGGCAGAACCGTTGTTTTGGATGAAACTAAATGAAATCCTCCTGATGCAGTAAAAGGTTCAAACAGTGGGAAAGACTTTAAGTTTGTGCCTTCTTCACCTTTAAACACCAGGAATTTTTTCTCCCCATTTGAGAAAGATGTTCTAAGGTCTAGTAGGAATAGCAGTATCTTTAAAATTGCAAGGAACAAAATACCAGGGCTTCCAAGTACTAAAAATTAGGAATAGCTCTGGCAGTTAACTAACTTTGCACAAGTTACCTAATTGAGTTTGTTTCCTGAACTCTAAAACAAGGATAAATGCGCTTCAGGTAAATGCTCTTCATAGTTGCTTCAAGCTCCTAGGTTCTCTAATTACTGTGTTATAGTCATGCACTGATAATAAAAAAAAATTAGATATGTACATAATTTTATTTTGCAGTAAAGAAGATGGTTTATTTTTGTCAATAGTAAACTTGAAATTTCTTTTGTGTTTGTATGATTGGTTATACATGGCCAACGAATGGAAACTTTCAGGTTGTTAATAAATGGTTAACAGTGGTTTCTTCTGGGGAGCAGGGCTATGGGTTTGCGGGTAAGAGAGGAAGAATTTTACATTTATTTTATACTTTCGTTTGCTAACTTTTTTTTTTTTTTTACTAAATCCATGCATGGTTTAAGTTTTTTTAAATTAGCCTTATTATTTTTCAAAGGACAAAAGGAAGACTTTCAAATCATCAGAGAATGTTTACCAGAATAATAATATCTGGAATTTAATTTCGACTCCAAATATTTTATTTAACCTTAAAGTATTATTTGAAATTATAAGTAAACTTTTTGCTTTTATTAAAGGTCTTTTAAATCCTATCTATCAATGAGAGCAGCTACTTTTGTGTGATGAAACAAGCAGCCTTTTAAAAGCATAGAGGCAAGGTTTAGCAGTGTTAATGACAGGATTATAAAGCTTCTATTTATTTGGTCCTTTGAAGATCTTATTCTTTATCCTATCTGTAACAGTTTCTAGAATTATCTTCGTTTGATTTGCAGCTATGGGAATGAAATAGAGGTGGGAAAAAAATTGGTTTTCAAACCAATTAGTAATGATGAGTGCCAAGTTTAGAGTGTCTCATGTCTTAAATGTCTTAAATGCAAAACAGTAGCTCTCTCTTAATCCTCTTACAAGATAAAACTACAGGAAATGAAAAAGTCTGTTGAAACATTAGAAGGCATTTTTAGAAGCTGCATATGGCAACTGGACTTGAATTTTGGTTTGAACATTGGTTTTTGTCTTCTTTTCCTATTTTTACAGATGCTTCTATGAACTTTTGAGAAACCATAAGAACCCAGAAACCAGATGTTTCTAGCCTGGCATACTTGTGGGGTTCCTTTTCTTTTTATCTTCTCTACTTTTTTTCTTTTTGAAAAAAAATGAACTTTACAGAAAATGAGAACCTAAAGGAACATTCCATTCTATTTTTGAAAAATTGGAGTACCTTCTTAGCACTGTTAATATATTTATATTATTATAATCAGTATAATATAGGCATGGTAGGTTTTTTATTTTCAGTTGTTCTGTCAAACCTTGAACATTTCCCCCTATCTGGATCAATGTTTTCTAGCCTTACCCAGATTCAACAGTAGCAAGTACAGTGGTCCCTTTGTATCCTAGGGAGATTGGTTCCAGGACCCCCATGGATACCAAAATCCAAGGATGGTCAGGTCCCTTGTATAAAATGGCATACACTTTGTATATAACCTATGCACATCCTCCCGTATACTTTAAATTATCTCTAGATTACTTATGATACCTAATACAATGTAAATGCTATTATATAGTTGCAAATACAATGTAAACACTATGTGAATAGTTGCCAGTTCTTGGCAAATTCAAGTTTTGCTTTATGGAACTTTCTGGATTCTTTTCAAATATTTTCAGTGCCCTATTAGTTGAATCCAAGGACACGGAACTTCTGGTATCAAACCTGCTGATGTGGAGGACTGACTGTAAGCAAAAGTTAAAGATGAACTGCCACACTGGAGTTGTTTTTGTTTTTGTTTTGCGGTATGTGGGCCTCTCACGTTGCGGAGCACAGGCTCCGGACGCGCAGGCTCAGCGGCCATGGCTCACGGGCCTAGCTGCTCCGCGGCATGTGGGATCTTCCCGGACCGGGGCACGAACCCATGTCCCATGCATCGACAGGCGGACTCTCAATCACTGCGCCACCAGGGAAGCCCCACATTGGAGTTGTTAAAGTTTACTTTTGTTCTTATCAGATTTGCATTGCCTCTGGCTAAATTTATTTGTATTTCCACTTCTTTTAGGCTTTGGTACCATTATGATTTGGTTTACTTATTACTTCATTGGTGCGTTAAGTTATTTTTGCTCATGTCGATAATCTCGTGGTAATGATGATAATAACTATTGTTGCTATTTATTAAGCCCTTATTTTTGCTAGATACTACTTTAGACATTTTGTTCATTTATTTTGCAAATATTTGAGTACTATTTATGCCCCAGGCATTAATCTAGGGGCTAATGATATAGTAGTGATTAAGACAAAAAAAGCCCTTAAGAAGGTAATGTATCATATGTTTCTAATCTACATAAAATTGTACCAGGTAGGTATTGTCTGAATTTTATAAATGAGAAAGACAAAGCTAGAGAAGGAAAACAAATTTTCCAGCATTCTGTAACCTATAAGTGACCAAGTTTTAGTTTGAACCTGTCTTATTTGATTCCAGTTTGCATTATGCTCCATGCTACTGCCTCATGATAATCAGTACTATTTCCTTCTTCATTAAAGATGTTTATAAACATCCAGCATTGGTTTGAACATGCTTGATTATAGACATAATTATTCCTTTTTAACCTTGGTGCTTCAAGAAAGCTAGAAGAGACACTCAAACCCAATACTTTAAGCATCAAAAAGGGTACAATACTTAGGAATAAATTTAACCAAAAATATTATAAGATTTTTACACTGAAAGCTACAAAACATTGCAGAAAGAAATGAAAGAAGCCTAAACAATGGAAAGATATCTCATGTTTATGGATTAGAAGACTCAATAGTTAAGATGGATATATTCCACAAATTGTTCTACAAATTTAATACAATTTCTATGAAAACCTCAACTGATCCTAAAATTCATTTTGACTCAGAATAGCCAAAATAATCTTAAAAAGAAAAACAAAGTTGGAAGACTCAACTTTCCAACTTCAGAACTTAATCACAAAGCTATAGTAATCCAGATAACATGGTGCTGGCATAAGATAGAAGTATAGATCAGTGGATTAAGCTTAAGAAAATAGATAGTGGTTGCTAGGGTCTAGATAGAAAGAAGAATGGGGAGCGACTACTAAGGAGTTTTTCTGGGAGGTAATGAAAATGTTTTGGACTTGGGTATTGATGATGGTGGCACAACTCTGTGAGTATACTAAAAACACTGAATTGTAAAAGAGTAAATTTTATGGTATGTGAGTTATTTCTCAATAAAACTGTTACATGTATTTTTTTAAAAAAACCTGTTTCTTTGGTTGGGAGTTTGGACTCAATTTGGATTACCTGTTTGTGTTTGGTTATTTCGATTTGAGTATAGTGTAATCTAGACTTTCGTTATCCATGAGGACCTTCAATCTACTCTGTCTGTCTGTTGCCTTACTTTATACCAGCTAGCCTTATGTATAGGCAAAAACTGATACAGAACAATATGAGGCCATTTTTGTTTATACTTCCTTCTTGATCCCTTTTTAAAAAACCTCAATGTTATATTATTTTTCAAACCAAGAGTGGCATATTGTTGTAATTACATCGCTTGGAAACATGTTTATTTTCAGGATTTGACTTAGAAACTGCTTTTACTCCTTTCTCTGTTATTCATGGCACTTGATGGCCACACACTTGAAATGCTCCCTGGCCAGAACACAAGAATCTTGGGAGATCAGTGTAGAAATGATTCATGGTTTGATAAAATGCAGGCAGGTGGAATATGACTTTTATAATGTGGCTGTGAGCCCAGCTTATGGTATGAATTTGTACATGTCTCTCTCTTTTGTAAACATGGAATTGAAGTAGGTTTGATTTCTTGAATGTTCTGGCATGGTGTTGGTGAGAAGTGTGAGTGTCCTACCCAGAGCATTCTGTAACAGGAAGCAAAGTTTTCTGAGAGAAATAAGGAGCCTGGTAGAAAGAGAAGATAAAAATTTTTGCTGGGGGACAGTTCTTTTCATTGATATTCCCAATGCATTTCCGCAGGGTGTGTCTGGGGAATCCTCTGCTGTAGTTGCTAGATAATATTTCCTCTTTTGCAGGGTGATTGGATAAAGAAACCAGTGATTTGGGGCCTGGAGTGTAGACAGCAAGGAGCCATGGTTCTGAATGTGGTGTCTGGCCCAGGCATACTTGTTGGTGATGGTAATATAAGCTGGACTGGAAAGAGTGGGCGGCAGTCCTTGATAACAGGAGGCACTGGCATCACCAATTTCATTTCTGGTCTTCCCTTTTAAAATAGATTGTGTTTTAGCCTCTTGTCAAATTGAGTGCTGAGTATCCCTGTGGCCATAGCCTGCCTGCCAAGTCATTGGCATACATGGAAAGAATTCTGTAAAGCCTCAGTTGCCAGCTGCATTTGAATTGGTAATTTTAATCAACTCTTTCATACACTGGTCCTACCCATCAGCAACTTTCCCTCTTTGCCCTTTAGTCTTTCTGCCCAATTCAAGTGATAGCAACCTCCAAATTTAGCTCCCTTAATTCCTGACTAACCTTATAGTTATTGCTTTCAGTGGTACCATGGGCAGTTGGCATATTTAAAAAAAATTTTTTTATTTTCTATTTTTCAAAGCAGTTTTGAACCTTGATTAATAGTGATCCATTTTGCTTAAACTAGAATAGATCATTCAACTTTTAAAGGTGGCAGGAGTGGGTTCCTTAAATAATGACTATTTGTTCACCTAAATTTCTAAGCAAATATATGGTTTCATGCTAAAAATGCATTTTAGTTATTACATCATCTTGGTGTTAAATGGAATATTGAGATATCATCCACCCTCTTCTTCTTAACAGAATGCTTTAGCTAAAAGCACCCTAAGAAATTAACAATCTTAATTTTTAAAACGTCTTAAAAGAGATAACTCATTCCAAAGTTTACGGGTTTTCACAATCGGGAATTGTGCTTTAAAATTTTTTTAATTGCTTTCCTTAAGCAATATTAATTCAGTTTTCTCACTTACTTTTTCCTATTATCATGTCAGGTAGATTTTGAATATGTTCACCCTCAATCTGAAGCAAGTCATTTTTCTCTACTTTACACTAAATATTTCTCTCCCAAATAGGGAAAAACATCTCTTAGACAAGTGGCTTCATAGTCACCCCTGAGTTATATCTCCCTTGAGTTCAAGTTGTGCTTGAATTGAATGAACATAGATGTCTGATTTTACTACCCGGAGAGATGCTGACACTTAAGTATTATTAATAGGTTGGAGTCTCCGAAGTCCAAATTCTGCTGAAGTTCATAACTAGACATCTGCCATTCCCAAGAGCCATTACATTCAGGAGCTCCTGAGAAATTGGAAAAGTAAGTTTAGTGTGTCTTCTGTGAAAGGTGGAAGTTTAAGGTGGAGCAGAGCTGTGCACAAGGGGCAGCAGGGCTGTTCTTTGAGGCTCCCTTTTTTTTTTGGCGGTACGCGGGCCTCTCACCGTTGTGGCCTCTCCCGTTGCGGAGCACAGGCTCCGGACGCGCAGGCTCAGCGGCCATAGCTCACGGGCCCAGCCGCTCTGCGGCATGTGGGATCTTCCGGGACCGGGGCACGAACCCGTGTCCCCTGCATTGGCAGGCGGACTCTCAACCACTGTGCCACCAGGGAATCCCGAGGCTCCCTTTTGTGTTTAAAATCCTGGTGGGTTAGAAACTCAGAGAATGATGCAATGAGCACGAGGGGACTGAAAAGAAGTGGAGGATGAGGAAGTTCTCAACTGCTGAAAGGAATTGGAGGGTGTTCACACTATCCCATGATTCCCTCTTCTTACCATTATTACTTTGGAAAATGGAGGAAACTGAATTTCCTTTCTCACGTCTGCCACAAGGTTGTTTCCTACATTGGATGGAAGGGAGTTAGGGAGGGAGCAAAGTGGCATCACTTACTTTAATTTCTTTTTTTAAGACTTTGGATGCCGAAGTCTTGTTGATGGTCAGTTTAGGTTTTCATGAGCAAAAGTAGGAATAATAATTATTACCATTTATTGAATATAAAAATTGTGCTAAGCACTTTTAAGTACATTGTTTTATTTAATTTATACAGCTCTGTAATATAAGCGTTTCTCTATAAGGTAATGAATGTAAAGCACTTAGAATAGTGCCTGAAATATAGCAAGAACTCAATAAATGTTAATACCCATTTTGAAGATAAGAGAGTTTTCTTAGAATAGCATTGGTAGAATTTGAATCCAGGGCTATTAAACTCTGAATTACATGCTTTAAACTATTATGCAATGTCGTGTCCCTTTCCTTCAGGAACTAAGCTTCCTTTACAAAAGTCTTTCCTGATATTCTCCGTTATATGCATTCTAGGATCATACTTGTTTTTTAATTCTGTATTCTGACTTGTTCCAGTTTGTGAGTCCTAAATCCTCCCGCCCCCGCACTTATCCCTAGGAAAGTTCATTCTTCAAATTATCAAGGTCTGGACCAAATTTATTTAGTGAGAATGTAGAATTCTTCTTACAAGATTTTAAAAGGACAAGTAAGATAATTACATGAAAGGATCTGTTTAGGCTCTTTTGCGTGGTAGGGGGTGGACCGAATAACCTTTGGATCACTTCCACTTGTATAATTCACCATTTCAGCAGGACAGCAACATTTCAGGCCAAAGTTCAACTTTTTTTTTTTTATTAAATTCTTTTATCGTCGCCAGGAAACTAGAGAAAATGAATTCTTCACAGTATGCTTGTGCATGCAACTTGAAACAGTTTGCACACTAAATGAAATTAAATGAAAGACAGCTGTTTGGGAAAGAGCTGTCAGAAACTGATTGGGTTCTATTAGGGAAGAATAGAGGCTAGGAATAAGTTTTCAGAAACAGGATATCAGTGGTTTAAAAAGCAAGCAAATTTACATACACAAAAGCTCTCTTGTGGTTGTGCTGTTGCATGTCTTTTCAGTTCATTCATCTTAAATTATTATTTGTTCTTGGTGAGTAGGTGTCTGCTTTCCATACATCAAGTATGCGGCAGTTCTTTCTTTTCTGAGAAGTAAATACAGCACAACCCCACTACAATGCCATTCTAAGTACTTTCGTTTTGGTTAAATTGCAGATCCAGGAATGTTCACCAAACCACTTCCTTTACCCAGAACTTCTCTCTTTCTGCCAAAATGCAAAAGGGGAAGGACCACCTTGGGCAGGTTGCCAGAGGTGCTTCCGGGGTCTCCTAAAATGGCTGCTAGCAAGAAAGGAGCAATTACATCCCATAACAGACTCAAAGCAGATGGTCACCTGTGGTGATGAGAACCGTGATGTTATTAAGCCTTTGATTTGTGATTTTACTTTGTACTTTCAAAGCGTTCAAGTTATGTTACCTGTGTGATGTTCCTCCCTGCCCTCCAAGACCTCATTGCTCCTCGTTTGGGTATGTGTTCCTGGGTCTTACCCTAAAACCCTGCTACTGCCGAAAAGCTTCACTCTACTGTCTTCCAATCCTCGTGCTAGATGGTAGCTCATAGTAGGATCTCTGCTGGGCCCTCCAGCGGCAGATACAGTGCTACACATGGAACTGTCTTTAAAGGAATTTTTTAAAAACCTTTGGGGTCGTACTGTTGAAGTATAACCCATCCACAGCATAAGCTCATTCAGGAGATTCACTTAGCATTCGACGTTAGGAGTCCTAGGATAATGTTGCACTCATACAGCTTTAGTCTCTGGAGCCTTGTCTAACATTGAATTTTTATGTTTTCAACTCCGTTTAACAATGGTCTTCCATAATTTGCTGAGGTCCTATCTCAACTGCCTTCTTTTGAGATCATGCTTGCTGTCCCCTCAGCACCTTCTTTAATTTTTATGATTCAGAGCACAAGTGCACGGTCACCCCCTTGGCTGAGGTTAAGGAATCCCTCGATTCATAGCATGCACGTCTACAGCTCTCCCTGCATATCTACCAGCCTTGTCCCAGTGTAGATCCAATTATTGTTCCTGGAGTATCTGAACCCAGGTCTCCAGGAGACTAGGAAATGGTACCATATCTGGTCTTGCCAACTAAGCACGTGGGCATATTTTCAAACTGAGTCACAAGAACATCCTGGGAATCCCATAGTTCCCCATTTATAAAGCTACATTTGGAAATAAGAACAAAAGATTAAAATGCCAGTAGTCACTACTTTATATTTATGTACCTAATTGAAATATTGTTGATGTACAATATTATGTAAGTTACAGCTGTACAATATAGTGATTCACAATTTTTAAAGGTTATGCTCCATTTATAGTCATTATAAAATATTGGCTATATTCTCTGTGTTGTACAATATACCTATGTAGCTTATTTTATACATAATCGTTGGTGCCGTCTTAATCCCCTACCTCTATATTGCCTCTCCCTCCTTCCCTCTCCCCACTGGTAATCACTAATTTGTTCTCTATATCTGTGAGTCTGTTTCTCTTTTGTTATATTCACTAGTTCATTGTGTTTTTTTAGAGTCTACGTATAAATGATATCATACAGTAGTTGTCTTTCTCTGTCCGACTTACTTCACTTAGCATAATACCCTCCAAGGCCATCCATGTTGTTGCGAATGGCAAGATTTCATTCTTTTTTTTATGGCTGAGTAGTATTTTCTTGTGTGTGTGTGTGTGTGTGTGTGTGTGTGTGTGTGTATACACACCACATCTTAATCCATTCATCATCTGTTGATAGACACTTAGGGTTGCTTCCATATCTTGGCAATTGTAAATAGTGCTGCTATGAACATTGGGGTGTATGTTTCTTTAGTTTCTTTGAGAAACCTGCTCACTGTTTTCCGTAGTGGCTGCACCAACTTACCTTCCCACCAACAGTGTAGGACAGTTCCCTTTTCTCCACATCCTCGCCAACATTTGTTATTTGTGTTGTTTTTGGGTGATAGCCATTCTGGCTGGCAGTAGTCACTACTTTAGGTTCAGCATTTTCTCTGACCAGGAGAAAAGTGCTAGCAAAATAAGTACATCTTGATTATAATCTCTACTTCTCTGATATAATTTACATATAATCTACGTGAGTGAGTAAATGGCCTCCCAGTGATCACATTACAGCTCCTACACTCAGTATTACTTCTACCAAGTAAGTGGGGCAGGCACCAGTTCAGAGGCACCAGCAAAGATCCCCATCTTTCCAAAGACATTTTCTGAAGCATATGTCACTATTGAAAGTAAGCTGTGAGTTTACCAGTGATTTTGTTGGTGAGAATATTTGCTTCTTAGTTCTGGAACTGCTTCTGTTAACTCCTCTGAATGCTTTTTCCTTTTTCTCCTGGTTAAGCTCCAGAGTAGATACCAAAAACATTCCTCTTTTTGATCAGGAAGATTTGGGGCACTCATTCTGTGAATGCTCAAATGGACAGTCTTATGGAAGTTAGGAATATTCTACCTCTTACTTTCTCTGTGTCACAGAAAGAATTAAATCATCAGACTTGTCTCATTGTTACCTAGTTAAGGGAGATTTAACTGTTTGTATAAATTACCTTATATATTCTGTGCCAGTTTCCCTTCTTATTCATTCAGAAACTGTTTATTGAGTACCTGCTATGTGCCAGGTACTGTGCTAGGACTGATGTTAGAAAAATTGGTGAACTATGTCCCCTGCTCTTGAAAGCTTATGGTCTGGTGAGCTGTGAGGAAAGTGTTTTTCTGAGTGTTGATATGATAATTACTTGCTGTTAATGGCATTTATGTCAATAATAGTTTTAATAATGTATTTCTCTCCTCCTTCATCTGGCCAATGTGATATTTTTTTCCCTCCACAAAGTACAATCAGCGCTTTTGTCTACCTGACCTCAGATGAGATGACAAAATGTGCATAGGGATACATGACACAGCCACAAACATAATTCTTTATGCAGATAGTCTTTCCGAATTCTGGGCACATTTTAATCTTTAATGTTGTCTTAGCTGTAGTAATATAGATTGAATTATCATGTGATCAAGCTGGAGTGATTGTTTTTAGTGTAGCCATAAGAAATCAAAGCTGACAGCTGGGATGCAGCTGTGTCCCAGCTGGTTCTGTTGAGCTCTATTCAGAGGGAAAAGTGGTGGCAGCTCCCCAGGCTCCCCAGCTCCAGGAGATGGTCTTTTTCAGTCACCCAAGGCAAGCCCTGCCAGATGCTTTTGAGGCCAGTGCAATTAACGCTCAGAAGTGAGACTTCAGTAAAAGGGTATTAAGAATATAGTGCATGTTTAGTGGGCATGTCATCATCATTTTCTTCCTTACAAATTTAATAAACCCCTGACATAAAGACTACTTACCTTATATGATCAGGCAATATTTTCCCTGAATTACAAAGACATGCTTTTAAGGTTGACTGTCTTAAAGTTCTCTACGCTGTCATTAGATTTTGACCTATGCTGTCTAATTTTTGCCTGAAAATATTTATAGATTCTACTGGGTAGAATAGCATATTTATGTTTAAAATATATTTAGCTGGTTTACTGATTTTATTAATTCTCACCAGAATTTGCATTAGCTACTTTTAGCTTTCTTGGAGGCAAACCATTGTTTGTAACTTAATCAACATTGTCCCTATTGTAAATGGTACTATAACAAAAGCTGGAATACAATTTTTGCCATGCATAACAAGTGAGTGACTAGTATCCATAATATATTCAGAATTCTACAAATCAATTAAAGAAAACTCCTAAGAAAAATAGTTTTGAAAACGGCTTCATAGATGAAGAACTACAATTTGTCAATAACTTCAATAATACTTAAAGAAATGGAAATTTTAGTGCATTCTGTGGGAAAGCTCTTCCTAATACTGTGAGCAGAAAGGTGTGTTAGTGAGACAGGTGCCCATTAGGAAAGGTTCCTTCAGCCAGGCATCATTCGAGGTTCTCTTGGGAATGAGTTCTCACTCAAACAGTGCAAGCAGCTTTTTGTTCAAGGCTTTCTCACATGTAACATATTCATAAGGCTCTTTGCAGCCTAGAGCCTCAATTTTATTATTAGATCTGACTGCTGTGAGAAGACTTGATCACTTTCCAAAAAAAGTGATTTTTTTTTTCTCCTGTATGGCTGCTCTGATGCATATTAGAACTCATATCTGGTCATCAGGGTAGCTGGATGGAGCCCTTAAGCACAGTCGCTGTATTGACAGGCTTTATTTTAAGGATGAGCATTTTGAGGTTGAGCTTCCCACAATCAGTTCATACATAGTTATTACATCTGTTTTCACCTGTATGAATTAAATGATGCAATTGAAGATGTGATTTCCCAGCAAAAGATTTCCCACAGATAGTACATCCATGAGGTTCATCTGCAGTATGAACCTTCTGATGAATAAGTCAGTTCTGACTTCTCTCTGTAGACCTGCCAACATTCAGTACATAGAGTTTCTCTCCAGTAAGAATGTTCTGGTATGAAAGAACTCTCGATCTTTTGGTGAGAGTTTTTCCACATTCGGTATATATATAGTTTTTCTTCTCTGTGGACTCACTGATGTCCTAGGAATTGCAGCATCCATGCTTGTTTTACTATTTTGTCCTAAATACTTGTGATCCTTGTTAGTTCTGAGTTATGGCAGACCCTTCAGCCTCATTGAATGACATGTTCTTTATATATTTTTTTGTTTTATATCTGAATTTATTAAAGTAGAGTTGGACTGTTTCTCTGTTACATAATAGAAATTGTTCCAAGTTACAATATTGGAAGACCATTTGTTTTATGCTGATCCAGTTATGTAGATTGCATACTGACTTGCATAATAATCCTTCAGCTGTGCAATCTGAGTGTCACACAGTTGAATGACAGTACTTTTCTTATCTACCAGCTTAGTATGATAGTCACTCTTTCAATTAAGCTTGTGAGGGATATACATAGCCTTTTGTCATTAAATTTGTGCAGTTATATATGATGGTTTCTGTGTTCTATTTCATAATATATCAACATGTTAAAATTGTTACTTCAAGAGTATTTGTTTTCTTAATCTTGTTACTCTCATTGTGATGAGTTACTTATCAAAATATGGGCTAAATATTTATTAACTTGTGTTTCATTGTCATGTGTTTAATGTACAGTACAAGTAGAAATATTGGTATTTCCCTAAGTCATCCATAAAATCAATTTTATTGGACATCAATTGATTTGTCAGAATTAATTACAAATCATTTTTGTAAGTACTATTTATTGAGTGCATACTATTTATTGAGTGCATATTTATTGAGTGCATACAGAACAGATACTGTACTTATATCTCATGTACTATCTCATTTAATCATCTTAGTAATTTTTAGTATGGTACTGTGTTTTCAAGTGAGTAATAGTTTCGGACTGGCTAAGTAGAGCATGAGTGGCAGTAATTTGAAGGGATTCATTGAGAACATATGTAAAACTAGAGCAACAGAGGCTAAATGATTCAAATCTTGTTCAGATATAAAATTTTCTTTTAGCCTTCATAGGATTCTGACCTTTGAATAGTGAGAGAATATGGTCTTCCGTTTAAGCAGAGAATTTGAGAGTCGTGAGATTATATTGTGAACTTTTAATTTTTACTATCTAACTCCCTAAATCATTATATTTCTCTTACAATCTCCAACTGGAAACGTTGAGTGAATGTGCTTAGCTATTACTGAGGTGCATTTTGTACATTCACAGGCTTAGAGCATCTGTGAATACTGCTTGGCTTTTAGTTAGTTGTGTTTGTTCCTGGTTCTGCATCCTAAGGAATTGGACTTTGCTTATATAAAGAGATGTCTATAAAGCCACAGGCAAGTAAAGTTGGAATTTCTTCCTTGGGGAAATTTGGAGTGTAGAGTTATAAGCAAATATTAAGGTTCAAAGCAGGCAATATAATGAGCACATTCAAGGAATTAGTAAGTATTTACGTAACACTTCATGTTTGCAAAATGTTTTACAGCCATATTCATTAATTTACATAAGTCCCCTGGAAGGTAACAATGTTATTACATCTGTTTTATAAGCAAGACAGGCAAAATATAGGCAAATTAAGTGGCAAAGGGGAAGAGAAATTAGGACATTGATTTTAAAGCTTGGGCCTATATCCTATACCATCTTACTCCTTTAGGGAAATAAAGAAATAAAATGCTTCTGTTTTGTTGTAGACTTGGGCATAGTGCTTATTTGGGTAATTGTTTAGATATTTATATAATTTTACATATTATTTCATATTTTGGTCACGTGGCTGAAAGGCCTTCCAACAGAAATTCTAATGAATGAAATTTTGAGCTTATTAACTCATGGTTAAGGTCCCTAGTTATATTGGGTTGGCCAGAAAGTTCTTTCGGGTTTTTCCGTAAATGCTTACAGAAAAACCCTAACAAACTTTTTGGCCATCCCAGTAAATTATCCATAAAATGTTGCATATGTCATGACCAACATATTGGTGAATATGTCCAGGGGATGCTCAGTGTTGACCTTGATAGAATACACTGTGAGACCAACTGAGGGATGACCCAGGAGAGCTGACCTTGCTGACCACACGCCTCCTGTATACCACTCTCTCGCTCACTCTGTTTCTCTTTGTACTTTCCTTTTCCCCCCAAAGAATAGCAAGTTTCTACTAAAGAGTAATAAATTTTCTCATAACCTCAAAAAGGTAAAACGAGAACTTCCATAATAGAAGAGATTAGAAAATCACTCAGCCTCTTGTGTTAGAAAGCGGGAGACATGATAAATTACTGCATTCAATTAACTTTTCTTTCACTTACTAAGTGCACAGAAACTGCTTCAGCACCTTGAGGTGTGACCATAAGGTAACGAAGAGTAACTTTTTTGGAATAAATATACCTTAAGGTACACTGTTTAAATGAATGCCGTTCTTCAACGTAGCCACTCTTTACACTAATTCAACAATGCTGTCATTGCAAAAAATATTTTTAGACTTCGTCCTTTTGAATTGCCTTTAGAAGCCATTTATGAACTATAAAAGAAAACAGTCTCATATTTACTTAAAGTCACACCATGTTTTTTTAATCAACCCCTCGCCTACCAAGAAATTTATTACCCAGATAGATTACTGACCTTTTCACCAGCCTTTGTTCTGCACTAATTTTTCTTGTCTTTTTTGTTTTCAAAATCAGTTCTATACTTTTAAAAAATAAAGATTTGCCATTAACAAGGGTATTTATTAATTTTTTAACTTAGAAAAAATGACTTAGACTTATGAAGTTACAAAACACTATGGAGTTCTCACTATCCTTCACCCAGCTTCCCCTAATGTTAGCGTCTAACTTAAGTATAGTACAGTTATCAAAATCAGGAAATTGACATTGATAAAATACTATTTGCTAATCTACAGACATTATTGAAATTTCTCCAGTTTTCCCTACTAATATACTTTTTCTGCTTCAGGATACAATCCAGGATCCCACACTGCATTTAGTTGCCACATCTCCTTAGTCTCTTATAATCTGTGACAGTTCCCAATGAGAACATTTAAAAGAAAGTACTCCCCCCCTGAAAAGAAGAGCAATAGACTGAATGTAATTCCCTATATCTGTCTCTGTCACTGTCTTGTCAATATTTGATTTGTTGTGACCTACCATGTGCAAAATTTGTGCTGATTGCTGAAATAAAAAGAAAAGTAAGACATGCTTGGACATAAAGGAGCTCACAGTACATGAAGGCAAGAGACCTGTCCATTACCATGGTGCCAGGTGTCTGTCGAGCTCTGGATTTTTTCATGATCCTCAGAGCCTCTTGTTTCTCTGCCTTCCTTTCCATTTCCTCTGCTGGCACCTTAGTTCAGCCTCTTACAACCTCATGCCTTATCTATCACAATAGTTTTCTAACTGGTCTCTCTAACTATAATTCCCTTCCCCCTTCCAATTCACCTAAAATACCTCTTATATGTATCATCTCTCTATTCAGTAACTCTTTGTAGCTCTCCCCAAGTTTAATTTCTTAATAATTTCCCAGTTTCTTAACTTGGCACTCTAATGTTTCTGTTAATCACTGGACCTACTCTAATAGCTTTCTGATTGGTTGCCCTATATCTGCTCCTGCACCTTCATATTATACAGAGTGATCTTTTCAAAATGCAACTCTGACCACACCATACTTCTGTTTAACCCTTTCAGTGATTTCCCATTGTTTATAGGATACCATCCAAAATCTTTAGCAAGACCTATTAGTCCTTGTATGATCTGACCATAATATTATTGCCTCATGGGGTTTTGGGAAGGATTAGGTGAGTGAGAACTCATAAAGTGCTTAGAAAAGTGCTTGGACTGTAGTAAGCAGTCAATAAAAATACAAAATCTTATTTAATTAAGAATGGTGAATTTTATAAAATGCCTCATCGTGTAAAGACATGATTATGTAATTTTTCTGTTGATGTTCTAATATGGTAAATTATATTAATAGATTTCTTAATATTGAACTATCCTTACATTCCTAGTATGAACTCCATTTGGTCATAGTGATTATTCTTTCAAGGTACCGCTGGATTCTTTTTGCTAATGTTTTATGTAGAACTTTGTACCCATAATGACTAAAATTTATTTGTACTATTAATTTTTTTATGTTAGTTCCTCATTCTCTAGTCTTTCTATTAGATATCTTATTTCCCTTTTGTAATACTTTTTGCTACTATAATTAAGTAATTATTTGTCCAATTATTCACGTGATGTCTTTGAAGGCAAGAACCAAGTTTGTTTGGTTCACCAGTATACCCCTTACACCCAGTACAATTCCGAGAGCACAGTAGGTGCTCAACACATATGTATTTATGGAATAAAGGAATGAATTAATTAGTAATAATACAAGGGAATAAATATATTTTTTTGCAGTGATACAAGTGGCTTTAGCTTCTTCTAGTACAATAAGGCACTTTGTCAATACTGTACAAGTGCTTTAAAGTTAAGCAGTTCCAAGCAGGGAAATTTTAAACAAATAGTGGCTCTTTCCCCTGTTTCCTCTGGTCTCATAAATATTTGAAATTTAATAAAGAAGTAGAATAATCTTATAGGAGAAGTTATTGTATAGTTCCTTACCTACAGCACTTCCAGTTAGGCTGTAATTCTTATTTAAATAAGAAACACTGTATTTACAAAGATAAATGGGGCAGAGGGCTGAAAAATGTAGCCCTTTGTCACTTGTTCTCAAGAATCTGACCATTTAGAACTTCTTGACTTTTTGTTTTTCCTAACACTTACTTTTAAAGGGAAAGTTTGAGCATTCGGGGTAACCTACTACTGGCAAAGTTCATATAGAAGAGGGAGAATCTGATTGGACCTAATCCGTTTTTAGATTGGTAAGAGGGCACTGACCAACTGATGGATTGTGGATCCTAGGTCAAGTTAGGACCTTTCATCCACTTGGCTGGGACATGTGGGTAGAGTCATATGGCATAAACTTTGACTGTTACCCCTCAACAGGGTGAAATAATGTCTTTTAGAAGCATGTGGGTAGGCAGTGCCATAATACGTATCTACTACAACTTCTTACTACCTTGAATCATTGGGAAAGTTTCATAAATGCTCTGACTTTTAGTTTCTTTACTTTTAAAATAAGGCTAATAAGGCATAGTTACAAAGTTAGTGTAATGATTAGAATAATATATTTGAAATGCCTGGTGCACAGCAGTACTCAGTAAGTTACAGCTAGTGTTATTCATCTATGAGATAATAATAGAAAGTATTCTAATTTGGAACACACAAAAGAAAGCTATAACTTCCATGGAGTAAAAGATAATGTCGTGAACTCAGGGACACTAACTTTCTTATAACCCATTTTTCCACATCAATTTTTATATTATACCACTTTAAATAAGTGGTTATAGAGAGTTCTACTTCTAGCAATATAATAGAAGATGAATACTTTACATCTAAAAATTCTGGTTAAAATATAAAATCTATCTTCTTAAAGCACAGTTCAGCTGGAGATAAAGTAAGAGAAATAACTGTAGGCCAGAAACGACTGAAAAAAGAAAACTTTTCCAAAGGAAAAAACTTGCAAGGATTTTCTCCTGAGAGCATCTACCAGTCCTTAGTGAACTAGAGCCTTGGTTCTAGTGGACACATGACTCACTCAGAGTTGGGGGGATAGAACACAAAGCTGGGGCTCAAACAGGATAAGAGGTTAAATGGTTCTTATAGCTCAGACTTTCTAAGGGTGATACTGTCAATGGGTAAACTAGAAAAAACACTCATCCTAAAGCAGGAGACCTGTCCTTCTCAGCCATGGCTCTGGATGGATCAAGAAAAAACAAAAGGCACTGGGGGTGGGGGTGGGGGAATATCCAGTCATTCATTCGTTCTTCATTCAACAAATATTTGAGTGCCTATTCTGTGCCAGGCACAGAATTTTAGACACTGGGCAACAAAGATATCTGCCCTTGTGAGAATTTCTAACCAAAACCTGGCTAATGTAGGTTTAGGGCTAGAAATTTAAACCATGTATATGGCCTGGAAACCTGCAGATTAAAATTTGATGTGAAGAAGTTTCTGTTTTGGTAATGTCCCTGGATTGGTAGTCCTCACAAGCATCTGTAATATGAATGCTTACTACATTCTAGCACTTTATGACTTCTGACAAGTAATTCTTCCAAAATCCCTATGAAACAATAATATTATCTTCAAAGGCACAAAGAAGTTAAGTAACTTATTTACTCAGGACCACATAGTTTATATGTAGAAGAATTTAGTTGCGGAGTTTGTGCTTTTAACTACTATACTATATTGTCTTTCATGTAAAGACACGTTTTTCATATATGT
This sequence comes from Globicephala melas, assembly GCF_963455315.2. Lineage (NCBI taxonomy): Eukaryota > Metazoa > Chordata > Mammalia > Artiodactyla > Delphinidae > Globicephala > Globicephala melas. Next base: position 143,790,959 of record NC_083315.2, read on the forward strand.
ATGTATATATCTCATTTGAGAGGCCAACATCTTGCTTAATAGGGAAACACCAAAAGCATTTCCATAATGTTATTAAGACAATGAATACCTCTATTCCCGTTATTCCTTAATATTGTTATAGAGATACTGGCCAAAGTAGTCTTACAAGAAAACAATTAGAAGTTAAAAAAAAAATCGGAAAGGAGGAGTGTTAACCATACTTCCTAGCTGATATAATTGTATATCTGGAAAACCCAAGTGACTCAACTGAAAAGCGTATAAAGATAAGAATGCATAATGACAAATGCTGAGGAAGAAGAGTATTAAGATGGAGCTAGCCCATCTTTTTAATAAAAATACTGAACTATAATTTAAAGACTATGATGTTGGACTTCCCTGGTGGTGCAGTGGTTAAGAATCCACTTGCCAGTGCAGAGGACACAGGTTCGATTCCTGGTCCAGGAAGATCCCACACGCCATGGAGATAAAGAAAAAGGTAAAGAAGTTTGATCAAAACTGGATTGTCAAGGGTTTGAGAAAGCAGTTGGTCTCATACTTCTGGTGGAATGATAAACAACTTCTGTAATGGACAATCTATAAAAAAAATCTTAAATGCATGTATCCTTTGACTAAGTAATTCCACTCTTAAGAATTTTCTTGCATTTGTACTTTCATTTGAGCAAAATGACTGACGTAAGTGTAATTATTGCATCATCATTTGTAATACCAGAGGTTTGGAAACAACTTAAATGTCCATCAGTTGGGGACTGATTAAATATAATATGGTATACCATAGAATATGCTATGCAAGTTTTTAAAAGAATGAGGAAGTTCTACAGTGGTAACAGAACAAAATCCAAGATATATTGTTAAGTAAATAAAGCAAAGTGAGAACAGTAAGTCTAATGTGCTACCATTTGTATAAGTTACACACAAGTGCATAGCTTATCTTTATGAGATTGTTTTTAGAGAGGGAATTGATGCTTGGGACACAGGAAAAGAAAGAGACTCTTTTTTTCACTGCAAGTCCCTTTATATTTTATATCACGTTCTGGCTTTGCCTGTTCCCAAAAATAAGATTAACCATGGAAATGTCGTGAATTTATTAGTCTTTTTAAACGTGAGATGATATCAATTCATGGTTGCATTTCAGACTGTTATTGAAAAGACCTACATGCACAGGAAACTGTGTGGAATTTCATCTGTTTCCCTTAGAAGGATAAAAGCCTGGTTGGCTCTGCTCTGATTTGACTATGTTTCTGTAGGAGCTAATATTCCAACATGATGCATTAGCTCCCTAGGCTCTTGTGATTAGTGGTCTATAGGTCAGAGACCTATGATGTGCTGTTTAAATCATCTGGCAAATAGATGTTTGGGGGGTAGAACTCTTTCCCCATTTTTTAAAAAGAAATTTAATTTTATAGTGGTAGCACATTGTGTGATAAGCACATATAAAGATTGGAGCCATCATTTTGGAAATGTCCTTAAAAGGAAGGAGGGAATGTAAACTCATAATCCCATCCAGCAGTGCAGATCCAGCCTTATTTTTCCATTCCTACCATGGAGCTGCTGGGTAACACTGAGTAAGCAGTTTCATACACTTTGACCTCAAGCCTATGTATTCCTAACGGAGGAGCAATTATGTTGGTACCTTTGTTATTCAGAGGGTGGTAGATTAATGAGAGTTCTGGTAGTTTCAAGCTTCTAGCTAGACAAAAAAGACTTTTATATACAAGATGGTGTGATTTCGCACTTAGGTATTTCATTATGACACCTCTGTTCTTCGAGGCCATATATGAGTTTTTCCTAAAGTAAAACAGTGAACTACCTCCTTGATGTCACTGAATTTGCAGATTGTTTTGGTTCATTTTGAATAATGAATAGGTCTAATCAGTTGTTAATAAAAAGAAGACAGATTTTCTTATTCTCATAATGACATAAAGATATAGTTGAAAGATTATATAACTTTCTCAAGCTCTCACGAGAAAACAGGTGACAAAAGCTAAGTTTTCCCACATAATGTCATATTGGATGAGAAATGTATCCTTATTTAAAATATTATATCAGCGAGTCACAAGCTTTATGGTGCACTCATGCCAGCAGTAACTTTACTGAGCCCTATACTAGGCACATAACAAAGTGGTCTGAAAATTGGATAGGGCTCTAGAATCCATTTATACAGCATTCAAAACAAAATTAATTTAGAGTCAGGCAAGTGGAACTGCAGAATTTAAGGGGGTGAAAAATGAATTTTCTGTGTTCACTTCTTTTTTTTAATCCTCTCGTTTTCTTTAGCTGATGTTCTTCTCAGATGCCAGAGAGACCAGTCATGGTTGCCAGATGACTGGGCTCTGCTGGCTCATCAAGGGGCTGTGGCAGAGCTTGTTTCCATGAGAGCTGGAAGAAAAGATGCAATGGAAAAAGCACATGTAGCCGTTTGTCAGTAGCTGGCTGTGTAATTCTCAGTGCCCTATGCTCCTCAAAATGTGAACTTACTCTGATAACCCTTACAACTGAAGCGTCATGAATACAATTCCAGTGCCTGGAAACTGAGCTTATATGTGAGCAGTGCAGAGCACTTTTGTTACGGTGTACACATCCAGGTTTGCAGGGTTAATCGGTGCAGTTTGACTTTGGTCAATTCGATTGCCAAGAGGATTGGATATGAGTGGGAAAGACAGAGTGCCTCATTTCTGGAGATATTGTAATCATTTAGATATCTCAGAGATGTATTTTTTAAAGGTAAATCCCTTTTTGGGTGATCAGACAGTTGATCTTTTTTTTTTTTTTTTAACATCTTTATTGGAGTATAATTGCTTTACAATGGTGTGTTAGTTTCTGCTTTATAACAAAGTGAATCAGTTATACATATACATATGTTCCCATATGTCTTCTCTCTTGCGTCTCCTTCCCTCCCACCTTCCCTATCCCACCCCTCTAGGTGGTCACAAACCACCAAGCCGATCTCCCTGTGCTACGCGGCTGCTTCCCACCAGCTATCTATTCCATGCTTGGTAGTGTATAATGTCCATGCCACTCTCTCGCTTTGTCACAGCTTACCCTCCCCCCTCCCCATATCCTCAAGTCCATTCTCTAGTAGGTCTGTGTCTTTATTCCCCAGACAGTTGATCTTTAACTATCATGTAATCTGCTATGAAATTTGACGGTAGGCTCTTTTCCGAGAACTGGAGTTGCATCAAAGCCCATTCTCGTGGTGTTATTTAGAAGTATATTAAATATAACAAGGTACCAAGGTCCCACAGGGATCACGTAAAAACAGAGTTTATTAAGGAGTTACTGAAATGATACCTGTGAAGTCAAAAAGCAAGACATCTCCATACCTGATCCTCATAATGACCATCAGTATTTATGTTGAAGGGAGCTCTTACTCAACCTGATGTTTTCTCATGGTGCTAGATCTGACATGAATTACTTGGCTGCAATAATTGTAATGAAATGGAGATTGAATTATATACATCTGTGTTATAGCCATGCAGTTTCTTTGGGCTAATGATGTTTTTTTCCCATAGTACCAAAAAAGAATCATCATTCTTGTTATCAGTTTTTTTTTTTTTTTTTGCGGTACGCGGGCCTCTCACTGTTGTGGCCTCTCCTGTTGCGGAGCTCAGGCTCCGGGCGCGCAGGCTCAGCGGCCATGGCTCACGGGCCTAGCCGCTGTGCGGCATGTGGGATCTTCCCAGACCGGGGCTCGAACCCGTGCCCTCTGCATCGGCAGGCGGACTCTCAACCACTGCGCCGCCAGGGAAGCCCTTGTTATCAGTTTTTAAATATTCATACTTAGCTCTTAGTTTGTATGGACTAATTTTCTGATCACTTTCACTCCCTTGGTTCTGTTGTGCATATTATTTTTCTGGGGGAGCCATTTAGTTCTTGTGTATGCCAAAAAACATCTCACATTCAAGATGCAGAATTACTTTTCTTCTTTATGGATTATTCTGTTGTCAAGTCTTCTAGTCCTAAATCCCTGTAAGCAAAGATTAGAAGCATCAGTCAGAAGTACTCTACTCCTTTGAACAACTGTACAAAACTGTATCTACCTCCCAACCCCCCATATGGGTTTTACATTGTGATACCTCTGATCAGTGTGAGATCGCTGGTGGACTGGAGCAGAGGCTGTGCAAGGACCCTCTTGACAGCAGAGGAGCTTTTTTGCTTCCTTTATGCTAAACTGCACCATTTGTCTATACCCAGAAGTGAACAGCTTGTTTTCCAATCACAATGGGTTCTTCTGCAGTTTGACCTTTTTTGGAAATTAGGTACGCTTTCCAACGTATATGTTTTGAGGCCCTTGGGTATTTGAACCATTTCCTAGCCTACTTTCCCAGACGTAAAAGATACCATGTGTGAAGTATGTGGAATGAGAATGTCAAGGTGTTTGGGTGGATTCTTTATGCAGAAAATATATTTGCTTATTGCAGTTTCTCTGTAAAGACTTTAAAGTAAGTAAGGGAAAATCTAAAAGCACCTCTCCAGAACTGAAGCAATTTATGTCTCCCAGTATATATAGAACCTTCTAGAGTATAAGCCAGTGAACCGCCACAAATACCACCTCCTTTATGTAGCCTTCTTCATTGCCCTTGTTGAAAAGAAAGCAGTCATCCCTGCTCTGCTTTTCCAAAGCACTTTCCACTTACAAAAAAGTGCTTATCTCCTATCTCAATCTGCCTCTAATTAGGTCTTTTTCGTTTCTCTCCCCATCCACCATTGAAATCAGGGTAGGAATTTTGTCTTACTCATTTTGTATTCCTCCAACTGTTAAATCCAGACTGTTGATTGTAGACATAGATCAGGCACCCGCCCCAACCCACCTGATTGATTTCTTCCTCTAAGAAGGTCTGTTAACTCCCTCATCTCTGCTAGGATTATGTGCTCTTAAAAGCACTGCTCACACACTATTCCAGTGACTTGCTTGTATAGCTGTTTCTTCTATTAGATTGCATACTCCATGGGGACACGACTACACGCTCCATCCGTATTTCCCCAGGGCCTAGCATAGTGTTGGGACACAGAGAGTACTCATTAAATTTCTACTGAATGAATGTTGGACTTAGTGAACAGTGGCCTTGAGTTATATGAAATGGGAACGATAGGGGCCCATTTACCAAAGTCAGCTGTACTGCATAATAATAATAAGGCATAAATTAAAGTTTCACATTACAATACATGCACACGCTTTAGTGCTTTTTGTCCCTGGAGAACCGTACGTTCTCAAGAAGTATTCTGCTTTATGTTCATATCATCAAGAAAAGAAGGATATGTTGCTTTTAATTCTTACTTTAAAACCCAGAGATGTTAATCTATTATCTCTTAGAAGGTTAAATAGAATTGATTTCTGTCTTTTTGTCTGATCCATAACCAGATTTAGACTTGAATTTTTGAGTTTTCATTGTATCTACTGATAGAATTGCCTGTTAATTAGTCTGTCTCTCCCAGGGTGTGGTGACCGTGCCTCTTATCCCCAGGTTCCTAGCATAGAGCCGGAAAAGTATAGTAGATGATCAATAAATATATATTAAATTGAATGTAAAAATGAATATGACCCAATTAGAAAAACCTATATAAATTCTTTATCTTAATTTTCAAGTGAAAGTTCTCTTGATTGTTTGGGAAGACTCACTGGGCCAAATGGCTTTTAAGATAAATGTTGAAACTTTGCAAAGATAGGTGGCATTTACAAGCTAGAATATGGGTCTGGTGTTGGTTTTTCCCAGATTCCTTTTTTAGAAAATTAAGTTTCATTCCTTTAGAAGCTTAATCCTGTTTGTTTCCCTATTTCTGTCTTAGATTCTCACCCAGAGAAACAGACTTTCAGAAAAGGTAATGTGAGGAGCAGTCAGTTAGATCATAAGAGTAAAGTTTCTCAGCAGTCAAATTTTCTGTAATTTTCAGATTGAATCTGACAGAAGTGCAGATAATAAAGGGCTTATATAGATCCTGCTCTGCCTGTTCTCACATGAAATGAATTGGTATTAAATACGCAACTCTTAGTAAGTTATTACTTTACTTTTAAAGTGGCATTAAATAATTTTAATTTAGACTCTCAACCTAATTTTGATAACCCTCTAATTTTAAAAGTTAATGTATCACTGAAATTAATTTTTCTTTATTCCCAAAGATAGCTTCCTAGAGATGGAAAGATATCTAATCTTTTCTACTTCCTGTGACATATTATGTAAACTAAGCCACTTGCAATATCATTTACTACTTTATATCTTTCTTTTATCATCATGGGCACTGGTCTTGCTTCTGGAGGAATGATCTGTGAATGAGAAAGCCACACAGTGACTTAGCTGCAGGAGACCTTAGAGATCACCTATTTTGAGCTCTTCATTTTACAGATGAGGAAATAAAGGCTCTGGATGTTAACTGACTTCTTAAGATTACACCATGGTAGAGCCTAAACTGGAACCTGAGTCTTTTGACAGCTTGTCCAAGACTCTTTCTACTGTGCCTTATAGGTTTTCTTTATCTAGTGAGGCAAGATGCTCACTTCCAGGCCCTTATTGCCGAAATTGACCATCAGAGTTGTATGAGTTGAGAGTTTTGGGTGGCTAAAATGTAAAACACACAGCCAAGATGTAAAGATTTAAATACACTACATTATTCTTTCACTAGAGAGCTAGACAGTAGGTACAATGTAGATACCATAGGGGAACGACAGTAAGGTACCTCTCAGTTAATGAGGGAAGTGAGGTTTTTCCTTAGAGGTTAAACTAGAAATCAAGAAGTGCTGGCTCCCAGTGGATGTTTATACAAAAGTCTTAAAGAGTATTTTTCCAAAGCAAAAAAAGATGACTGCAAATCTAAATAGCATGTGTTAACATCCCAGAGAAAGAGTGTATCAGTCAGAAAATGTGTTGGCCAGCTATAGAAGCCTAGACAAGGTCTATCACAAGGTAAAGGTTACCTGTGCCTTAAGCATCATGTACTTCAGTGGTTCCCAAACTCTAGTGCACTTCAGAATTAGCTGGAGGGCTTGTTTAAAATACAGACTGCCGGGCCCTACCCCCCACACTCCTATGACCCAAGAATTTGCATTTCTAACAAGTGCCCAGATGATAGTGATGCTGGTTGGGGAACTACATTTTGAGAATCACGGGTCTATAGGTGTATTAGTTTTCTATATTTGTGTAACAAACGACTAAACTGTTAACAAACTTAGTAGCCTAAAACAACACTTGTCTATTAGCTCACAGTCCTGTAGGTCAGAAATAGGAGACAGCATGGCTGAGTTCTCTGTTCAGGCCGAAATCAAGGTGTTGACTGACAACACTCTCATCTGGAGCTCAGGGTCCTTTTCCAAGCTCATTCCTGTTATTGAAAGAAATCATTCCCTTGAAGTAATGGTACTGAAGTCCTGTTTTTTTGCTCTCAGCTCTAGCCAGAACTGGGGACTGCTCTCAGCCCCTGGTGATCACTGTCATGTTCATAGAGGATGCCTTCAAGGGAGAAACTATGCCAGGCTGGCGGACTCAAATGTTCCAGGTCTATGTAGTGATTGATTTCTCTCAGGAGATTAATAAATCAGGATCCTGATTACATCTGTCAGCTCCTGTGAACTTATTTAATGTGAATCTCCTCTTAGTATAAGGTCCCATTCTTACTGTGTTTAATAGATTGGGTTTTGAGACTGATTAGTAGAGATTCAGATCCTGGATGAAAATAAACTCACCAAAATGGAAACGAGTGTTAGGGAGCAGACTGGGCAGCCAGCCTACTTTCCTAGGCATCATCCCTATCTATTGCTTTACAACTGTACTTGTTCTTCAAACTAGCATATCTTAGACTAAAGCCATGATTAAAATTAAAATGGAAAAGTTCTCAGAAATTCAGACAAAATGTCCACTGGTTTTTCTTTAGCCAGTCTCCCCAACATCTCTTTGAGATTGCTGAACGATATGAAGTTTCTGAACCAAAGTGGGATACTGAAAATAAAATAATAAAAGGTAAAACAGTGGCAGTTTCACTTCATTTCCCTTTGAAATTCCTGCCAACGTCAGGGAGGAGGGGTGCATGGCAGTTACAAATGATTAAGAATTAACGACTAAAGCTTTGTGATCTACTAGTTTTTAATGACTGGTCTATATGCCTGATTGTGTATTTGTGTGTTTTATTTCTGTTTTCCTAATTTTGTTTCTTTATCCCTTAGGGAAAGGGATATCAATGGCCCAGAGGTCCTTTAATACACATTTAATTAGCTGATTTTTTAAATATAACTCAAATATCCAAATATAGAATTCTTAAATTCCTTTAGTAAAGATTGATAATAGGACTATTCTTAGTTCATTCCTTTGTTAACTCAGGATAGGCTCACATTGCCAGAGAATAAAACTCAGTCTCTATTTCAGTTCTTTCCTACAGTCAGTGACAACCATGTCAGAACATTGGTGATAGTAAACCTTTGTAGACTAAACTGGAATGAGCTACATAAACCCAACAAGCTGAAATGTTACTCAGATTTTTAAAAGTCAACTATATAATTTAGGGCAGGAAATATTTAATTTTATAGAATTTAGTATGAAAAAGACCTAAAATTTTAGTTCCCTATAAACTCAAAGTCTGCCATCAGACTTTACATAAGCAGCATTTACATAAGCACATGTCCAGACCAAAGATGGACATATTATCCCTATCTCTGCTAAGATCAGGCCACCTTTTGTTTGACTGTTTGGAAATATTTTGATAAATGAGTTTACTTAGTTGGGAATCATTCAAGTTAGAGATTGGAAGTCAAGTCACATGAAATAGTACAGTTTAACAAACTGGAGTTACGTAGTCTAAAAAGAATTTTGGGGGTATGTTTCAGTTAGGATTCTTTGATTGCATAAACTAGTTAAACAATAACGTACCTCATTGGAAGAGTATCAAGGAGATTACAGACTCAAAGAGAAGGTGGAAGAATCAGGCTTAGAAAAAATGGGTGCCACAGTAGAGGTCTCAGTAAACCTGGTGGTCATATTCTGCAGGGCTTCACCGCAGAGTGACTGTGCCTCAGCAGCCTTCAGCACTTTTGTCAAGATTCAAAACTAGGGTGTCTAGCTTGGGCCATGTGATCACTCTTTGGCTAGAGGAAGGCAAGGTACCTTGACTCACAGTCCCACCAGGCTATACTCAGTAGGGGAGAGGTAATTTCCCACAAAGAATTGGGGTGCTATTATTGAAATAACAGGGAAACCTTACGCTATACGTCAAAAAGTAACAAATGTCAAAAAGTAACAGATGTCCACAACAGGTTATGTGATCATGATCTTTGAATATTTGGAAAAGAGGTGAGACTTGGTACAGAAGTAGGGCAATGGTTAGAATGTCAAGGGGGTCTTACTGTATTTCAACTTGAGGAAAAACCTTCTAACAATTAGAGGTATTAACAGGCAGCATTGTGAGGTTATGGACCTCTCATTTTTATTAGGATTCTTTTGGTTGCATGCAGCAGAAATTTGACTTGCACTAGCTTGGTAGAAAGAGAAAATTATTAGAAAAATACTAGGACTATCTCATGTGAACAAGGGAAGGATTGACTAGCCAAACTGTGGGAAGGGCAGACATCCCACTGGGTCTCAGAAACGACTAGAACAAGGGACTCAAATGCATCTGGCCCTACTTCTGTTTCTCCCATCACTGCTTCTTTCTGAGTTTTGGCTTCATTTTTTTTTCTTTGCAGACTCTCTCTCATGTACGTTGTGTGAAACATGGTTGCTAAGAGTGCCTGAGTTTCACATCTCACAACGCTGCAGAGAAATTCTCTTTCTCTATCACATTTGAGAAAAATTTTGGGAATAGCCTCTGGTCCAGCTTGGGCCAGGTGTCCAACTCTGGGCAAATCAACTAAGGCTAAGGGACTGGATACTCACTTCGGTTCAGGTACCTTCTCTGGACTGAACTCTGGAGTACAGGAGAAATTTGGCTGTTGGTAGAACCACAACTGAGAAGAGCAGTTCACCACAGAAAAAAAAGGGATGCTTTTGTCAGAAAGAAATGTGGTGGGCAGGTAAAACAATAAGTATCCATTGCTCTGTCACTGTACATGTTCAAACAAAGGTTGGATCAGTCAGAGATATTACAGAAAGGATTCTTACGTTGGTGGAAATTTGAACTGGAATTCTTAGAACCCTAAGCTCTGAGAACTTAGAACCCTAAGTTCTTTCCAACTTGGAGATGCAAAGATTCCAGCTGCTTTCTAAATAAGGCAGGCATATATTAGTTTTGGGTTGTATATGAAAGTTTCTTTTTCTGTGTATCACCACTCAACAGTTATTCTAGTTGGAAACCAGGGAACATTTACCCAGCTTTTTTTTTTTTTTAGTTTGAGAGCAGAAGAAAAAATTATATTATTTAAAAATGAATGTCCAGTGGAGGGATCATGTATACTTAAAAAAAAAAATGGAACATAGGGACTTAAAATCACATAAATTATCTTCAAAGGGATAGAACACTATTAAATTTGAATTATTTGGTTTTTTTTATTTTTGAATTTTATTTTATTTATTTTTTTATACAGGAGGTTCTTATTAGTCATCAGTTTTACACACATCTGTGTATACATGTCAATCCCAATTGCCCAATTCAGCACACCACCATCGCCACCTCCCCTGTGGCTTTCCCCACTTGGTGTCCATACATTTGTTCTCTACATCTGTGTCTCAACTTCTGCCCTGCAAACCGGTTCATCTGTAACATTTTTCTAGGTTCCACATACATACATTAATATACGATATTTCTTTTTCTCTTTCTGACTTACTTCACTCTGTATGACAGTCTCTAGATCCATCCACATCTCAACAAATGACTCAATTTCCTTCCTTTTTATGGCTGAGTAATATTGCACTGTATATATGTACCACATCTTCTTTATCCATTCGTCTGTCACTGGGCATTTAGGTTTTTTCCATGACCTGGCTATTGTAAATAGTGCTGCAGTGAACATTGGGGTGCATGTGTCTTTTTGAATTATGGTTTTCTCTGGGTATATGCCCAGTAGTGGGATTGCTGGATCATATGGTAATTCTATTTTTAGTTTTTTAAGGACCCTCCATACTGTTCTCCATAGTGGCTATATCAATTTACATTCCCACCGACAGTGCAAGAGGGTTCCCTTTTCTCCACACCCTCTCCAGCATTTGTTGTTTGTAGATTTTCTGGTGATGTCCATTCTAACTGGTGTGAGGTGATACCTCATTGTAGTTTTGATTTGCATTTCTCTAATAATTAATGATGTTGAGCAGCTTTTCATGTGCTTCTTGGCAATCTGTATGTCATCTTTGGAGAAATGTCTATTTAGGTCTTCTGCCCATTTTTGGATTGGGTTGTTTGTTTTTTTGATATTGAGCTGTATGAGCTGCTTGTAAATTTTGGAGATTAATCCTTTGTCAGTAGCTTCATATGCAAATATTTTCTCCCATTCTGAGGGCTGTCTTTTTGTCTTGTTTATGGTTTCCTTTGCTGTGCAAAAAGCTTTTAAGTTTCATTAGGTCCCATTTGTTTATTTTTGTTTCTATTTCCATTACTCTAGGAGGTGGATCAAAAAAGATCTTGCTGTGATTTATGTCAAAGAGTGTTCTTCCTATGTTTTCCTCTAAGAGTTTTATAGTGTCCAGTCTTACATTTAGGTCTCTAATCTATTTTGAGTTTCTTTTTGTGTATGGTGTTAGGGAGTGTTCTAATTTCATCCTTTTACATGTAGCTGTCCAGTTTTCCCAGCACCACTTATTGAAGAGACTGTCTTTTCTTCATTGTATATCCTTGCCTCCTTTTTCATAGATTAGTTGACCATAGGCGCGTGGGTTTATCTCAGGGCTTTCTATCTTGTTCCATTGATCTATGTTTCAGTTTTTGTGCCAGTACCATATTGTCTTGATGACTATAGCTTTGCAGTATAGTCTGAAGTCAGGAAGTCTGATTCCTCCAGCTCCATTTTTTTCCTCTCAAGACTACTTTGGCTATTCAGGGTCTTTTGTGTCTCCATACAAATTTTAAGATTTTTTTGTTCTAGTTCCGTAAAAAATGCCATTGGTAATTTGATAGGGATTGCATTGAATCTGTAGACTGCTTTGGGTAGTATAGTCATTTTCACAATATTGATTCTTCCAAGCCAAGAACATGGTATATCTCTCCATCTGTTGGTATCATCTTTAATTTCTTTCATCAGTGTCATAATTTTCTGCATACAGGTCTTTTGTCTCCCTAGGTAGGTTTATTCCTAGGTATTTTATTCTTTTTGCTGCAGTGGTAAATGGGAGTGTTTCCTTAATTTCTCTTTCAGATTTTTCATTAGTGTAACGGAATGCAAGAGATTTCTGTGCATTAATTTTGTATCCTGCAACTTTACCAAATTCATTGATCAGCTCTAGTAGTTTTCTGGTGGCATTTTTAGGATTCTCTACGTATCATGTCATCTGCAAACAGTGACAGTTTTACTTCTCCTTTTCCAATTTGTATTCCTTTTATTTCTTTTTCTTCTCTTATTGCCATGGCTAGGACTTCCAAAACTATGTTGAATAATAGTGGTGAGAGTGGACATCCTTGTCTTGTTCCTGATCTTAGAGGAAATACTTTCAGTTTTTCACCATTGAGAATGATGTTTGCTGTGGGTTTCTCGTATATGGCCTTTATGACGTTGAGGTGGGTTCTTTCTATGCCCACTTTCTGGAGAGTTTTTATCATAAATTGGTGTTGAATTTTGTGGAAAGCTTTTTCTGCATCTATTGAGATGATCATATGGTTTTTATTCTTCAGTTTGTTAATATGGTGTATCACATTGATTGATTTGCGTATATTGAAGAATCCTTGCATCCCTGGGATAAATCCCACTTGATCATGGTGTATGATCCTTTTAATATGTTGTTGGATTCTGTTTGCTAGCATTTTGTTGAGGATTTTTGCATCTATATTCATCAGTGATATTGGTCTGTAATTTTCTTTTTTGTAGTATCTTTGTCTGGTTTTGGTATCAGGGTGATGGTGGCCTCATAGAATGCATTTGGGAGTGTTCCTTCCTCTGCAGTTTTTTGGAAGAGTTTGAGAAGGATGGGTATTAGCTCTTCTCTAAATGTTTGATAGAATTCACCTGTGAAGCTATCTGGTCCTGGACTTTTGTTTGTTGGAAGATTTTTAATCACAGTTTCAATTTCATTACTTGTGATTGGTCTGTTCATATTTTCTATTTCTTCCTGGTTCAGTCTTGGAAGGTTATACCTTTCTAAGAATTTGTCCATTTCTTTCAGGTTGTCCATTTTGTTGGCATAGAGTTGCTTGTAGTAGTCTCTCAGGATGCTTTGTATTTCTGCGGTGTCTGTTGTAACTTCTTTTTCATTTCTAATTTTATTGATTTGAGTCCTCTCCCTCTTTTTCTTGATGAGTCTGGGTAATGGTTTATCAATTTTGTTTATCTTCTCAAAGAACCAGCTTTTAGTTTTAGTGATCTTTGCTATTGTTTTCTTTGTTTCTATTTCATGTATTTCTGATCTGATCTTTATGATTTCTTTCCTTCTGCTAACTTTGGGTTTTGTTTCTTCTTCTTTCTCTAGTTCCTTTAGGTATAAGATTAGAATATTTATTTGAGATTTTTCTTGTTTCTTGAGGTAGGCTTGTATAGCTATAAACTTCCCTCTTAGAACTGCTTTTGCTGTATCTCATAGGTTTTGGATTATCGTGTTTTCATTGTCATTTGTCTCTAGGTATTTTTTGATTTCCTCTTTGATTTCTTCAGTGATCTCTTGTTTATTTAGTAACATATTGTTTAGCCTCCATGTGTTTCTGTTTTTTACAGTTAATTCCCTGTAATTCTTTTCTAATCTCATAGCGTTGTGGTCAGAAAAGATGCTTGATATGATTTCAGTTTTCTTAACTTTACTGCGGCTTGATTTGTGACCCAAGATGTGATCTATCCTGGAGAATGTTTCGTGCGTACTTGGGAAGAAAGTGTAATCTGCTGTTTTTGGATGGAATGTCCTATAAATCCAATTAAATATATCTGGTCTGTTGTGTCATTTAAAGCTTCTGTTTCCTTATTTATTTTCATTTTGGATGATCTGTCCATTGGTGTAAGTGAGGTGTTAAAGTCCCCCACTATTATTGTGTTACTGTCGATTTCCTCTTTTATAGCTGTTAGCAGTTGCCTTATGTGTTGAGGTGCTCCTATGTTGGGTGCATATATATTTATAATTGTTATATCTTCTTCTTGGATTGATCCCTTTATCATTATATAGTGTCCTTCCTTGTCTTTTGTAACATTCTTTAAGTCTATTTTGTCTGATATGAGAATTGCCACTCCAGCTTTCTTTTGATTTCCATTTGCATGGAGCATCTTTTTTTATCCCCTCACTTTCAGTCTGTATGTGTCCCTAGGTGTGAAGTGGGTCTCTTCTAGACAGCGTATATTTGGGTCTTGTTTTTGTATCCATTCAGCAAGCCTGTGTCTTTTGGTTGGAACATTTAATCCATTCACTTTTAAGGTAATTATTGATATGTATGTTCCTATGACCTTTTTCTTAATTGTTTTGGGTTTGTTTTTGTAGGTTCTTTTCTTCTCTTGTGTTTCCCACTTAGAGAAGTTGCTTTAGCATTTGTTTTAGAGCTGGTTGGTGGTGCTTGTCTCTAAAGCTTTTGATTTCTCCATCAAATCTGAATGAGATCCTTGCTGGGTAGAGTAATCTTGGTTGTAGGTTCTTCCCTTTCATCACTTTAAGTATATCCTGCCACTCCCTTCTGGCTTGTAGAGTTTCTGGTGAGAAATCAGCTGTCAACCTAATGGGAGTTCCCTTGTATGTTATTTGTTGTTTTTCCCTTGCTGTTTTCAATAATTTTTCTTTGTCTTTAATTTTTACCAATTTGATTACTATGTGTCTTGGCATGTTTCTCCTTGAGTTTATCCTGCCTGGGGCTCTCTGTGCTTCCTGGACTTGGGTGGCTATTTCTTTTCCCATGTTAGGGAAGTTTTTGACTATAATCTCTTCAAATATTTTCTCTGGTCCTTTCTCTCTCTCTTCTCCTTCTGGGACCCCTATAATGCAAATGTTGTTGTGTTTAATGTTGTTGTGTTTAATGTTGTCCCAAATGTCTCTTAGGCTGTCTTCATTTCTTTTCATTCTTTTTTTTTATTCTGTTCCGCAGCAGTGAATTCCACCATTCTGTCTTCCAGGTCACTTATCTGTTTTTCTGCCTCAATTATTCTGCTATTGATTCCTTCCAGTGTAGTTTTCATTTCAGTTATTGTATGTTCATCTCTATTTGTTCTTTAATTCTTCTAGTCTTGTTAAACATTTCTTTCATCTTCTCAATCTTTGGCTCCATTCTTTTTCCAAGGTCGTGGATCATCTTCACTATCATTATTCTGAATTCTTTTTCTGGAAGGTTGCCAATCTCCACTTAATTTAGTTGTTTTTCTGGGGTTTTATCTTGTTCCTTCATCTGGTTCCTAGCCCTCTGCCTTTTCCTCTTGTCTATCTTTCTGTGAATGTGGTTTTTGTTCCACAGGCTGCAGGATTGTAGTTCTTCTTGCTTCTGCTGTCTGCCCTCTGAATTATTTGTTCTAAGATGATTTTTAAAAAACTTTTTATTTTGAAATAATTGTAGATTCATGGGAAAGTGCAAAGAAATGTCCAGGGAAGTCTCCTGTGCCCTTCAACCAGCCTCCCCTAATGTTAATATCTTGCATGACTCTAGTACAATAACAAAACCAGGAAACTTGCATTGGTAAAATCCATTGGACTTAGTTTTCACCAGTTGTTATATATGCACTCATTTGTCTCTGTGTGTATGTATGTAATTCTGCAGTTCAATCACATGTGTAGCTTTGTTTAACCGCCATCAAAATATCTAACTGTACCATTACCACAAGGATCTCCATAGCCACACCCATACCATCCCCCAGTCCCTAACCTCTGGCAACCACTAACCTGTACTCCACATCTATAATTATGTTATTTCACAAATGTTATATAAATGGAATCATGCTATATGTGTCCTTTTGAGATGGACTTTTTTCACTCAGCATAATTTCCTTAAGTTCATCCACGTTGTTGTGTGGATATATAATTCATACCTTGTTATTGCTGAGTATTATTCTATAGTATGGATGTACCATAGTTTGTTTAACTATTCACCCTTTTAAGGATATTTGGATAGTTTCCATTTAGAGGCTATTAGGAATAAAACTGCTATGAACATTCATGTACAAGTTTCCAAATGAAATTGTTTTTATTTCTCTAAGATATGTGGCTAAGAGTGCATATCTGGGTTGTTTGTTAAATATGTTTTTAGTTTTAAAAGGAGCAGTCAAACTATTTCCAGAGTGGCTATTCCATTTTACATTCCCCCCAGCAATGTCTGAGTCTTCTAGTTTCTTTGTGTCCTCTTCAGCAATTGGTGTTGTCACAAATTTTTATTTTAGCCATTTTGATAGGTATATAGTTAATTTCATTGTGGTTTAAATTTATATTTTTCTAGTGACTAATGATATTGAACATCTTTTCATGTGCTTACTTGCCATTTGTGTATCTTTGCTGGAATGTCAGTGCATATCTTTTTTCCTTATTTTCTAATTGAATTGCTTGTTTTTTTTTTTTTTTTTTTTTTTTTTTTTTTTTTTTTTGCGGTACGCGGGCCTCTCACTGTTGTGGCCTCTCCCGTTGCGGAGCACAGGCTCCGGACGCGCAGGCTCAGCGGCCATGGCTCACGGGCTTAGCCGCTCCGCAGCATGTGGGATCTTCCCGGACCGGGGCACGAACCCGTGTCCCCTGCATTGGCAGGCGGACTCTCAACCACTGCGCCACCAGGGAAGCCCTGAATTGCTTGTTTTTTTAATGTTGAATTTTGAGAATTCTCTTCATAGTCTGGATACAAGTCCTTTGTTGTATATATGGTTTACATATATTGTCTACCATGCTGTAAATTGTTCTTTCATCCTCTTAACATGGTCTTTTGCAGAGAAAAGGTTTTAAATTTTGCTGAAGATGATTCTATTTTAAATAATGAAGGAATAGATTTTTCATGTTTGTGATTGATCTAAAGAATTTTAAATTACCAAATTACCTGCTCCACCTTCTCCTTTTTCTGCTGAGACATGGTTAAATTTAAAACAAGTAAAATCAGTTAGCATACAGTGTTCAAATATAGTGGAATGCCTGTGTGTTTGACTCTATTCTAAAACCTATTTTTTTTCTCTTTAGTGGTATTTTAATTAATGAAGAAAAAGAAAATTCAACTTCTTTATGGAGGTAGTTTCATTTTGAATTTCAGCAAGATATTACAGACTGGAAAGAGGACACATGATTCTACTTGTACCACTGACTTTGTAAATAAAGACACCTCACATTACTAGTATTTTCCTCTCCACACAATCCCTAACGCACCAGGAAGTGCAGCCACATTCCATATTGCTTTGCTTATACATGTTTGTCCTTTGGGTTTTCCTTTGGGCAGTCCATTTGTTCAGTTGAAAATACTGCAGCACCTGCCAATACATCAGGGTTATAATGGGGAACAGGATAGACATAGGTGCTGCCCTCATGGAGTTTACATTTTTGTTCTTACTGTAGACTTGTGTTGCTCGTCAGTGTTTCACTGATTCAATTAAACATCCTTATTTCCCATTTCTTGTTACACAATCTTTCTTATTCATCCAGAGTAGTGTGTCCAAATTTCAGTGAATGATTTTAATGCTTTGGGAGTGGTTGCATTCCATTAAAGTGAAAACCAAGCCAAACAAGTAATACAAGCATACACATGAAAATATGTTATGAGGAGGATAATCCTCATATTTAGTTACTTTCTTGCCAATTAAGGAAATTTTTGGCAGAGCCTTAAGTTATCTTAAAAGTGATTGAGGATTCTAAATATGAGACGTCAAAGGCTCCCATTCACCTTATTCTATAAAATGAAGCCCAGCCATTTTTTTTTTTTTTTTTTACTGTACGTGGGGCTCTCACTACTGTGGGCTCTCCCATTGCGGAGCACAGGCTCCGGACGCGCAGGCTCAGCGGCCGCGGCTCACGGGCCCAGCCGCTCCGTGGCCTGTGGGATCCTCCCAGACTGGGGCACGAACCCGTGTCCCCTGCATCGGCAGGCGGATTCTCAACCACTGAGCCACCAGGGAAGCCCAAGCCCAGCCATTTGAATGAACCGGTTAATCAAATACCTTTTGCATAGGGCATGTTTTTAAAAATCTTGATCTTGTATAATTTATAATAACTGTGATTCCAAGTTAGTTTTATGGTATAAATGAGACACTTTTCCTATCTGTAAACTGACTGACCTATTTGTAGTCTGGCTTAAATGTAACTTGCTCAAACATAGAGAAAATTCTAAAATAGCATCTAAAATGTGTTAGTTAAAAAATCAAGATTTGTTAAGAAACATTCTGAGTTGAGATTTTAATTTTGAGTTAAATTCTTTGTTATTCGATAGGATAACAAAGTGATAGGATAAATAGAATTAAGAACAGAGGGAGAAAGAAACTAATACACTCACATCTGTGAGAGATATTCTTTAGCATTGTTATAGCTGAACTTTGGAACCTACATCAAAGTGGAGAGTCCTTGTAGATTTTTGATAGTCATTGACTGATTAGAACTTTTTTTATTAGAAAGTAATACAAAAACATAAATAAAACTCTATTATTAGGTTGTATTTGTCTATAAGTTACATAACTTCAACTCCAAGTGATTTAACAGAAGGAAATTTACCATCTTGTCATTTCACATGATGAGGATACAAACTTGGTAACAGTTCAGTGACTCATTGATTTCATTTAGAGCTCATATTCCATCCATTACTCTACTCTGCCATTTAGTGGAGAAGCTTTGGTCTTAGACAGGATCTCCTCATGTTCACGAGGTGACTGTAGCATTTCGATCACATTCTAAAGCAACAATATCCAAAGACAGCAGAGATCCTCTCTTGTGCAACTTTTTTTAGGAATAAGGAAACCTTTCTGAAAAGCCACTTGACAGACTTCCCCATATGTTTTACTGACCAGAATTCTGTTAGGTGCCCATTTTTTTTAACATCTTTATTGGAGTATAATTTCTTTACAATGGTGTGTTAGTTTCTGCTGTATAACAAAGTAAATCAGCTATACATATACATACATCCCCATATCTCCTCCCTCTTGTATTTCCCTCCCAACCTCCCTATCCCACCACTCTAGGTGGACGCAAGCACAGAGCAGATCTCCCTGTGCTATGCGGCTGCTTCCCACTAGCTATCTATTTTACATTTGGTAGTGTATATATGTCCATGCCACTCTTGCACTTCGTCCCAGCTTACCCTTCCCCCTCCCTGTGTCCTCAAGTCCATTCTGTATGTCTGCATCTTTATTGCTGTCCTGCCCCTAGGTTCTTCAGAACCATTGTTTTTCTTAGATTCCATATATATATGTTAGCATGCGGTATTTATTTTTCCCTTTTGACTTACTTCACTCTGCATGACAGTCTCTAAGTCCATCCACGTCACTACAAATAACTCAGTTTCATTTCTTTTTCTGGCTGAGTAATATTCCATTTCATATATGTGCCACATCTTCTTTATCCATTCATCTGTCGATGGACACTTAGGTTGCTTCTATGTCCTGGCTATTGTAAATAGAGCTGCAATGAACATTGTGGTACATGACTCTTTTTGAATTATGGTTTTCTCAGGGTATATGCCCAGTAGTGGGATTGCTGGGTCACATGGTAATTCTATTATTAGTTTTTTGAGGAACCTCCAAACTGTTCTCCATAGCGGCTCTATCAATTTACATTCCCACCAACAGTGCAAGAGGGTTCCCTTTTCTCCACACCCTCTCCAGCATTTATTGTTTGTAGATTTTTTTGATGATGGCCTTTCTGACTGGTGCAAGGTGATACCTCATTGTAGTTTTGATTTGCATTTCTCTAGTGATTAGTAATGTTGAGCATCCTTTCATGTGTTTGTTGTCAATCTGTATATCTTCTTTGGAGAAATGTCTATTTAGTTCTTCTGCCCATTTTTGGATTGGGTTGTTTGTTTTTTTGATATTGAGCTGCATGAGCTGCTTGTAAATTTTGGAGATTAAGCCTTTGTAAGTAACTTCATTTGCAAATATTTTCTCCCATTCTGAGGGTTGTCTTTTCGTCTTGTTTATGGTTTCCTTTGCTGTGCGAAAGCTTTTAAGTTTCATTAGGTCCCATTCGTTTATTTTTGTTTTTATTTCCATTTCTCTAGGACGTGCGTCAAAAAGTATCTTGCTGTGATTTATGTCATGGAGTGTTCTGCCTATGTTTTGCTCTAAGGGTTTTATAGTGTCTGGCCTTACATTTAGGTCTTTAATCCATTTTGAGTTTATTTTTGTTTATGGTGTTATGGAGTGTTCTAATTTCATTCTTTTACATACAGCTGTCCAGTTTTCCCAGCACCACTTATTGAAGAGGCTGTTTTTTCTCCATTGTATAGTCTTGCCTCCTTTATCAAAGATAAGGTGACCATATGTGTGTGGGTTTATCTCTGGGCTTTCTATCCTGTTCCATTGATCTATATTTCTGTTTTTGTGCCAGTACCATACTGCTGATTACTGTAGCTTTGTAGTATAGTCTGAAGTCAGAGATCCTGACTCCTCCAGCTCCGTTTTTCTTCCTCAAGATTGCTTTGGCTATTCGGGGTCTTTTGTGTTTCCGTACAAAGTGTGAAATTTTTTGTTCTACTTCTGTGAAAAATGCGATTGGTAGTTTAATAGGGATTGCATTGAGTCTGTAGATTGCTTTGGTTAGTATAGTCATTTCACAATGTTGATTCTTCCAATCCAAGAACATGGTATATCTCTCCATGTGTTTGTATCATCTTTAATTTCTGTCATCAGTGTCTTATAGTTTTCTGCATGCAGGTCTTTTGTCTCCTTAGGTAGGTTTATTCCTAGGTATTTTATACTTTTTGTTGCAATGGTAAATGGGAGTGTTTCCTTAATTCCTCTTTCAGATTTTTCATCATTAGTGTATAGGAATGCAAGAGATTTCAGTGCATTAATTTTGTCTCCTGCAACTTTACCAGATTCATTGGTTAGCTCTAGTAGTTTTCTGGTGGCATCTTTAGGATTCTCTATGTATAATGTCATGTCATCTGCAAACAGTGACAGTTTTACTTCTTCTTTTCCAATTTGGATTCCTTTTATTTCTGTTTCTTCTCTGATTGCTTTGGCTAAAACTTCCAAAACTATGTTGAATAATAGTGGTGAGAGTGGGCAACCTTGTCTTGTTCCTGATCTTAGTGGAAATGCTTTCAGTTTTTCACTGTTGAGAACGATATTGGCTGTGGGTTTGTCCTATATGGCCTTTATTATGTTGAGGTGAGTTTCCTCTATGCCTACTTTCTGGAGGGTTTTTGTCATAAATCGACGTTGAATTTTGTCAAAAGCTCTCTCTGCATCTATTGAGATGATCATATGGTTTTTCTCCTTCAGTTTGTTAATATGGTGTATCACCTTGACTGATTTGCATATATTGAATCCTTGCATTCCTGGGATAAATCCCACTTGATCATGGTGTATGATCATTTTAATGCACTGTTGGATTCTGTTTGCTAGTGTTTAGTTGAGGATTTTTGCATCTATGTTCATCAATGATATTGGCCTGTAGTTTTCCTTTTTTGTGGCATCTTTTTCTGATTTTGGTATCAGGGTGATGGTCACCTTGTAGAATGAGTTTGGGAGCATTCCTCCCTGTGCTGTATTTTGGAAGAGTTTTAGAAGGATAGGTGTTAGCTCTTCTCTAAATGCTTGATAGAATTCACCTGTGAAGCCATCTGGTCCTGGACTTTTGTGTGTTGGAAGATTTTTAATCACAGTTTCAATTTCAGTGCTTGTGATTGGTCTGTTCATATTTTCTATTTTTTCCTGGTTCAGTCTCCGAAGGTTGTGCTTTTCTAAGAATTTGTCCATTTCTTCCAGGTTGTCCATTTTATGGGCATAGAGTTGATTGTAGTAATCTCTCATGATTCTTTGTATTTCTGCAGTTTCAGTTGTTACCTCTCCTTTTTCATTTCTAATTCTGTTGTTTTGGGTCTTCTCCCTTTTTCTCTTGATGAGTCTGGCTAATGGTTTATCAATTTTGCTTATCTTCTCAAAGAACTAGTTTTTAGTTTTATTGATCTTTGCTATTATTTCCTTTGTTTCTTTTTCATTTATATCTTATCTGATCTTTTTGATTTCTTTCCTTCTGTTAACTTTGGGAATTTTTTGTTCTTCTTTCTCTGATTGCTTTAGGTGTAAGTTTAGGTTGTTTATTTGAGATGTTTCTTGCTTCTTGATGTAGGATTGTACTGCTATAGACTTACCTCTTAGAACTGCTTTTGCTGCATCCCATAGGTGTTAGGTTGTCATGTTTTCATTGTCATTTGTTTCTAGGTATTTTTTGATTTCCTCTTTGATTTCTTCAGTGATCTCTTGTTATTTAGTAGTGTATTGTTTAGCCTCCATGTGTTTGTATTTTTTACAGATTTTTTTCCCCTGTAATTGGTATGTTGTCTCATAGCGTTGTGGTCGGAAAAGATACTTGATACAATTTCAGTTTTCTTAAATTTACCAGGGCTTGATTTGTGACCCAAGATATGTTCTATCCTGGAGAGTGTTTATGAGCACTTAAGAAGAAAGTACAATCTGCTGTTTTTGGATGGAATGTCCTGTAAATATCAATTAAGTCCATCTTGTTTAATGTATCATTTAAAGCTTGTGTTTCCTTATTTATTTTCATTTTGGATGATGTCTCCATTGGTGAAAGTGGGGTGTTAATGTCCCCTACTATGGTTGTGTTACTGTTGATTTCCCCTTTTATGGCTGTTAGCATTTGCCTTATGTATTGAGGTGCTCCAATGTTGAGTGCATAAGTATTTAGAATTGTTGTATCTTCTTCCTGGATTGATCCCTTGATCATTGTGTAGTGTCCTTCTTTGTCTCTTGTAATAGTCTTTATGTTAAAGTCTATTTTGTCTGATATGAGAATTTCTACTCCAGCTATCTTTTGATTTCCATTTGCATGGAATATCTTTTTCCATCCCTTCACTTTCAGTCTGTATGTGTCCCTAGGTCTGAAGTGGGTCTCTTGTAGACAGCATATGTATGGGTCTTGTTTTTGTATCCATTCAGTCTGTCTATGTCTTTTGGTTGGAGGATTTAATCCATTTACATTTAAGGTAGTTATCAATATGTATGTTCCTATTACCATTTTCTTAACTGGTTCGGGTTTGTTCTTGTAAGACTTTTCCTTCTCTACGCCTCTTCCTTCTCTTGTGTTTCCTGCCTAGAGAAGTTCCTTTAGCATTTGTTGTAGAGCTGGTTTGGTGTTGCTGAATTCTCTTAGCTTTTGCTTATCTGTAAAGATTTTAATTTCTCCATCAAATATGAATGAAATCTTTGCTGGGTAGAGTAATCTTGGTTGTAGGTTTTTCTCTTTCATCACTTTATATATGTCCTGCCACTCCCTTCTGGCTTGCAGAATTTCTGCTGAAAGATCAGCTGTTAACCTTATGAGGATTCCCTTGTATGTTAATTTTTGCCTTTCCCTTGCTGCTTGTAATTTTTTTTTCTTGTATTTACTTTTTGATAGTTTGATGAATATGTGTCTTGGTGTGTTTCTCCTTGGATTTATTCTGTATGGGAGTGTCTGTGCTTCCTGGACTTGATTGATTATTTCCTTACCCATATTAGGGAAGTTTTTGACTATAATCTCTTCGAATATTTTCTCAGTCCCTTTCTTTTTCTCTTCTTCTTCTGGGACCCCTATAATTCGAATGTTGGTGTGTTTAATGTTGTCCCAGATATCTCTGAGACTGTCCTCAATTCTTTTCATTCTTTTTTCTTTATTCTGCTCTGCAGTAGTTACTGCCAGTATTTTATCTCCCAGGTCACTTATCCGTTCTTCTGCCTCAGTTTTTCTGCTCTTGATTACTTGTAGAGAATTTTAAATTTGATTTATTATATTGTTCATCATTGTTTGTTTGCTGTTTCATTCTTCTAGGTCCTTGTTAAACATTTCTTGTATTTTCTCCAGTCTATTTCCAAGATTTTGGATCATCTTTACTATCATTATTCTGAATTCTTTTTCATGTAGACTGCCTATTTCCTCTTCATTTGTTTGGTCTGGTGGGTTTTTACCTTTGTCCTTCATCTGCCGTGTATTTCTCTGTCTTCTCATTTTGCTTAACTTACTGTGTTTGGGGTCTCTGTTTCGCAGGCTGCAGGTTCGCAGTTCACGTTGTTTTTGGTGTCTGCCCCCAGTGGGTAAGGTTGGTTCAGTGGGTTGTGTAGGCTTCCTGGTGGAAGGAACTGGTGCCTGTGTTCTGGTGGATGAGGCTGGATCTTGTCTTTCTGGTGGGCAGGACTGCATCCGGTGGTGTGTTTTGGGGTGTTTTTGACCTTACTATGATTTTAGGCAGCCTCTCTGCTAATGGTGGGTTTGTGTTCCTTTCTTGCTAGTTGTTTGGCACAGGGTGCCCAGCACTGTAGCTTTTTGGTTGTTGAGTGGAGCTGGGTCTTAGTGCTCAGATGGAGATCTCTGGGAGAGCTTTCGCCGTTTGATATTACATGGGGCCAGGAGGTATCCGGTGGAGTAGTGTCCTGAACTTGGTCTCCCACTTCAGAGGCTCAGGCTGGACACCTGACCAGAGCACCAAGATCCTGTCAGCCACACAGCTCAGAAGAAAAGCGAGAAAAAGAAAGAGAGAGAAAGAGAGAGAGAGAGAGAGAGAAAGATAAATAAAATAAAATAAAGTTATTAAAATAGAAAAAAATTGTTAAAAATGAAATATAATTTAAAAAAAGAAAGAAGAGAGCAACCAACCAAAAATCAAATACTCCAATGATAACAAACGCTAAAAACTATACTAAAGAAAAAACAGAAAAGGGACAGTCAGAACCCTAGGACAAATGGCAGAAGCAGAGCTATACAGACAAAATCATACAAAGAAGCATACACATACACATTCACAAAATGAGAAAAAGGAAGAAAAATATATATATAAATTTAAAATTGAAGAGCACAACTGAATAAATAAACAAATCTACCAATGATAATAAGCTCTAAATACTAAACTAAGGTAAACATAAAACCAGAAACAAATTAGATGCAGAAAGCAAATCCCAAGTCTACAGTTGCTCCCAAAGTCCACTGCCTCAATTTTGGGGTGATTCATTGTCTCTTCAGGTATTCCACAGATGCAGGGTACATCAAGTTGATTGTGGAGATTTAATCCACTGCTCCTGAGGCTGCTGGGAGAGATTTCCCTTTCTCTTCTTTGTTCGCACAGCTCCTGGGGTTCAGCTTTGGATTTGGCCCCGCCTCTGCGTGTAGGTCGCCTGCGGGCATCTGTTCCCCGCCCAGACAGGAGGGAGTTAAAGGTGCGGCTGATTCAGGGGCTCTGGCTCACTCAGGCCGAGGGGAGGGAGGAATACGGAAAGCGAGGCGAGCCTGTGGTGGCAGAGTCTGGCGTGATAACAGCCTGAGGCGCCGTGTATTCTGCAGGGGAAGTTGTCCCTGCATCATGGGACCCTGGCAGTGGCGGGTTGCCCAGGCTCCTGGGAAGGGAGGTGTGGATAGTGACCTGTGCTTGCACACAGGCTTCTTGGTGGCTGCAGCAGTAGACTTAGCATTTCATGCCTGTCTCTGGGGTCCACCCTGGTAGCCGTGGCTTGCACCCATCTCTGGAGCTTGCTTGGGCGGTGTTCTGAATCCCCTGTCCTCATGCACCCCGCAACAATGGTCTCTTGCCTCTTAGGCAGGTCCAGACTTATCCCCAGACTTCCTCCCGGCTAGTTGTGGCACACTAGCCCTCTTCAGGCTGTGTTCACGCAGCCAACCCCAGTCCCATCCCTGGAATCTGACCTCCGAAGCCAGAGCCTCAGCTCCCAGCTCCCAGCCCCCACCCACCCTGGCAGGTGAGCAGACAAGTCTCTCAGGCTAGTGAGTGCTGGTCGGCACCGATTCTCTGTGCGGGAGTCTCTCCGCTTTGCCCTCTGCACCGCTGTTGCTGTGCTCTCCTCCGTGGCTCCGAAGCTTCCCCCCACCACCACCCTGTCTCCGCCAGTGAAGGGGCTTCATAGTGTGTGGAAACTTTTCCTCCTTCACAGCTCCCTCCCCGAGGTTCAGGTCCCGTCTCTATTCTTTTGTCTCTGTTTTTCCTTTTTTCTTTTGCCCTGCCCAGGTATGTGGGGAGTTTCCTGCCTTTTGGGAAGTCTGAGGTCTTCTGCCAGCGTTCAGTAGGTGTTCTGTAGGAGTTGTTCCACATGTAGATGTAGTTTTGATGTATTTGTGGGGAGGAAGGTGATCTCCATGTCTTACTCCTCCGCCATCTTGAAGGCGCCCCCTTACGTGCCCATTTTAAAATCAGTTTCAGGCAAGGAGAATGGCATTACCATGTTTGACTAGACTCCATGCTGTCCAACAGAACTTTCTATAGTCATGGAAGTATTCTATATTTGTGCTGTCCAGTACAGTAGCCACTAACCACATATGGCAGTTTTTGAGCAATGAAAATGTGGCTAGTGCCAATGAGGAACTGAATAGTTAAAATTAATTTAAATTCAACCATATATGGCTAGTGGATGCCATATTGGGCCACAAAGGGCTAGATCAGTCATTTGAGACAGAATGGATGTTGGGTCATCAACTATGACATTCAGTACATCTTTCAATAAAACAGTCAACAGGTGGTGCATTTGTTGTTTAGAACTTCTGTCTAATTAGTGACCCACCAAGGAGGCTCTTTTGAAGACAAACCAACCAAATAAATAAAACAAGTGCACACACTTGCATGGGCTAACAGTAGCAGCATCTCCTAGGTGAAAGGGTAAGGTGGGAGATCGTGGTATGACAGCATGTGGCATGGTCCCACTGATAGTGGGGGTTGGATTGGGATATAATTGTCTACAAACTCTGCAGGTGAGGGACAGGCTGCTCTTCTCTATTAGGAAGGTGTTTTTTTGTTTTCTGGTGTTTTTGTTTGTTTGTTTTTTGCAGTGTTGTAAATAGGGAATGACAACTCTTATTAATATATAATGCCAAAGCCTGCCTGCCTACCTTGTAGGTTGTACAGCCAGGGAAATACATAGATGGCATCTAGGAGGATTTATACATCCAGTAAATCTTTATCAGTTACTTGCTATGCTCCACATAGTATTCTAGGTACTGAAAAGATAACAAACAAGACTAAGACTAGTAAGCAAGTTCCTGTTTTAATGGAACTTAGTTGTTACAGACAAATAACTAATATATTTCAAATTGTGGTAAGTGTTAAGAAGAAAAAAAGCAATATAATAGGTAGAGTGAAGAAAATAGCCTTAACAAATGCCTAGGTCTGTGACTGTCTTGTCAAAAGCTCAGAGGTTTTAAGTTTTTCTTGTGAGAAAAGGACATTTGGTTTTATAGGCTTATTTATTTTAACAGCAAAGAAAAAAAAAGTCTCTGGATTACCTATTTGCCACGAGAAGGGAAAATTAAATTAGTTCCCGAGAATAGTTTCCTGATTGAAAAGTAAATTTTGCCTGAGATGTTATAGTGAGCCTGGCATGGCCTGATAATAGGATGAAGTTTATTTCTATTTTGATCATGTTCTTCTGTATCCTTTGCCTTATCTGGAGAACTTTGGCTACCCTAAGTCAACTTCTGGGCTCCAGCTCTCTCAACCATAAAATGGCATTTTAAAAATAATAATTAATTATATGGATTCTGGAAAGATTAGCTATTATCAGAATAATTATGAAATGCTTTATAAAGTTGTAGGCCAAAGGAAACATTAAGCATTCTTCATTAAATTTAAGCAAGTCATTTAACCTCTCTGGGTCTTAGTTTTTTCTTAGTTTTTTCATTTAACCTCTCTGGGTCTTAGTGGTGAAACGAAGTAGTTGTATTGTCAAGAATCTTAGGAAACAGATCCTCTCTTTCAGTGCTGTTGGAAATAGGAATTAGTATAACTTTTCTGGAGAGCCAATTTGCAGAATAATTTCAAGTTCTTTAAAACGTGCAAACCTTTTTGCCCCAAGGAACAGAATTCGAAGTGTTCACAGGTGCATGTTTAAAGATGTTTATCATACTGTTGTTTATAATAGCAAGAAGACAGCAAACGGATGTTGAACAATTGGCATTTGGTCCAGTTATGGTGCATTCCCTGTGAAATTCTATGCAGCTACTGAAGATGATGATAGCATTAATAGATATGAATGGAATTGGAAAGAAATTCACCGTGTACTAGCGTTTGTGGTAACCTGCCTCTTCACTTTGGCCTGCTGCAATCAAGAGTAGTAATTATGGTTGCTTAGAAAAAAATCTAGCAATAGTGTCAGGTAATTATTGGGCACTCCAATATCCTAGGCACTAGGCTAAGCTTTATTCATATATTATCTCATTGAAGTTTCATATTAACCCTATTGAGTAGGAACAGTTTGGAACCCAATTTTGCAGATGAAGGAACCAAGGCTCATAGGAATAATATACCTTGTCCAAGGCTTTAAATGCAGAAGTAGCAAAGTCAGAATTTGTAACCTAGTCATTTGACTGCAGAGCCTACGTTCTGAAACCATGGGCTAGATTGCCTCTCTGTAAACTGTGTTTAGGTTCTAGATAGGGTAGCTATCACAGGTATATTGTGGAAACTCCTTCACATCCTTTCCTGTAACTGCACCCTTATTTGAGAGTACTTTGGTCTGAGTATGTGGCAGAGGAAGGAGTGGTCCACTCTTTAATACAGAGGTCAGCAGACCACGGCCAGTGAGCCAAATCAGCCTGCTGCCTGTTTTTGTAAATCACATGTTATTGCAACCCAGCCATGTTTATTCATTTATGTATCGTCTATGGCTGTTTTTGCACGGCAAGGGCAGAAATGAGTGTTTCAACAGAGACCATATGGCCATTTGTATCATCTTGTCCTTTACAGAGAAGGTTTGCTGATAGAAATCTGGAAGGATGTGTGCCCTATTACAGTGACCATTCTTCTTTCCCTAAAGAGAGTAACTTAAAAGACAAAACAACCCTAGGGACTTCCCTGGTGGTGCAGTGGTTAAGAATCTGCCTGCCAGTGCAGGGGACACGGGTTCAAGCCCTGGTCCGGGAAGATACTACATGCCACAGAGCAACTAAGCCTGTGTGCCACAACTGCTGAGCCTGCGCTCTAGAGCCCACGAGCCACAGCTACTGAAGCCCATGTGCTTAGAGCCCGTGTTCCTCAACAAGAGAAGCCACTGCAATGAGAAGCCCGCGCACCTCAACGAAGAATAGCCCCAACGAAGAATCGCCACAACTAGAGAAAGCCTGCATGCAGCAGCGAAGACCCAACACAGCAAAAAAAAAAAAAAAAGACAAAACAACCCAGTTTTAGGGCTACTATCCTACACACGCCACAGGGATACAGGTAGTTGTAGGGTTTTCCGAGGCAGTGAACAAGAGCAGTCTATTTCAGGACAACTGAAGGCCCTCTGTGCGCGGCTGACTGGCTGGCATTCTCTAACTGGGTCTTCGTTGCCTTGAAACTCTGCCTGCTGCTGCTCCTCTGAGATGGAATGTGTATTCACAAATGAGGCGCTCCTTTAGTCATGGTGCATTTCCTGGGCCCTGGAGACATGGGCATGACATCACCAAGGGCCAATTAAAACAGGCTTCTCGGTCACACAAGCCCCTGAACCTCTTTAGAGGTCTGTATGGAGTGTGTGTTCTGCTCCTAGCCCTCAGGGTGTGAATTGAGACTGCCTTCCTCATCCAGCCATATTCTGGGCGCAGAAGTCTAGCTTCCGAGAGGCCAGGTCAAGTTTGAAAATTTGCAGAGTTGGAGGCAGATTCCCATTTAGTATTTTTTTCCAGGGCTCAGGTTTTTATTCCCAGTTTTCCACTCTTAATGACGTTGTTACTTTATGTGGGAAAGGGAGGGCGGTGAAAGATGCTGTCTGTGTTAGGTAAAAGACACTTGGCAGTTAGAATTTCTGGATAAGTATAGGTTGGTAACATAACAAAATCGGAAGCATATTTTGCCATTATGTTACATGGCTTTTGTGTATAGCTTAACATCATAAAACAACATCTTTTAACAGTAAAGGCTCCTAGCAAAATTAGTGTGGCTTAGAATAGGGCAATTACCAAAGGAACTTTACTAAGGGGGATTAGTCACTCATTAAATCTTTTATCTTCAGGAAGAAAAGAAACTTCTTTTTTTTCAATTCTTTTTTCTTAGAATTTAAGCATTTTAGGTATACCCCGTGCCACACCCCCTCTTCCTAATTTATATATGTACTTATTTATGAAAATGACTTGTGGAATTTAGTTTCAGATATAACTGTTCATTCTATGTACCAGAAAGGTTATTGAAAGACTTGTTTTCTAATTGGTAATAGCTCAGTCTCTTGCTAACAAGCCATAATTGTAAAATTCCCTCTTTAAAAATTATTCAAGGAAACAGGCTCAGGACTCAACGTGAGATTACACTGGACAGACTTTTATAGTTTAATCCAGGGATTGAACCAAAAACTTGTGTTTTCCAGTCTTCACAGGCAATCTACGGTTGAATGAGAATGATTCCTTTAGTATTTTTTCATGTTTGAATTCTTTTTAATGAAGTCTAAGAGAAATTACTAGACACAGACATTTTTGTGAGTATTATGTTATCTGTGGCTACCCTAAACCACAGAGCATGCCACCCCTACAGCTTAAAAAAAATCCTTGTTGTTTCTGCAAAGATAAAGATGATTATTATTTTTTTTAATTGTAGAGGCTTTTATTTTAAGAATCACTTGAAAGTGTATGAATTTATTCCTATTTCCTAAGAACAAATATAGCAGTAATTAAAGGAATTTCCTCTAGAACTGTGCAATATATTATAAAAGAGGCCACCTTTTAGCATTTCAGAGATTCCCCCCCTTAAAGATCTCTATGCAGTTTAAAACATTAATTATTAAAATTTCTAAACATCTCTGATACTTTTAATGGTATATATGTGTGTGTGTGTGTGTGTGTGTGTATGTATATGTATATATATATTTAGATTTTATAGGTGAGGAAACTGAGGTACAGAAAGATTGAATCTTCTACCTTGTGTCATTCATAGAAGCAGATATTGAATGCATAAATCATTCTTACCAAAACCCTTAAGAGGATATTCCTCTGTGTCTTTACATAAAATTGTTCTTGTTTTCCTTTGCTAGCTTCCAAGCTTTGCCTCGTTAACAACGAATTTTGTATTCCACAACCCTTTTGATGGTCGACAAAAGAGCAGGTTAGCCTGGGCAGACTGGAGCAAGCCTGGAGAGGGGCCAGTTACCACAGGCGTAAAGGTGTGGGGCTGGGGCTCTGGGAGATCTCCTCCTGCCTTACTCTTGGCAGAGGACCAATTCTCCTCAACCCCATCCCCCAATTTCTCACACCTGAACTAATATTTTGCCACCTCTCAGAGGGTTGTCATGAACACTGATGAGTTTAACGCCGAAAAAAATGCTTCAAGCCTTTTGGAAAAAAGGTCTGTCTTATATAAGTGCACAATTAGTATTGGCCACAGCACCGGTCACAAGCCTCTTGAGTGGGCAGTAGGCACCCTTGGATGAAGTTAACCAGATGCTTGTGTTGGTGAGGACAGACTCAGGAATGAGGTCTGCTGCTGCCTTGAGAGGACACGTCTGGTTTGAAACGTTGAAAGCCAGGTGATCCTTTTAGCAGCTACGCAGTAATGTCTCTTCACTGCTTCTGTTTCCTGCTAATTTGGGGAGCAGCAGATGCCTCCCTCGGAATCCCTCCCAGAGTGTTGGCATGCCGTGCTGATCTTCTCACTAAGCCCTAAACTTTTCCCGCAGAAGAAAAGTCTCGAAAGGTTAGTCCAGAATATGATAGCGAGAAGTTGTGAGAGATAGTCTGATTGGTTTATGAAAAGGTAAG
The DNA here is from genome assembly GCF_963455315.2 of Globicephala melas. NCBI lineage: Eukaryota > Metazoa > Chordata > Mammalia > Artiodactyla > Delphinidae > Globicephala > Globicephala melas. Next base: position 143,822,806 of record NC_083315.2, read on the forward strand.
GATGAGTCATGTCACTCCTAAAGGCACTGGCATCCATTTATTACACCAAAGCAAACACTGAAAGAAGGAAGCCTTTAGTCTCATTAAGGAACCCAGACAAAAATCCCACTTAATCCATCTTGCTTTTCCTTTTCCTCTAACTCAGCTGGTGTGCAGGTGTAGGGCAGCTTGGCAGAAGCTTTGAACATTTGGAAAACGGAGTCATTACTGAAAGTCACTGACACACACTTCCCTTGGAATGCTGCTGATGTCATGGAAAACTGGGACCTTAGCAGTAACCCCTAACAACCAGAGCTACAGTAAACAGTAAATGTTACCTCCACCAAGGCATTGGTTTTTAAAGAGTTTTAACAGGCTAGGGCTTGCCAGCCACAACTCATAAAAATGTTCTTATAATTTTACCCTGCTCTCTAAAAGCACTGGATAACTGCTGAGGTTTCTCTGCCACTCGGGTATGCAAAGCCAAATTCACGTCAGTTTCAAGGTTCACTGTTCAGAATTTACAGCACTTCTTTTCCATTCCTCTTCATACCCCCTGCCATGCTCACAGGATTAGGCCTGGGAGATTTAATACTTTTTCAAAGAAGTCTCTTGTCTTACTGAGTTGCCTCCATTTCTGGTGATGGGTTGAATCTGTGTGCTAGGTTTTGCCTAGTGTTTTATTGGCCTAGCGGTTAACCCAGTCTGGTTAATTTGTAGCCCTTGATCAATAGGTTATATTCCAACCGATTTGAGATAGTTGGGCAAAGTGACACCCTGTAGTTCAAACACTGAACTAGGTGCATAGCAAGAGAACAAGCAGCACATGCTGTCGTATAGAGTTGTCGAGAATGGTTGCTGTCAACAGTTTAAAAAAGGAAAAGAAGACATAGAAACCAAGAGATGGGGAGGAATTTTCTCCCATGATTGGCTTTTTTTTTTTTTTAGGAGAGAGGTGAGAGGAATATTACTATGTAAACCAAACCCAGCATGGCTTCTTTTAGACCTGTGCACAAGGTGGGAAGAAGAAGAATGCTTGTGCAAGGCATTGTCAAGGTGACCATGTAACTTACCGCCCAAACTGGATACTTTGGAGAGTGAAGGGGCTCTACTAATAATTACTCTGGCACAATGGGAATAAAGCTGGACTGTCCCAAGCAAAGCAGGAATATGGTCATCTCCATCACTGTGTTAAGACCCACCCAGCCCAAGCCCTTTAATCACAATGCCAGAGAGAGTGGACCCATTCGTGCAACCTGGGTTGTCTCAGTCCCAAGAAAACAAGTCCACTCTTAGAATTAGTGGCCTAGATAGGGAACCCTTACTGCAAGATTTCCCCTTAGTTAAAACCTCAGGTAGAGTAAACGTGAACTCATAGTCTTTATTTACCCAGTTTTGAATATGACTTTTATTGCCATAGACCAGTGGTTCTTAAAATGTGATGAGATACCTGAGGGTCCCCAGAGATCCTTTCAAGGGATCTGTGAGGGTGAACTTTTTTCATCATAATATTAAGGCATTATTTGCCTTTTTCATTCTCATTTTCTCACAAGTGTACAGTGGAGTTTTCTAGAGGACATGTGAAGTATGATATTTTAATGAAGAGCCAGATTAATGAAGAACCAGATATTGGAATGTATTAAGCCAGACATTAAAGAGATTGGCAAGACTGTAAAACAGTGGCACTTGTCTCACTAAATTTTTTCATTTTAGAAAATGCAACTATTTTTCATAAAACTACATTATTTATGTTGAGGTTATAGGTTAATTAGTGTTACTTTTAAACAAATCAGCAAATACTTAAAAATTATTCAGTTTTGTTTTCTTTTAGTTTTTTAAAATTTTATTGAAGCATAGTTGATTTACAATGTTGTTTTAATTTCTTCTGTACAGCAGAGTGAGTCATTATACACACACAGATATATATATATTCTTTTTCATATTCTTTTCCATTATGGTTTGTCACAGAATATTGAATATAGGTCCCTGTGCTGTACAGTAGGACCTTGTTGTTTATCCATACTATATATAATAATTTGCCACTGCTAATCCCAAACTAGGGATTATCATACTAAGCGAAGTAAATCAGAAAGAGAAAGACAAATACCATATGATATCAGTTATATATGGAATCCAAAATACGATGCAAATCAACATATCTAGGAAACAAAAACAGACTCACAGATATAGATAACAGACTTGTGGTTGCCAAGGAGGGATGGGGTAGGGGAAGGAAGGAATGGGAGTTTGGGATCATCAGTTTTAACTTCTGATGTGGTCAACATATTCCTCATAAATAAAAGCTCTATGAGTCCTTAATAGTTTTTAAGAGTATAAATTGGTCCCAGGTGGGAAAGGTTTGAGACCTGCTGCTCTAGACCTTTCTCTCTCCTGAGGAAACATGCTGGTAAATTGAGGTGATAAATTCCCTGTGAGAGAGACCATCTTTATTCATTATCTTATCTACTACAGCACCCAGCACAATGCCTTGCCCACAGTTAGTGCTCTTTATAGATATGCATAGATGAGCTCCTGTGACAGCTCTGAAAAGTTACCACGTTCTCTCATGTTTGGGTGTTACATTAACATTACTGTTTTTTTTAAATTGAGGTATAGTTGATGTACACTGTTGCGTGTTTGGGGTTTTTTGTGTGTGTCTTTGTCTTTTGATATTTAATGTGTTCCAGTACTTTTTGTTAAATAGTTTTTTTGATATTTTGACATAACAATAATGATGTCATTTTTTTCCTTCCAAAGTCTTATGTAATAGATTAAATTCTCATATGAAACAAGAATGTTAGATTTAAAAAAAAAAAACATGAAGAATAAAACAAGAACTCATTACTTTTTTTTTTTAACCTACCAATTCTTCTTTATCCTTATCTCAGGTGTCACCTTCTTCAATTAGCCTTCCTGGAACTTCCCAGGCTGGCCTGGTACCCCTCCCATGTGCTTTCTAAGTAACCTTTATTACTGGAAGTACTACTCTGGTCATGCCATTGACATTTTGGTTTCCCCCAGTTAACTTTGCATGCCTTTATGACAGGAGTGCTGTCTTTAATTTCCTTATTCCCAGAATTGAATAGTACTTGGTAAAGGGTAAGCACTAGAGAATCTGTTAAATGAAAATGTATAGAAGGAAGGAAAAGTTAGCTAATTTAACTAGTTAGTGAAGTGTCCAGTGCCCCACCCCCCTTCCCAAAATAGAGGGTATTTATTGCATCTTTAAAATATCACAAACAGGTCTTAGGAATTATCCAACATCTTGTTTCCATAGCTGGAAAACTTTTAGATTTTATTCATCAGTCTGCTGAACTATTCCTTTTTAAAAGACATAGATATCATTCCCCCAATTTTTGTGATATTTTTAACTATTGTGACTTGCTAAATCAAAGCAGCTGAATTTGACACAGTTCAATATAGTTTCCTTCAAGAATTAACTCATCTTTCTGGGCTTGAGATACCCTGTGGATGTTTTTTCCACCCAGGACATTTTAGAGTTCAACGAGAGACCTATTCTGAATGAGGATATTGATGGGGAGGTGAGCACACATAGACTTCACCTTGTAATGACCCCCAGTGTAACGCCCTTGCTCGTGTTCTTTACACAACTACAGATAGTGCCCATCGTGGCCAGTCCTTTGTTTCCCCACTGTATGTCAACCCAGAGCCTCTTCTTTTTCCTTCCAAGGGGACTGAGATCTACATTGATGTGATTGAAGTCCCTCCGCAGGGTTCCTCTGGGGCCCTTCACAGTAACTATGCATCCCTTCAGGGCGATGTTGACATTTCCAGAATGTCGACAGTCTGATTGTTGAGAACTGTCTTCATTCTTGCAGTAGATGCAGCAAAGGGAGGTGAGGTATTTTTGTTTTCATTTTTTAATGTCATATTTTAACATGATTTCCATAGTATTGAAAAGAAAATTTTTAGTGGAAGAAACCACAATTTGAGATTGCTTTGTTATGACCTTACGTATAAACCAATATACAGTGGGCCCTGCATATCCGTGGATGTGGAACCTGTGGATACGGAGAGCCGACTGTACTGGGGCGTTTTATGTAGGGGACTTGAGCATCCGAGGATTTTGCTGTCTATGCGGGGTGTCCTGGAACCAATCCCCTGTGGATGCCAAGGGGCCATATTTCCACCTATCTCTCCACACTCATAAACTCCTTTTCAGAGTAGGAATCTTTTAAGCCCTTAAAGGTTGGTTACCTTTTCCTGAGAATGTGATATTTCTCAATATCAGAAATTATTTCTTTTGGCAAAAAGGGAAAAATTCCATTATATATATATATGTATGTATTTATATGTATATATATATACACACACACACACACATACATACATACATACCACATCTTCTTTATCCACTCATCTGTTTGATGGACACTTAGGTTGCTTCCATATCTTGGCAATTGTAAATAATGCTACTATGAGCATAGAGGTGCATGTATTTTTTCGAATTAGTGGGATTTTTGTTTGTTTGTTTGTTTTGTTTTGTTTTGTTTTCAGGTATATACCCAGGAGTGGAATTGCTGGGTCATATGGTAGTTCTATTTTTAGTTTTTTGAGAAACTTCCATTCTGTTTTCCACAGTGGCTACACCAATTTACATTCCCAACAGTGTACGAGGGATCCCTTTTCTCCGCATCCTCGCCAACGTTTGTTCCTTGTGTTCTTTTTGATGATGGCCATTCTTACAGTTGTGAGGGATAACTCATTGTGGTTTTGATTTGCATTTCCCTGATGATTAACAGTGTTGACCATCTTTTCATGTGCCTCTTGGCCACTTGCATTTCCTCTTCGGAAAAATGTCTATTCAGGTCTTCTGCCCATTTTTAAATTGGGTTGTATGGGTTTTTTTTTTTTTATGTTGAGTTGTGTGAGCTGTTTATATATGTTGGATATTAATCCCTTATCAGTCGTATCATTTTCAAATATTTTCTCCCATTCAGTAGGTTCTCTTTTTGTTTTGTTGATGGTTTCCTTTGCTGTGCAAAAGCTTTTAAGTTTAATTAGGTCCCATTTGTTTTTTTTTTTCGGATCTGTCTCCTAAAACAAAGGAAATAAAAGCATTCTGCTTGGTTTTAGGTTGAGTCTTTTCTCTGAGTGCTGTTAGTTATATGAGTCTCCAAGTCTCTTTCTTTTCCTTAAGACCTAACACTTTGGATAATTATTTACCAAACTTATCTGTGAGTGTTTGATGAGGAAACAGAGAGAGAATAGGAGGCAGTTCTTATCAAGTCCTCATTTAAAAAGGGTTCGGTGGGGGAATAGTAGTATTTTGTCTGAGATAGAGTGCTAAAGGAACATTGATTTTTTTGGACAGGGCACTGGCTGGATGGGAATGGGAGAGCTGGATATTTGTCCTGACTTTGCTACTCTCTAAATATTAGTATGATTTCAGCAGATCACCTTACTTCCCTTTGCTACTCTTAAGTTTCCCCATCTGTAAAATCCGGCTGGATTAGAAGGTCTCAAAGGCCCCTTGCAGATCATCTAATTCTATAGTTTGTTTTGTACTCTGGCAGGATTTCATGTTCTTGACGTTCTTAGTTGACAAGTAAGGTGTGGGAGGAAATGACAGTCTTGAGTAACCAAAATGGATTTTGTCTACCCATATGCGCTAATCCCCAAAAGAAGAAGAAAATGCAAATGAGCCAGGGGCCGAACACGAAAATGGTGACAGTGAGGAGAACATTGAAGCAGACAGCTGAAAGCTTCATTTCCTGGCCCGTCTGCCATGAGGAAGGCTGAGACTGCCAAAGCCTCCAGGCAATCAAGGCCAGAACTTTGGCTCACTCTTCTTTTGAGCTCCCCCCATACCACACACACAAACCACACAGGAAAATTGTCGCTCTCCCTTCATATTTGTGCATTTTGGCTGCACTCCTATTTATGCCAAGTCCTCACCTAATCCCCTTCCTTCCAGCTGTCACTATATTCTGCCTGTTGCTTTCCGGGCTGTGGAAAGCAGCTGCAATTTCCAGTGGAGGCCCAGGGGTGGTGGCCTTAGCAGTGGGGCGTTGTTAGGGTGTGTGGACTCTGTCCGAGCCAACAGTCACTTTTACCTGGTTTATAGGCAGTTTGAGGAGTGTTCTCACTCTCCTTCCTTGGCATATGTCAGAACTGATGGCTTTAATTTTTTTCCCTCTCCTCCCTCTTTGGGGAGTTTTTCCCCACTCTACATTCCTCAGCCTTTTAGTCTGAGAGCGTCCTGTGGAAGATTTGGTTTGTCTTAGGTTCTTTTGCCAGGCTGCTCATCTTCTTTTTTTTTCTTTTTTCCACATAAAACGTATTTATCTATTGGGAGAGCTAAAGATGGATAACCAGAGCTTACAAGCCTAGAAACTTGACCCCTTCTCATCTCTGACAGTATATCCCAAGCTATTAGGTCTCCCAAGGCCCAGAGAGCTCTTGGTCATTTGCTGTCCATCCGGCCTCTAGTTGGAGAGCTAGCTTTGGTGTCCTTTCACCTCTGGCTTGTGAGGTTTTCCCATGGAGCTTGTCTGCATACATCTCGTATTGGCTTTTAGTGATGGTAACCGAACAAAGAGACACTTGGTTCTCATCATATTAGAAAGCTGAGCAAGAATCAGGAAATCTGCTTGAAGAATCTTGGCTGAATATAAGGAGAAGCCATGTTATTATAAAGGTTTTAAATCATTCCAGTGTGCACAGACTGACCTTGCTGGCCTGAATATTGAAAGCAGAACAAAACTCCCACCCAGTCATTGTTTTTGGCTGATGAAGAGAGCCTTTTTAGGTACAGTGGGTTGTTCTCTGCCCCTATTTCTGGAAACTGCATCAACTGTCTTGCCTTCTACCTAGCAGTGCCAACCCACACTCCTGTTTTTTTAAAATAAATTTATTTATTTATCTATATTTGTTTTTGGCTGCGTTGGGTCTTCGTTGCTGCACGCGGGCTTTCTCTAGTTGCAACAAGTGGGAGCTACTCTTTGTTGCAGTGCGCGGGCTTCTTATTGCGGTGGTTTCTCTTGTTGCAGAGCATGGGCTCTAGGCGCATGGGCTTCAGTAGTTGTGGCACGACACACTCCTGTTTATATAAGAGGAATCTCACATAGTTCTCAGAGCCTGGTGAAAAAGAACTCAAAGTGTGTCTGTGTTTGGGTTTGTCTGATGGTTTCTCCTATCTGTATGAATTTTGTATTTTATTTCAAAGAATTTAAATTTTAATTGATGTTAAATTCAAATAGACGAGTCTATTTGATAAAATTCTTTGGTGATAGGATCCTGTTTAACTTTATAGGTACTATATAAAGTCTTTTTATTCATGTTGGGAATAAAATACTACAAAGCCATTTTTTTTTTCAATTCTGTTTTATCTCAATCCTAGACTTACTTGGCTATATTGTTTCTAATGCCCAGTTAACCCTTCTGTCACTCATCCTTTCTCCCACTCCACATTTTTTGCATTGTCTATAATTCATAGAATCATAGTTTGATAAAGCATTAGTACTGGAAGGGTCCTTAGATGTTAACTACCCAAGCTTAATTTTATAGATGAAAAAAGAGCCTACAAAAGTAACAGGATTAGGCCAAGGTCACATACCTGCCAGAGCTTAGGCTCACAAGTGTTTTTCCACCATACTACTCCAGACTCCATGTGTCAGGAATTTTCCAAAGCACTAGACTAATAATAGCTACTTCAACAGTCAGGAAGTGCATCTTACTGGAAAGGGCAGAGGTTTTGGAGCCAGAGATATTTTGGTTTGAATATCTTGTTCTGCCATCTACTGGCAGGGTAAATTGGGCAAGTAACTAAAGCTTTTAGGGACTCTGTTTCTTCGTCTGTGATATGGGAATAATAATAATAATACTTTAGGGTTATTATGAGTATTGCACTATATGATCTATATAATGTGCCTGTTATACATATTGTGTTCAACAAATTATTATTATAAAAAATCTACTGATCACAGGAAATATTATCTCATATATATAAATAATAATTTAAAATAGGTATTTTCGGGCTTCCCTGGTGGCGCAGTGGTTGAGAGTCCGCCTGCTGATGCAGGGGACACGGGTTCGTGCCCCGGTCTGGGAAGATCCCACATGCCGCGGAGCGGCTGGGCCCGTGAGCCGTGGCCGCTGAGCCTGCGCGTCCTGAGCCTGTGCTCCGCAACGGGAGAGGCCACAACAGTGAGAGGCCCGTGTACCGCAAAAAAAAAAAGAAAGGTATTTTATAATTAGCTATTCTGAGCCGTTCTTATTCAATAGTATTCTCCTAAATTTAGCATTAAAATATGAATGGAGTGAGTTGTCCGGAAATGAATTCGTGAAAGTTATTTATACCATGACAGTGATTCATGCATTTCCCTTTTCTTTATAGCTTTCATCTGTACTTAGCTACAGTGTATCTTGTCCAAAAATTTTTGTACATGTTGAACTCACCCTAGGAAGACATCTGGAGTATACTTAGGCTTGGCCCCTGGTTTTCATTTAGCTAAACACTAGGATATAAATCTAGAATATAATCTACAAAGAATGTTAAATTCATATTTTTGAGAAGCTTGAGATATTTAGTGTTATTCTGAAACTCTTTGTGTGATGAACAGCTTCGATGTGAAATTATATGTACCTGTTTGGAGTATAGGTTGAAGTTATCTTGTGTTCATCATAAAAGGGCCCAAGATTGTTCTGTTAAAAGGAAGTAGAACTACGTTGTTGAACCCAATAGCATGGGGAGGAGGAATGAGTTAGGAAACAGAAGCTAAGATTGAATTAGCGAAGGCCAGAAGCAACAAAAGAAAGTTTGGAAGCTTCAGGAGTGATTCAGGGGAATTTCAGTTGTGGGCCTCTCAGATTGCATAGATGTCGTTGGCTGACTGGAATGCACTTAAGCTTAAAGTGGATGGAAGGACCTTGAGAAACTAGACAGAAAAAATTTCGCTTCTCTAATAATGAGAGGGCTTGGGAGAAAGAGCTTTGGCTTAGATTTTAGACAGAAGTTAAGTGCAAGTAGAAAGAGGCACTATGTGCTTTCCTCCTTATGGAACCCTTACTTGCTAAGGCACTTTCAAGTTCATGTAATTTGGTCCATAACTATGGTTAGATACATAGACTTTTCTTTCCTTGGTCGCTTTTTCAGTAAGGTGAAAGTTAAAGAGTGCAGCAGTGGTGGAGAGTGGAGTGGATATTCCTTGTGCCTATTCCTACCCACTGTTATATATTAGGTTAAGAGCCTTAGGCCAGCAGTTTCTTAAAGATAAAAGTAGGCGTCAGTTTGGAGGAATATTGGATAATTGAATATGACCAGGAAGTAGAAGGTGCTATTTTGCTATATTTTGGGTTCATCCAGATGGGATCAAACCAGAGGAATTTGGCAAGCATTGGGACTCACCACTTAGAACCACACTGAAATAGTTGTGGTAGCAAAAGAATTTCTCCAGGAGACTTATTCCACTTGAGGCATAACAGCCAGAGATTCCTGGCCCTTGAGGGGAGAGTGCCAAAGCTGATAAATTTTAGAACAATCAACTGAAGTCTATAAACTCAGGAGAAGTAGTTCAATTCGATGGTACTGGGACTAAATTGTTTCCATAATTTTCACACAGAAGACATACTATGAGTAAATGTGTCCTATAATCCAGTGTTTAGAATTAGCTCCTCCCTAATATTATTTCCTTTCCTTGAGATTTAATATATTGCAGTTTAATAAATGAGAACATTATAGAAGAATTTAACTTTAAGAACTTGTGTTTGACTTCTTCTGTATTTGTGAAATTCTGACATATTAACCTTACCATTTTTTAAGACTTTCTGGAAGAGTTCTTCGTGACCTAAAATTTACCTTCCTGTTTAATCATTCTCTGCTTTTTATACTCTGGTAAAATTAACTACACTTCATCATCATCAGTATTGCTTATCCCTTGTCACCTGACATCTATCCCTGTATTGTCCAATTGTATCCCCTTCAATTGCCCAGTCCACTGACTTACATACATTAGGTTTTCATTAAATTTAATGGTGAATGAGGAAGTACTTTATATTTTAAACAACTGACTATTGTAGAGAAAGACAACACAACAGGAAGGAATTACTGTGGCTAAAGAGTCAAACAGGAGACTAAAAATGGGAGCTTAAAATTTTTTAACAGCTTTATTGAGTCATAATTGACATCCAATAAAGAGCACATATTTAATACAATTTGGTAAGTTTTAACATATGTATACACCCATGAAATCATCACCACAATCAAGATAATGAACATGTCCATCATCCCCAAAAGTTTCTATGTAGCTGTTTTAGTCCACCTCTCTCATCCTTCCCCACCTTACCCTCCTCAAGCAAACCACTCATCTGTTTTTGTCACTATAGATTAGTTTGCATTTTCTAGAGTCTTATATAAATAGAATCATACAGGGTAAACTCTCTTTGGTCTAGCTTTTTCACTCAGCTTAATTATTTTGAGATTCGTCCATGGTGTTGCATCTATCATTATTTTATTGGTTTTTATTGTTAAGTAGTATTCCATTGTATGCATATAACACAATTTACTTATCCAGTCACCTATTGATGGATATTTTGGGTTCTTTCCAGTTTATGAATATTATATGAATATTATATGAATTTAATTTATTTATTAATATTAATATTCAAATACTAAATTAAATTAAATAAATTTAATTATTTAATAATTTAATTTATTAAATAATTTATTAAAATATTAAATTTAATTAAATTTATTTAAATTTATTAAATTTAATTTAATAAAATTTAATTTTATTAAATTTATTAAAATATTAAAATTTATTATAATAATTTATTAAAATAATTTAATAAATTAAAAAATTAAATTAAATTAATTAATATAATATTCAAAAATATGAATTTAATTTATGAATATGAATATTATAAATAAAGCTATGAACACTTGACTACAAGTCATTGAATAGAGGTATGCTTTCTTTTTTCATGGATAAATACCTGAGAGTAGAATGACTAGATTATGGGATGGTGCATGTTTAGCTTTGTAAGAAATAAACTGTCTTCCAAAGTGGCTGTACCCTTTTGCATTTCCCCAACAATGAAGTAGAGTTCCTGTTGTTCCACGTGCTTGTCGGCATTTAATAATGTTGGTGCTTTGAATCTTAGCCATTCTAATAGATGTTTAGTGGTATCTCATTATTATTTTAATTTTCAAGTCCCTAATGACATATGAGGTTGAGCATCTTTTAAAATACTTATTTGTCATCTGTATGTCTTATTTGGTGAGATGTCTATTAAGATCTTTTACTCATTTTTAAATCAGATTGTTTAAGAGTTTTTAGAGTCCCTTGAGTCCCTTGTATATTTTGGATACAAGTCCTGTATCCAGTACATGTTTTACAAAGATTTTCTTTCAGTCTGTAGCTTGTCTTTTCATTCTCGTAACAGTGTCTTTTGCTGAGAAGTTTTTAATTTTAATGAAGTCCAGCTTGACAATGTTTTCTTTCATGGAGAGTGCTTTTGCTGTTATATCCAGAAACTCATGGCCACGCCCAAAGTCACCTAGCGTTTCTCCTATGTTATTGTCTAGAGTTTTATAGTTTTGTGTTTTATATTTAGTTCTATCATCCATTTTGAGTTAATTTTTGTGAAGGGTGTAAGGTAAGTGTCTAAATTATTTTTTGTTTTTTTAATGTGGATGTCCAGTTGTTCCAGCACCATTTGTTAAAAAGACGATCCTTCTACATTGAATTGCCTTTGGCTCCTTTGTCAAAATTCAGTTAACTATATGTGAGTTATGAACTCTCTACTCTTTTCCATTGATCTAGTTATCCGTTCTTTACTGAAAACACACTCCCTAGATTACTGTAGCTTTACAGTAAGTCTTGAAGTCGGGTAGTTTCAGTCCTCCATCTTTGTCTTTCTTCAATATTGTGTGGGCTACTATGGGTCTTTTGCCTTTCCATATAAGCTTTAGAATCAGTTTGTCCATATCCATTAAGTAATTTATTGGGATTTTTATTGGGATTGCATTGAATCTATAGATCGAGTTGGGAAGAATCAACATTTTGAGAACATTGGGTCTTCCTATCCACGGAATATCTCTCCATTTATTTAGATCTTCTTTGAGTTCTTTCATCAGAGTTTTATAGTTTCCTCCTATAGATTTGTATATACTTTATTAGGTTTACACCTAAGTATTTCTCTCTCTTTCTCTGTCTCTCTGTCTCTCTGTGCCAAGATAAGTGGTGTTGTGTTTCTAATTTCAAATTCTAATTGTTCATTGCTGGTATATAAGGAAGCAATTGACTTTCATACATTAACCTTGTATCCTGTCTTCCTTTGGATTAAGTATTTTTTATGATCCCATTTTACATCTTTGATTGTCTTGTTAGCTATAACTTTATTTAGTTGTTTTGGAATTTATAGTGTACATCTTTAACTTATCACAGCCTATCTTTAACTGCTATTATGCCACTTCACATATAGTATAAGAATGTTACAGTAGCTGTATAGTAGTTGTCATATATTTTACTTATACACGTTATACATGTTATGAATCACACAATAAAGTTTTGTTTAAGCAGCCAGTTGTCTTTGAAATATATTTAAATAATAAAATATCATATATATTTACCTACTAGGTACCATTTCCATTGTTCTTTATCCTTTGCATAGATCCAGATTTCCATCTGATGTTATTTTCCTTCTGCCTAAAGGACTTACTGTATTATTTCTTGTAGTGTAGGTAAGCTGGTGATGAATTTTTTCAGCTTTTGTATGTCTAAAGAGCTCCTTATTTTACCTTTGTTTTTTGGAAGATAGTTTTGCTGGGAATAGAATTCTCGGTTGACAGTTTTTTCTTTCAGGTTTTTGAAGTTGCGCTACTGTATTTCTATTTTCATTGTTTCCAGCTAGAAACTGCACTTATCTTTGTTTCTCTGTATATAAAGCGTCTTTTTCTCTTGTTCCTTTTAAGGTTTTTTCCTTTCACTGGTTTTGAGAAACTTAATTATGATGTACCTTCATGTAATTTTCTCATTTTTTTATGCTTGTGATTTGTTGAGCTTTTTCATATGAAGAGTTATAGTTTTCACCAAATTTGGGAAAATCCTGACCATTATTTTTTCAAACGTTTTTTCTTCTATCCTCCTCCTTGGAGACTCCTATTACACATATAGTAAATCACCTGAAGTTGTCCCCCACCACCCAGTAGCTCACTGATGCTCTTTTCATTTGGCTGATTGTTTTGTGTTTCATTTTAGATAGTTTCTATTGCTGTAGCTTCAAGTTCATTAATTGTTTTTGTCTATTTCTATGTTTACTTAGTTTCTATTGTTGTGTCTTCACAACTTGTGTCTTCAAGTTCTCCAATGTGTAACCTACCATTAATTCCATCCAGTGTATTTGTCATCTCATATATTGTAGTGTTTATCTCTAAAAGTTTGATTTTGGGTCTTTTTGCTATCTCTAACTTTTCAAACATATAGAATATAGTTATAATAACTATTTTAATATCGTTGTCTACTCATTCTAGCATCTGTGTCAGTTCTGAGTCCATTTCAGTGATTGAGTTTTCTCCTTATTATGGGTCTCACTTTGCTGCTTCTATCTATGTCTGGTTATATTTGATTGGATGCCAGACATTGTGAATTTTACCTTCTTGAGTACATTGTGAATTTTACCTTCTTGGGTGCTGTATATTTTTGTACTCCTATAAATATTAAGCTTTGTTTTGGGATGTAGTTGAATTATTTGGAAACAGTTTGATCCTTTTGGATATTGCTTTTAAGTTTTTTGTGGGTTTTTTTGGCAGGACCAGAACCATTTGGTTTAAAGATAATTATTCTCCACTATCAAGGCAAGATCCTTCTGTATACTGTACTCAGTGCTCCATGATTTATGACATTTCCATTCTGGTTGATGAAGACAGGCATTACTCCTGGCTTTGTGTGAGTGCCAGGCTCTTCTCTTTACTTCCATCAAATCTTTCTTTCTCCAGCCTCAAGTAATTTCCTCACATGCATGTACTAATCAGTACTCTGCTGAGTATTTGAGGGAGACTCCACAGATCTCTCATGTGAATTCTAGCTGCCTTGTTCTTCCCAGGTCCTAGGTTCCATCTCCTCAACTTGAGTGGACTCCATCTGGGTTTCCTCTCCCTGCATCACAGCCTAGAAATTATTAGTAAGCTGGGGCAGTCATAGAGCACTGCTCATTTTTTCCATCTCTAAGGGATCACTGTCTTTCATTACCTGATGTCCAGTATCTTAGGGAAAAAAAGTTGTTTCATATGTTTTGTCTTAAAAATGTTTTTTTGGTTGTTTTAGGTGGTAGGGTAAATTTGATCCTGTTACTCCATCTTGGTCAGAAGAGAAAAAGCTTTTAAATTTTCAATGGTGGTTATAGAAATGACCAATAGCAAGACAAGGAGTCTCTAACTGAAATACCCATGATGTTTCCTCATAAATCGAGAATTTGGAAAGAGAATTAATCTCAGAATTATCATTATTTTTTGTCCACTTACATCCATCACAGACATTTACATAACAAAATTCCTTGTACAAATGGTCGATCACATCAATGGGTAGATTATTGAACTTGAAGGGGAAAGACATACACAAGCCACTAGAATTATACGTTTCATAGAACATATTATATAATAAGGAAATGATGCCAAGTGAATTGAGTTGGTATCATAGTACAGTATTATTTTAATTTCTTTATATCAGTAAATAGCTGTGAGATTTTTGGTTTTGTTTATTTGCTTTATTTGTGCTTTACTGGGAAGCCAATTGATTTTTGGCAAGAAAAGAAGCAGAAAAAAATACCAGAATGCTAGAGAAATGTAGCTTATCTCCTGTCTGTTCTTACAGCCCCTATAATGTCAGCAAAGTCAATAAATGTTTGCAAAATTCCAACTAGAATGTGATAAGGTACTTGCTGTAATTGCTTTCTCCTTTTATAGACAGTTTGAAAAATAGGAAAGTTCATGGATAAACAGCAGTAATTAGAATGCAATTGTGAATCTTGGGTGCAATTTGCATGTGTGAGTTTCAGATTGACTTGGGCCTTAGGGCAGAGAGACCCTTCTAAGACTAGTACCACAAAGATTTGGAGTTCATCTGCACAGTTTATGTGGCTAATTAGCACTTAGGGTTTCTTCAATAGGGGCTAGTGAAGTAAGAACTAGATAATATCTTGTAAGATCTTTTTTTCTTTTTTCTTTTCTTTTTTTTTTTTTTTTCCTATCTTGTACTTAGAAAAGGGGCTTGGACTGTTGAATTGGAATGGAACAATTAAACAGACTTTAAAATAAAGCACTGACATGCTGGCTGCTTGCCTGCTCTACTGGGGCAGCTCTGGTTCCAGGGAGAGAGAATGCTTTTTTTGTTTGTTTGTTTGTTTCCAGACAATTTCCTGCGTCATCACATTTTTTGTGTGAGCCAAGTGTTTGGGGTTGATGATGTTGACAGAGCCCTTGGAGAATGGAAGGAGTTCATCTCCACAGAGAAAGGCTTTTGTATTTCAAGTTTGAAAATTCCAGAATATTTTTCTATAACATTGTTATTGCTAGCTTTTTATTGCTGGCCTCCCCTTATCTAGTTAGCAGCTTTTTAGGTGGATTAATGTTTTAAGTCAAGAAAGCATTTTAGAAAAACTATTTCTCTTGGCATTTATGAAACTCGCAACCACATATCTTGCTCTGCTTGGGTCTAAGTTTGGCAATTTGTACATGTAGTATTCCCAGAAGGCTTAGGGTTTCTTTTTTTAACTATAAATTCTATGTTTATTAATATTTAATTTCCCTATAATAGAATCATTGCATGCTGAGTGACATTTACTCATGAATTGTTTGGGAAAATATAATATATGTTTGAACTATAATTATTATGATTTCCATTTATTTACAAATTTCCTTTTATTAATAACGTACCCAAGGCTATTTTTGATCATTTGAAAACAGAAATTTTGTTATATATATATTTTTTTTCTGGTATGATTTGGAACTCTTAATAAAGGTATAAACTCTTATTTAGAACTGAGTCCTCAGTCTGGTTCCATAGCACCTCTGATTCAAAGAGGTGGTAGTTTTGGGAAAATGGGGATAGAGGGGGAGGCGTTAGGTACACGCATATTTCTCTAACATCTGTTAATGTGCCAGGTGCTGACCCAGACATCTATGTTATCCTTTTGTAAACTGCCATTTCTGAATCTCAGAAAATGGCCTGATTAGGTGGGATCTGGAGAACTAGAAAATCTTACTATTATTATTTTTTAAACCTATACCTATAAGAGAGAGTTATTAAGAATTCATTTAGTATGATGCTTCTTTTTCTCTGTTTCAGATTTAAACTGTTTTTCTATAATCAATAGAGGGATGATAAACATTTTAAAGCATGTTATAGCAAAGGCGTGGCATTATGAAAAATGGGACATTACATGGAAGTAATAGAATAAAATGTATGGAATTAGGTAGTCTGAGAATTTTAGAACTAAATTTAGAAATCACTTGGACCATGTATTTCATCTGACAGATGAGAAAACTGCTATCCTCAACCTATCAGCCTTGCCCAACAGAGCTAGTTAGTGCAGATATAAGATGGAAACCTAGGTTGCTTAACTGCCAGTTCAGTATCCTTTCTATTATATCCTCATTCTGTTTTCTGCCTTCCACATGAGCTCTACATCCTAAATTAAAACAGTAACAACAGCAGTCACAAGCGATTGTGTTAAAAGTACAATTTAAACCAGTTTGTTGGTTGGTTGCTTTATAGCTTGGCTTGTTAAAAAGTCTTAGGGAGTCAGGTATTGGGTAGGTCATGGCCTCTAATCTTATTTTCAAAGTTGGAGAGAAATCATTGGAGACGAATTATATAAACTTTTTTTTTTATAAACTTTTAAACTATTCATTTGAATGTTTAAGTAGTTGTGATCTCTGCTGTAATGGTCCTAGAAGACACTACTCAGGCCGCAGCTGGCTATTCTTGAGACCACAGAAAGAGAAAGAGCCTCTGCCCTGATGTATTCCATGAGGTGAATAATAGGCAACATTTAAGGAACACCTAGCTCATGGCAGACTATTCTCATCACACCCTTCCCACAGACTTTTCGTTCCCCACATCCCATACCAACCTTCCTTGACCAAATGCAATGAACAGGAGCTGTTGTATGAATTGGAAGGAAAATGTCTGAAATACATGAAGTTATAATGACTTGGTAAGTGCTATAAAAATACTCTATAACTGAGTTGGAAGTTGCATCATCCGTGCCTGTGGCACTGTGGACTGGGCCCAAATGGTATAATTCTCTACTGTAACACTGAAGTAATGTTTACATCTGCCAAGAAAATATTTTAGATTTCAAACCTGTGAAATGGCCAGCTATAATTGGTCAATTCCAGTGAACCACAGGTATATTTAGTTTCCTTCCTTTACTTCTTACTGTCTTCTTTAAGTAGGCTGAGCCAACTAATTAAGGATTGTGCTCTTGTATGACTCTGCAAGGTGAGCTTTAAAGTCACTCAGTATATTGAATGCCTACATATTACATAGCACTGCTCTCTTAAATGTACAAACTCCTTAATAGAGTGTAAGTCCATTTCATTTAGAGAAAACAATTATTTTCGTCTACATATGTCAGAGTAATGATCGAAGTGGCATATTGTAATGACAGAACATGAGGAGTCAGAATATTTAGATTCATTTTTCCCCCTACTGTTGATTCTTCATTTGATCTGACTTGAATCATTTTCTTTTTCTTTAGTTTCTATATCTGCTGAAGGTGAATAATAATACTTTCATTTGCCACACAGAGGTGCTGGGAGAATGAAAGATAAATTTTTCCAAAGCACTTTGAGCTGCTTAAAAGAAAGACTTGTTTAAACAAAAGTTGATTCCATTTTCTGTCTTGTTATTTCTTATGTTCAGATACCATAGAAAGTGTTAGAAGAGACTCAAAAGGTTTGGTTGTTTTTTATAACTTCATTTATAGTAAGGAGGTGAGTATAATTGCTTGCATTTTACAAACAAGGAAACTGAAGCCCCAAAAGATTTGTTTATTTGGGGGCTTAAAAGGAATATCCCTTTATGAGAATTGGGGGAAATTAGTGAGAGTATAGCCAATAACATTGGCCATGAGTTGATAATTATTAAAGCTGTTAGTGGGTATATGGGGGATCATTATACTATCCTGTATACCTTGCCTGTGTTTGAAATTTTGCATAATAAAAAGTTTAAGATTGATTAAAAAAGAAAGAATAGCCCCTGTTTTTATTTACAAAGTCCTTTTCAAAAGCTTCTGAGTCCGTTTATCTCATAGGCATGGAGAATCCTTTATTTCTTAGGGTTCAGCAAAAAATTGGAAAAAAAAACTTACATGCATGGACCAGAGCACAGGCATTTTAGTTTTTCACATTTGGTGTTTATATTCTATTTCCAGTGCTTTCTGAGTCACTTGCTACTTTTATCACTTTTAATGTAATATACTATTTTTTAAGAATTAATAGATTACTTTTTTTTTCTTACTCCTGTTCCAGATACTCGTCACCTTCTCTTTGTTGTTGTTGATTTTAAATTTTCATTTTCCTATTTCTGGAAATTGTTGGGAATTATAAGCAGTCACTTATTAACCCAATTACTTTATGCTTCAGTAGACTTGTCAGTGGGCGGCCATGTGAATTATTTCGGCTTTTAGAGACACGGATCAACCTTGCTACCCCATACCCGCAATGGAAAGCTGCTGACCTCCCCATTGTAGGATCTTATAATCAAATGGCATTTGAAACATGTGAGAGCACTCATTAAACAAACAAACAAAAATCACCCTCAACCTGGGTTATTTTCACTGGTAGACTTGAATGGTTAGAGCTTGTCATTTCATAAGCTCCTAGATAACACAAATGCTGGACTGAAAATGCAACACACTCGGTATTCATTTGTTTTTAGACATCAAAGGAAATTAAATTAGAATGTAATCATAGAACTTTAGAGTTAAGAAAAATCTTGATAATCACTTGCTATAGCCCTTTCAGTTTATGTGTGAAAAAACTAAATATTAGAACAGCCAAGTAATTTGCTCAGTTACGTAACTTAGTACTGACAGAGCTGGAACTTGAACTCGAGTTTCTTAGCTTTCAATTTAGAGTTCTTAACTAGGTTGCCTCTCAAGTGCATTTAAGTCCTTGATGTTGTTTGTGAACACTAGATACGCCTCTGCTTTTTATAGCTTAGAGATTTTACTGTTCTGGAATGCCATGCTGAGCCATTTTGGAGCCTGGGGCAAAAGGAGAAATCGGTGATATTGACCCTGCCTTTATTTAAAATTGCGATGTTTTCTTCATCGTGGAATTTTGGCATTAACTTTGAGTTTTAAAATCGTGCGTTAAAATATTATTTACCTTACTTCTACCTTGAATACTGAGTTTTACATCTGAGGTAGGTGTCTCACTAGATTCAACCTAGTCCCATCCTTGTTATTTTGATTTAATCCACTAGTTAATCCTTCTTTCAGTCTCTTGGCAGTTAAAAAAAAAAAAAAATCAAGCTATGGAACCTTTATACTCAAAGCAAACCCTTACTGTTGGCCACCTAAAAATGATGGCAACAAAGAAAACATACCAGAATTTGCATATGCTATTCATTGACATCATAGTAGGTAACTTAAATCATAGATATTTTTGGCTCCATGAATTTAAGCTCTTTTAGAATGTCTACCAGTTTATTGAAAAGAGCTCAAAGCCAAGTCATGGGTTCTGTTGTCTGATCCTTGACTGCATTGTGTTTTGAGGTCTTACGTAATTGTGTTTGTATTGATTTCTATAAATTGAGAGCCAGAAGAAGGAAGCTCTTTATAGCCTTATTGTGTTCATCATTTTACTTGGTCTTTTCAACAAGCGTTTGAGGTAGGTAACTTACAGGTTAGGACTCTTTCAGTTCCAAGTGATAAAACCCAACTCAACACTGGCTTAAGTTAAAAGGGAATTCATTAGCTAACATAACTGAAGAACGTAAGGGGTAGATCTGACTTCAGGTATGACAAATCGTTTCATCAGGGCTTGGTCTGTCTACATCTCTTGAATCTGTTTTCCACTGGGTTGGTTTTTCCCACACAGAAGCTCCAGGCTTATGGTCCTACTAGCTTAACAACTTCAGGAGAAAGGGAATGAATCTTTCCTCCTTCTCCAGCAAAAAGCCCCAGAATTGAGTATAATTGGCCCAGCATGGGTCACATGCCCATCCGTGAACTATTAATTAATGCCCGGGCATGCAGTTATTTCATTGGCTAAGCCAGCTTCATATGCTCAACCTTGGAGCAGGAGATAGACTGAGGGTGGAAAAGCTGTTTCCCCTAAAGGAAGAGAGGATTTCTTAACCCCTGCTCCCCAAAACGTATGCTGGAGGGCAAAGACAAATGTCTACTAGGATGTCGTTATACCCATTTCATTAATGAGGAAGTTGAGGCTTAATTAAGTTGATTTTCATAAGGCTACACTCTAATGAGTGATAGAGTCTTAATTTTGATTCCAATCTGCCTAACTCTAAAGCCCATCCTTTTTACTTCACACCTTGTTGTATCCCCGGAATACTATGCCCCTTCTCCTAAATGAAACTATGGTGGTTGCCATTTCTTTCTAGCAGTTGTTTTCAGCTGAGGTGATTTTGCCTGCAGAGGAAATCTGGCAATGTCTGGGGACATTTTTTGGTTGTCAGAACTGTGCAGAGAGGTTGAAGGGGTACTACTGGGTGGAACCCAAGGATGCTGTTAAACATCCTACAGTGCACAGGACAACCCCTCACGTGAAGAATTACCCAGCCTAAAATGCCAATAGTGCTAAGGTTTAGAAACCCTGCTTTATAATAAGGTTCCATTTCCAGCCTATTACTATTAACAAAAATTTGAAAGAAAGATGTAATACAAAGCAAGATTGAAAGAATTCCAACATCTAGGTATAATTAAGTAACCTTTCAATTCAGGGAGACTTTGATTTATTTTCATAACACCCACTATTAGAATACTGAGTTCTCTTGTTTAATGGGTAAATTGAAATAGCACATGTAATACATTCCTTTTTTAAAAAATATTGTTTTATATAGGCTTTAGCTAAATTCTCAGGTATAATTGTTTTTATTCCAAAGCCATATACAATTTCCTTAAAATATAAATCTAGGGATATTTTAAATCAAATACTGAATGCTTTTATTAAAAAATTTTTTTCACAGTATATATCCATTTATTTTATCTTATTTGATTTCTTTCATCAGTTTTGAGTAGTTTTCAGCATACAAGTACTGTCATGTTTTGTTCGATTTATACCTAAGTATTTCATTTATTTTAGTGGTTATAAATAGTATTTTTCCTAGTTTTACTGAGGTATAATTGACAAGTAAAATTGTATGTGTTTAAAGTATACAGCATGATGATTTGGTATATGTATACATTGTGAAATGATTACCACAATTAAGTTAATTAACACATCCATCACGTCACATAGTTACCTTTTTTGTGTGTGTGGTGAGAAGGCTTAAAATCTATTCTCAGCAAATTTTAAGTATACAGTACAGTATTATTAACTATAGTCACCATGCTGTACATTAGATTCCCAGAACTTAATTCATCTTATAACTGAAAGTTTGTAGCCTTTGACCAACATCTCCCCACTTCTTCCCCCCACCCCAACGCCTGGCAACCACGATTCTACTCTCTGCTTCTCTGAGTTTGAATTTCCTTTTTTTAAATTCCACATATTGGTGAGATAATACAGTATTTTTCTTTCTCTGTCTGGCTTATTTCACTTAGCGTAATGTCTTCCACATTCATCCATGTTGTCACAAATGGCAGGATTTTCTTCCTTTTTTATGGCTTCTATATCAAATTTTCTTTATTTATTCTTAATATTTAAGTTGTTTCTATATCTTGGCTGTTGTGAATAATGCTGCCATGAATGGGAATGCAGATATCTCGCCCTGATACTAATTTCATTTCCTTCAGATATATACACAGAAGTGGAATTGCTGGATCATATAGCAGGTCTCTTTTTAATTTAATTTCAGTGTCCCTGTGTTCATGCTAGTATATAGAAATGATTTTTGATTGTTTATCTTATATCCTGTGACCTTGCTAGAACTCACTTATTCGTTCTAAGAGGGTTTGTTGGGTATATTTATTAGTTTCCTTTTTTTTAATTCCAATACAGTTGATATACAATATTATTGTAGTTTCAGGTGTACAGCATAGTGATTTAACATTTAAATACATTATGAAATGATCACCACGATAAGTCTAGTAACCATCTGTCCCTACACAAAGTTTTTACAGTATCATTGATGATATTCCTTGTACTGTATATTAAAAATCCCTGTGACTTATTTATTTTATAACTGGAAGTTGGTACCTCTTAAATCCCTTCACTTATTTTGCCCATCTCCCCTGCGCCCTCCCCTCTGGCAACCACCTGTTTCTTCTCTGTATCTATGAGTCTATTTTCATTTTGTTTTTTAGATTCCACATGTAAATGAGGTCGTATTTCCACATATAAGACATCTGACTTATTTCATTTAGTAGGTACCCCCTAGATCCATCCACGTTGTCACAAATGGCAAGATTTCATTCTTTTTTATGGCTGAGTAATAGTCCGTTGTGTGTGCGCGCGCGTGTGTGTGTGTGTGTATACACCACATCATCTTTCCATTCATCTATGGAGGGACACTTAAGTTGCTTCCATGAATACTGAATGCTTTTGAAACAAATATATAAGTTTATCTCGGAAGCCTTTTAAACATTTCAAATAGAAGATTCTATCCCAGAGGAAATACTTATTTTTAAACTCTCAGCCAAAGCATTTTTTAAAATTCTGATGCTAATAGGAGGTTTAATGTACTAGAAAATGTACAGCATTTTTTTCCCTATAAGCCTGTCCTTTGTGAAAGATTAATGAAGGCAGAAGAGTGCATTTAATATATTATAGCTGCTAGTTCTGGGGTTTGACACTTCAGAGAAATCAACCTGCTTGTTTAATGACAGGAAAATAGTCTGAACAGTCCACCTCCTTAAGACTGTGAGTGGTTTCTGGACTGTGCAAATCTGAATAATCCTAGGAAAGCTGTGCTAGTCACACCACACATAGTATTCCAGTAGAATAATTGAATGATTAGAGGGATACCGTAGTATTGGCATTGTAAGTAAGGCATTGACATGAGAAATCTTCCACAATCTAGCAAATCAAATTTATTATTGGAATTGGAAGATTTTGGACTTAACATTTTCTTTTTTAAAAAAAATTTATTTATTTATTTATTTTTGGCTGTGTTGGGTCTTCGTTTCTGTGCGTGGGCTTTCTCTTGTTGCGGCGAGCGGGGGCCACTCTTCATTGCGGTGCACGGGCCTCTCACTATCGCGGCCTCTCTTGTTGCGGAGCACAGGCTCCAGACGCGCAGCTCAGTAGCTGTGGCTCACGGGCCTAGTTGCTCTGAGGCAACGTGGGATCTTCCCAGACCAGGGCTCGAACCCGTGTCCCCTACATTGGCAGGCAGATTCCCAACCACTGCGCCACCAGGGAAGCCCAACATTTTCTAATTTTGCCAGTTTTACCCAAGTAATTTTTCAGTGTTATGTTCCAGGTGCCTCCCAATTCTGTGTGTGCACAAAATTACAAATCCATTTCTCTCTCTGACTGTTTTCAGCTTCACTGGACCCAAACCAAATCAACAACGTTTTCTCTGATTTCAACCAGATAATTCCTGCTTGCCTTGATGTGTCACATGGGAGACCCTCCTCCTGTCTCTCTTAATCACTTGAGGTCCCTTCAGCTTATGCCTGTCATCCCCACTGGCTTGGCTTCATTCTTTACCTGACCACACTACCTAGTCCTACCGATTGCTTTCGTTTCTTCTGTATTCTACTGGCCTTACTTCCCTCCCCTTTATTATATTTCCTCCACACATATTAATCCTACCTCCTTCTGTGTTCCAAGCCTTATTTAGGAGCTCCATATCCCTAGACCTCCCCATTTCTTACTTAGTTTGTGTCCTCACCTACTAAAGTGTCTGATGTCTACCCACCTAGCATATTTTAGTAAGGTATGTGTGTACAGAAAGGCCATCCATTCATTGTTAATAAAATCCAATTTGCAATTTCCTTGGAAATAAGGCAACTGCTGATCTGCAAACCACCCAAGGTCTTAGTCTGTAGAATGCAAGTTCCCTTGGCACAGTAGAAGGGGTCATAATTACATGTCTACAAAACATTTGGGGAAATTACCTTCATAAATGGTGCTGGGTAAAATGTTATAATTTATTAGTATAGTCCTGCTGTTTTCCTTGAGAAGAAATGTTCCTGGAGATTTGGAATTTCTTATCTCTCCACTGACATGTGTTTTCCTGGTGCTGTCAGAAGTTTACCCCTCCTCACAGCTTTGTGGTGTAGGTTGGTATTCCCGGTTTTACAGAGCACAGAGAAGAGAGATCGCTTGACTAAACAAGTCATCTGACTTGTTTAGAATTTCACAGCAAGCTAATTGCAGAGACCTTGAGTTTCGTGCCTCTAGTTTCTGTGACATAAATGTAAAATGATTTATTTTGCATTCCTTATTTATATGAATGCCTTAGAGCATTTCCTTTCCTTTAATAACATTGTGAAAACTCTTACCTGGTAAAGAGATTGTTAGTATAGAAAAAAAATGAATTAGGGACAATGTACCTGAATTTGATTACTGCCTTTTCAACGGACTAGCTGTAAGGGATGTTGGTTCCTAGGCTCTCGTTTTGAATTTTGAAAGCTATACTCTACATTGGTGATGTTGCTTGAAGTCCTTTGAGAAAAACAAGACAAAACAGAAAGCTTAAAGTACAAAGTGTCATTATTGATTAACTTAAAATGACCCTTGTGTGTTTGCAAAGCTCCAGTTTTGCTGCAGCAGGTGATCCCATTGGTGAGCACTGTAGAGTGTGGTGGGAAGCAGCCAGGTCTCAGTAATTTCTTCTGGATTTCTAGAACTGTTTTTCTGTTGAGTTGAAGTGAGGAAACAGCTGGTGGAACTGCTTTTGGTGCTGCCATGAACGTGTATGGGAAGAAAAGGGTGCATTCCGATGGTATGTTAGGGGGATGTTAGCTGTTCAGGAAAAATAACCCTTACCAAAGTTAATGGCTCCCACTAGCATTTTCAGTAACATGTACCAGATGTGGGTAGTTAATTATTCTCAGATCTGATAAGTACCTGCCAGCCAAGGCTAATTTTATTTTCAGTAAACAGTGGCCAAAGGTCCTAGCTGTTCATTTGATAGGATGGGGCCTGTTTGCACTTATCTATTAATAAAAGCACAACACTCCTTTAGTTTTCCTTTCCCAGGGCCAGATAAAACATTTCAGACACTCAAGGTATTTGTCTCAGTAAATCAGACAAAGTAAACAAATCTGGTGGATTAACTTGGTAAACAGAGAGTGGTTAAGTGTTACCTTTTGAGTTTAGCTCAGTGCCATATAAATAGCATTAATCGCATGGTATTTTCAATAACCTTTATAGGGCAAGACAGAGTTGTTGTTTTTTTTTTCTTTTTCCTTTCTTTCTTTCAACCACTAGGGATATAGTGTGTTTCTTAAGTACTTTCAGATGTCCTTCAGTAGGAAGGTTTGAAAATAACTTTAAGATGAAATTTATTCTTTTGTCCCGTTAGTAACGCATCGGGAAACTTGCACCCATTAATGTCATGTGTGTAAACCTGGAACTCTCTGTGGTACATCTTAGAGAGAAAGTAGGACTGCACAGTGGCATGCAGGCTTTGCCAGATAGAGATAACAGACGTCTAGAGGTTATTGATTTGGATGGAACAGTGGGAAGGGGGTCAGCTTTTAAGGTGGGGAGAGGGGTAGGTAGGCAGAAATTCAGACTTTATTCTTCCAGAATTTTCCTCTTGGACAGATTCCTATTAGGGTCAGAAGTGCTATTTATTTTGTGATGTAGATGCTTGTCTTGTGAGAACTGGCACGAAACAGACGAGTTATTTCACACTAGCCAACAAAGCACTATTATTTCAAAGTAACTTCCAGTCACACCAGGCCTGGACTGGATTCGTACTGGTGACCTGGTGGTGTAGGGCTCCAGTCTCATGCCAGCTCTCTGTATCATCTTGTCTCCCTCATTAAACTTTCCTTTTTTAGTAATGATCAAACCCAACTCTCTTTAACCAAGATATATTGTCTTTTGCATTGGCTTTATACTTGAGATTGTAAGTACTTTATAAATTTTTTTTAGTTTTGCATGCTATGGAATAATCCACTTAATTTGGTGAACATGGTACATAAAAGAAATAGCTGAAAGGCCTTAGAGAAAATCCCCTACTCACACCTCCATCCCCATTCCTCTGTCGCTGGATGACTGCAGTTGTCTTCTTGCCACCAGACTTACCCAACTGCAGTCTATTCTCATACCATTTCCAGATTAACCTTCCCAAAATGCAAGTCATAAAAGTATTAATTTCTCACTTAAAAAAATTTGGCAGTGGCTTCTTGTGTTCCTACAAGAGAAGATTTAAACTCCTTATATTGATTATCATTGTCTTCATGATCTTTGCCTTGTTTCTGGCTTTGAATCCTCTCATTGGCCTATGCTTCCTTCAGCCACGTTGAAAGTTTGTGGGTTCCTGAACATACATGTTGTTGAACACTCTACAGTTTCTCCATCCACTTCTTTGATGAATACCTATTGATTTTTTAAAACCCCAGTTTCAGCACAAAGTCTCTTGTGACTCAAGTGGAATTGATTACTTTTGTCTCATCATACCCTGTGCATACTTTTTATATCGTTCCTATGAAACCTGTGGCACTTGTGTGTATTTCCTTTTCTTCCTGCTTGATTACTGGAGGGATTGTATCTTGTCCAATTTTGTAGTTCCATGTCCAGCTGAGTGGATGGCACAGAGGTAGGACTTGGTTGATGGATGGATGGATGGATGGATGGATAGATGGTTGAATGTATGCATGGATGGATGAAGTAAAGTCCTGTGACCATATCTCTGTGCTCAAATTCCACTCCCTTTTCAGTGTTGCATGGAAATGGCCCTTAAAAGTACCCAGATTAAGATTTGATAGGTAGACTTGCTCTTTCCTTGTATGATTGAAGGACCAACATGAATGCTCCCATAACCCTTATACCTACCCAGAGACTTCATAGTCTGAAATTTCACCTTGAAGACTCATTTATCAGTCTTCTGATATTCCACCTACACTCCCTGCCCTCTTTAGAACTTTATACATAGTTGCCAAGTCCTTCCATAAGCATTGTCTTACTGAGTTTTGAAAACAACCTTATTAGATAGATTTTTATCATATATATTTTAGAGGTAAAGAAATGTAACTTCAAAGCAATTCAGTCATCTGCCTAAGGTCATTCCATTGTCATGCACAAGCTAGGGCTGAGACCAGGTCTGCTTACCCTAACATCCTCTTTTCCTTAGCCCCTTGCCTTAGAAGGAGACACAAATCTATTCGGCATTAAATACCTCAGGATATATTCATCAAGCAGATCACTTTCTCCATGCCAGCTTATCAGAATTCTGAGGAAATAAGAGTTCTGATTTCTCAATTGGGAAGGAGAAGTAGTATGGAGAGAGAAGGTGGAGGATAATTTGGAGACTTGGTCAAGCACAGGGAGTTTGGTTAGATGTGACATTGGGCCTAGGATGGACACTATCTGAACATAAATATACCAAATTTATATTTCTTAATTCACTACTTCTTTAGTAAACCACATTTTAACTTTAATAAAAGGTACATAGAAGTTTCTGTCATCATTATATTGATAATCATCTGGATCTTATCAAAGTATAAGATGCTAAATATTGAAAATCATATCCTTAATATCCCCAGAAGTGTCCTTTAAACATCTTTAATATAGTTGTTTCATAGGGAAACACAGACTATTTTTATGACACAGGTAACACTGGTGGGACTATGATTTGCTCTTTGTCTTTCATGTCAGAGGCTTTCTTTCAAAAATCTGATGTTCTTTGGCAGTCCGTTCATGTTGAAGAGTAGGAGGTGCGTGCACATGTGTGGGCATGCTCACGTGTGTGTCACACACACACAGGTGCTCTAGGTATATGGCCAGTTTTATTGATTGGTGTCTTCATTAGAAGGTTTTGGCACAGACCCCACTGTTTTTTGGGTGGACCTTCAAAAGTCTGGAACTGTATGTCTTTTCTCTACAGCTCATCTTTTTGTCCAGGGAGGACTTTAGCAATTTTCTTTTTGAGGGTTAAGCAGCTGGTTGTCAGAGTTTAGGGAGCTGAAGGAGGGAAAGAGGCTAGAGGTGGGGATGTTGTCTCTCCCAGGATGTAGACTCTTACTTAAATCTTCCATTTCAGTTCAATTCAATTACCTCCTCCAGCCCCATCCTCTACCTTTGAGTCCAGAACCCCTTTACATCCATTTCACAGGGAATAAACCTCTGAAGTATGTGTAGGATGTCACAGCTAAACTCATAAAGTGTGGGTAGGATTTGAACACAAGGAGATCAGAAAAGCTTTCTGCAAAAGGAATAATGCAAACAAAGACATGAATTCGGAGGAAAAAACGGAGTAAGTGGGAAACAGCCAGTAATTCACTTTTCGTAGAGTGAAGCACAGAAGAAGATCTGTATTTGAGGAGAAATGAATGTAGGAACAGAGGCTGAAGCTTCAAAGACTAAGAAGCCTGGACTTTCTTCTGGAGGTGTTAAAGAGGCAGCTTCTGCACACTCGTTCATTAATTTATTAAGATGGTTTCTGAGTGCCTGGTAGATCACCAGTGGGGGGTTAAAATGAGTTAGACTGGACTGCTGCTCTGTGACTTTGACATAATTCACTGTTTTTCAGTTGAGGTCTCAACATGGGAAGACTTCATATTTCTTATGTATAATGTTGGAACTCACAGATTCTAAGAAGCTTACCACACTTGGGAGACTTGATATTGTTTTTGTAATCTGCATTTCTCCAACAATGAGACCGTTTCGTTAGAATGTGAGAGCTTAGAAATGTCTTTCATCATCTTGGCAGTCAATGTGATTAGTTACAGCACAAGTATCACTTCTTGGGGTGGGCCACATGATCATGGAACCAGAGACACTTGAATGGGAAGAGGCTCGAAAGAACATTATCACTTTGTAAATGGAATTAAATTTAATGTTTAATAGAAATGGACTTCTAGGATGTTATGCCATCTGACCAGGACCAAAATGCAAGGCAAAACTGTTGTGTATTGCCTAGCATGGTGTTCAGTTCTGCAAAGTCCCTTTATGCTTTTGATGATGACAGCGGTGAAAATTTAGAAGTAGTTTTTGCCCACATATGTATACCATGGTAAAGCAGTTTTCTTCCTTAGCAATCTAGGAAGAACATTATATTTATAGATCTCAGCTACAAATTCTCTCCTTCAGACTGTTTGCCTGAGCCTTAAAAATATGGCATGATTACACAAGCACTCTGGAATTTAGATTAAACAGCATTCAATTTGAAAATCTAATCATATCATCTAAATATCATTAAGTTATAATAGGCTGATTGATAGGGACCAACACTGTTTTTGCCTGGTGCTGCATGCCTTTCACTCAGCCAGCCTTTTCCAGCTAAGATGTTGATAAAGGCAACTATAAATCTTTATAGTTGGAGACAGTTTAAAAGCATAGTTCACTAGGTAAGGTCACACCCACTTAAGTGACCTATTTTGTATACTTTTCAAAAATAGGTTAATTAACTTAATAGAAATAATAGGACTCTCGTATTGATGTGCAATTACTGCTAAAACAAGTTTTTTTTCTTTCCAAGTGAACATGATGTTCATGAAATTGAGGGCATCATAGCCATGACAAGAACCAGGCTTAGCAAGGCAGGTCATGTTCGGCAAGTATATTTCAGACTTGCCCTTTAAAACCTGCCTTTATTCCAGTCCTAGGACATGGGCGTACCTCCACCAAAGCCTTTCATTCCTGGCACGTTGCTGTTTCAGTTTTCAGGAGGGATTATCCTCGCTGCTTTGTTTTCCTAATCACTATCACAGCGGTTTATACAGCCCCGTTCCCTGAAGACTCCAGTGTGCGCAGGACGCTCCATGAATTTTGGTCTCTGTTCTTTTTCATCTGAGACTGTTTTCTTCATTCTTCTAATAGATGATTCATCTGGTACCCTGGGAGAAGCATGGTTTCAGAGGAGGCTGCAGTGAAGGAGGGCAAGGGAGTGCCCAGGCCAGAGTCATATTTGGGACAAGTTATATTATCTTAAAATGACCTGGTTTCATTTTATTGTTTAGGGCCTGATTCCAGTTTTCTGCACTCAAAGCGTTTTACCCTAGTCTTAGACCTCTTGTTGATGGGTACGACCTTCTTATTCTATTATTGGTCACTAACTTTGCATAATTTGATTTTTCCATTTATCTATTCCTTAAAATATACCTCAGTGTTTTATATCTCAAGTTGATTATATGGGTGTTTATTATTTTTCAGAACTTTTAAATATATTTAAAATAGCATATTACATTTTAAGAAGTTAATCTCCTCCCTCTTGCGGCCCAGGTGGTCTGAGAGGTAGTTAGTGATACACATATACACGAGGGCAGGACACATTTTGAACTAATGGGCACATGTTGAACTGGTGGTCCTAGGTGGACCGTTCATCTTACGGCAATGCTGTTTCTCCACTTGCTTACACAGCCCTGCCAACACAGCGTTTCCTAAACGGAAACAAATCTTGTTTGTATGTATGTGTGCGTGCACATAAAAAAAAGCAGGTAATACTTAGCTGTGATGAAAAGAGCCTTTTAACTATCTCCCTGCCTTAGGTTCTTCATTAGGAAAATGCCTTTCTTACAGAGGGTTACAATGATTGTGAAGTTCAGTTTTCAGTCTTCTCTGTTAAAACAGAGGTAGATGAGAGAACTCTTTAGTTTTCTGTTGAGCAATGGAATGGTTCACTCTCCAATGCAGGATGGAACCCACCCCACTTGAATATGCCATATCCCTCTATTTCCTAGGTTAATGTTAGTGATTTTCCCTCCCAAGCATTCTCTCTAGAGTTTAGCAGCATTCCTTTCTTGAAAGCAAAGACCTCATTTCCTATTTCTTTCACATCCTCTAATTTGCCTAGTACAGGGTCCAACTGAGAGCAAGCATTCATTAAAAACATTTTAGATAATTAACTACAAAACGTCTGGCTTGGGTTTTGGAGAGAATGAAAGATTGGGCAGGCGAAGTCCTGGCCCGTGGGAGAATTGAAATCAAGAGGATCTCTTTTTGTTACTATTTTTCTTTAATAATAAAAGAATTATAAATACCTTGTAATATAAAATTTGGGAGCACAAAAATGTTTTAAAAATAGACCCATCTGCTCCTAGGTGTATGCTTAAGATAATTGAAAATAAGTTGTACACAAATGTTCATAGCATCATTATCTGTAATACCCCAAAAGTGGACATACCTTAAATATCCATCAATGGATGAAGGAATAAACAAAACGTGACATGTCCATACAATGGAATATTATTTGATGATAAAGAGAAGGGAAGTACTGATACATGTTACAACGTCGATGAACCTTGAAAGCATTATGCTAAGTGAAAGAAGCTATTGACCAAAGACCACACATTATATGATTCTATTTGTGTGAAATGTCCAGAACAGTGAAATCTATAGAAACAGAAATTAGATTAGTGGCTGCTTAGGGATGGGAGTGGGTGGGCTTGTGGATAATAGCTAAAGGGTACAGGGTATCTTTTTGAAGTGATAAAAATGTTCTAAAATTGATTGTGGTAATGATTGTACAACTCAGTGAATATTTTAAAAACCATTGAAATTTTTTCAGCGGGTAAATTGTATGGTATGTGAACTATATCTCAATAAAGCTGAGATAATTTTTTAATTAATAAAATATTAATTACCTAAAACCCCACCCTTAAATGTCTACTGTTAATAACATTTTGTTATATTTGCTTCATCTTATTTTACATATTTAAATTTTTACATAGTTTACATAGTTTTATATAGTATTTCCACTTACCATTTTGTCATGAACATTTTCTCATCCTATTAAAAATTTTTTTGTAAACAGACTTCTAATGGCCACATAATAAATTCTTTCATTGTAACATAATTTGCATAACTGTTCTTCTAGATGTTTTACATTCAGGTTGTGTCTGTTTTTCACAATTGTAAATAGAAAGTTGCATTTTGGAAAGACTATGAAAACTTTTATTTTCATTTCTGAACATAAAGGGTTTAAGTAAAAGAAAAAAAAAGTGTAGAGAATAATGCCTTCATTGAGTTTTAGACCCAGGTTTCCCAAAATAAAAGCTTTGTGTCTTGGTTTTAGCCTTTGGGTAGGACAAAGTGAATTTTCATCAGGAGTCATTAAAGGAGCAAGCCCCACCTGCCCAGGGAGAGTTTTAGGTCAACATACAAATTAGCTCCTCTTCCACACTGCAGCAAGTAGCACAAGTCTTTTGGTTTTCTGTGTGAAGAGGTAGACAGGTTCTCAGCCTGACTGAGTTCATGTCTTTATATAATAGGTTCTCTTTTTCCTGTGAGCTTCTACCGTATTTGATCCTTCATCATTTTCTGTTACTTGTAACTCTGGAGCCTGACAGTATGAAAGGGAAATAAGGCATTTCTAGAGTAGAGTAGGAGAAAAGGATTAAAGTTTTGTTCACTAGAAATTTTTGTTTTCTAATTTTCTAAAGAAAAAATTAAATGCAGTGTTTTGGGCAGTGATTACCTTTCATCTTATTCATCATATCTCATATTCTTATCTTAGGCTGATGAAAATATTTAAAACTTGAACATCTCTGTATCATAACCCCATTTAAATTTGTATACCCACCAGCCAATTTTAATATACTTCTTTCTATTACATTCTGTTTGGTCTCCAGTTTCAATTTGTACCTTCCCTTCTCCCTTAAATTGTCCAGTTCTCAGTCAGAAGGGGTAAGGAAATGCTCGGTCAGTTGTTGAGAGGAGGATGTGGGTCTTGTATGTTTTGCTGTCATTACATTCTTAACTTATTACATGTGTATTTGTCCTGTCCTCACTGACTTGACCTCTGATCACATTGCAAAGTACAAACATATTATAAGGAAAGTAGAGCCAAGGGGCTAATGGGCTTGTGCCTTCGTTAGCCAGGACTCACTTCATAATTTCTTTTTTCTAAATTGGGGGACTAAGAAGCTTAGCTAGATTAAGAGACTTGTCTAAGTCACATAGCAAGAAGCTGAGATCAGGCTTGAGAACTGTTGCCAAACTCTTCCACTAGAATCTATAAACTTATGGGAGCTCAATCATACAATATATGAGTTTGTATAAATAAGAAAAATAATTAAATCTCTATGTATCCAGGTTGAATTGATCTCTCACAAATTTCAAGTGAAGAAAGACCCTTAAAGGAAGAATTTAAGAGAATTCAAATGATGTGACCTGAACCATGGTTCCTTTCTCATTCAATTATTTCCTTTTAACCACTGATGGCTTTTTGTGCTTGGCTGGGTATGTTTCCAGCTAGTCAAGCTTATGTTATGAAAGAGAAATAAGACACTTAATCCTGTTAATGATTAACCTGCATTGGCCTCCCTCCCTAGTAGCTTGCCCTTCCTGTATTGTAGTCTGTTTACTCATTTCTGAGCCAAATCTCCAAGGTCTCTTATTGAGTGTAGGGCCATCTGGATCAGGAGTGGGGCCTTTGTTTTATTCTGAAGATGAGGTGACTGATTATACAGCTGTAGGCATTTGCATTTTTCACAGGCATTTTTAAGTTTATTGCTTGTGAAAACCCAGTTATAGTAAAATATCACTTAAAAAAGTTTACAGATGAGGAAGTTGAAGTCAGGGAAGTTTTCACTTGCCAAAAAAAGTTCCCCAACAAGTCAGTGGCAGAATTAAAATGGGTGTACACTCTTATATACTTAGCCCAGTGTCTAATTCATTGAGGCATGTATTTGTTTCTTATTTATAAAGCCAAGTAGGGCTGGCTTGAATCATTTGTAGTTAATAAGTTTTTGTGTTTGATCTGTTGCTACTGAAGCCCAGGTCAGACTTTAAGATAGAGTTATATTCTCTGCATTCTTTGCAAAGAGCTGATTGCTATTTTGTCACACTGTCTGTGGGAGAAACTCGACCTGAGAACCAAAACTTTATTCTCCACGACTGACCGTAGTCAGTAGGTGCAATGAGACCTGAGGGATAACCTTTGGGCTGTAAATTTTCCTTCTGTGAATAGGAAGACCTAATCAGGAGCCCAGAGGTGACAAGAACAGAGTGATATAGATTCTGATACTGATACTGATATAGATTCCGGGGTTTGGGCACCTTTTGTGGGATAAGAATCACATGGAATATGAGTAATTATTTTTTAACATCTTTACTGGAGTATAATTGCTTTACAATGTTATGTTAGTTTCTACTGTGTAACAAAGTGAATCGGCTATACATATACATATATCCCCATATCCCCTCCCTCTTGCATCTCCCTCCCACCCTCCCTATCCCACCCCTCTAGGTGGTCACAAAGAACTGAGCCCATCTCCCTGTGCTATGCAGCTGCTTCCCACTAGCTATCTATTTTACATTTGGTAGTGTATATATGTCCATGCCACTCTCTCACTTCGTCCCCACTTACCCTTCCCCCTCTCCATACCCTCAAGTCCATTCTCTATGTCTATCTCTTTATTCCTGTCCTGCCTCTAGGTTCTTCGGAACCATTTTGTTTGTTTGTTTTAGATTCCATATATGTGTGTTAGCATACAGTATGCTTTTTGCTTTCTGACTTACTTCACTCTGTATGACAGACTCTAAGTCCATCCACCTCACTACAAATAACTCAATTTCGTTTCTTCTTATGGCTGAGTAATATTCCATTGTATATATGTGCCACATCTTCTTTATCCATTCATCTGTTGATGGACACTTAGGTTGCTTCCATGTCCTGGCTGTTGTAAATAGAGCTGCAATGAACATTATGGTACATGACTCTCTTTGAATTATGGTTTTCTCAGGATATAGGCCCAGTAGTGGGATTGCTGGGTCATATGGTAGTTCTATGTTTAGTTTTTTAAGGAACCTCCGTACTGTTCTCCATGGTGGCTGTATCAACTTACATTCCCACCAACAGTGCAAGAGGGTTCCCTTTTCTCCACACCCTCTCCAGCATTTATTGTTTGTAGATTTTTTGATGATGGCCATTCTGACCGGTGTGAGATGATATCTCATTGTAGTTTTGATTTGCATTTCTCTAATGACTAGTGATGTTGAGCATTCTTTCATGTGTTTGTTGGCAATCTGTATATCTTCTTTGGAGAAATGTCTATTTAGATCTTCTGCCCATTTTTAGATTGAGTTGTTTGTTTTTTTTGATATTGAGCTGCATGACCTGATTGTAAATTTGGAGATTAATCCTTTGTTAGTTGCATCATTTGCAAATGTTTTCTCCCATTCTGAGAGTTGTCTTTTCGTCTTGTTTATGCTTTCCTTTGCTGTGCAAAAGCTCTTAAGTTTCATTAGGTCCCATTTGTTTATTTTTGTTCTTATTACCATTTCTCTAGAGGGTGGGTCTAAAAGGATCTTGCTGTTATTTATTTCATAGAGTGTTCTGCCTATGTTTTCCTCTAAGAGTTTTACACTGTGTAGCCTTACATTTAGGTCTTTAATCCATTTTGAGTTTATTTTTGTGTCTGGTGTTAGGGAGTGTTCTAATTTCATTCTTTTACATGTAGCTGTCCAGTTTTCCCAGCACCACTTACTGAAGAGGCTGTCTTTTCTCCATTGTATATTCGTGCCTCCTTTATCAAAGAAAAGGTGACCATATGTGCATGGGTTTATCTCTGGACTTTCTATCCTGTTCCATTGGTCTATATTTCTGTTTTTGTGCCAGTACCATTCTGTCTTGATTACTGTAGCTTTGTAGTATAGTCTGAAGTCCAGGAGCCTGATTCCTCCACCTACGTTTTTCTTTCTCAAGATTGCTTTGGCTATTCGGGGTCTTTTGTGTTTCGATACAAATTGTGAATTTTTTGTTCTAGTTCTGTGAAAAATGCCAGTGGTAGTTTGATAGGGATTGCATTGAATCTGTAGATTGCTTTGGGTAGTATAGTCATTTTCACAATGTTGATTCTTCCAATCCAGGAACATGGTATATCTCTCCATGTGTTTGTATCATCTTTAATTTCTTTCATCAGTGTCTTATAGTTTTCTGCATGCAGGTCTTTTGTCTCCTTAGGTAGGTTTATTCCTAGGTATTTTGTTGTTTTTGTTGCAATGGAGTGTTTCCTTAATTTCTGTTTCAGATTTTTCATCATTAGTGTATAGTCATGCAAGAGATTTCTGTGTGTTAATTTTGTATCCTGCTACTTTACCAAATGCATTGATTAGCTCTAGTAGTTTTCTGGTAGCATCTTTGGGATTCTCTTTGTATAGTATCATGTCATCTGCAAACCATGACAGCTTTACTTTTTCTTTTCCAATTTGGATTCCTTTTATTTCTTTTTCCTCTCAGATTGCTGTGGCCAACATTATGTTGAATAATAATGGTGAGAGTAGACAACCTTGTCTTGTTCCTGATCTTAGAGGAAATGGTTTCAGTTTTTCACCATAGATAATGATGTTGGCTGTGGGTTTGTCATATATGGCCTTTATTATGTTGAGGTAAGTTTCCTCTAAGCCTACTTTCTGGAGGGTTTTTTATCATAAATGGGCATTGAATTTTGTCAAAAGCTTTTTCTGCATCTATAGATAATCATGGTTTTTCTCCTTTGATTTGTTAATATGATATATCACATTGACTGATTTGTGTATATTGAAGAATCCTTGCATTCCTGGGATAAACCCCTCTTGATCATGGTGTATAATCCTTTTAATGTGCTGTTGGATTCTGTTTGCTAGTATTTTGTTGAGGATTTTTGCATCTATGTTCATCAGTGATATTGGCCTGTGGTTTTCTTTCTTTCTGACATCTTTGTCTGGTTTTGGCATCAGGGTGATGGTGGCCTCGTAGAATGAGTTTGGGAGTGTTCTTCCCTCTGCTATATTTTGGAAGAGTTTGAGAAGGATAGCTGTTAGCTCTTCTCTAAATGTTTGATAGAATTTGCCTGTGATGCTATCTGGTCCTAAGCTTTTGTTTCTTGGAAGATTTTTAATCACAGTCCCAATTTCAGTGCTTGTGATTGGTCTGTTCTTATTTTCTATTTCTTCCTGGTTCAGTCTCAGACGGCTGTGCTCTTCTAAGAATTTGTCCATTTCTTCCAGGTTGTCCATTTTATTGGCATAGAGTTGCTTGTAGTAATCTCTCATGATCCTTTGTATTTCTGCAGTGTCAGTTGTTACTTCTCCTTTTTCATTTCTAATTCTATTGATTTGAGTCTTCTCCCTTTTTTTCTTGATGAGTCTGGTTAATGGTTTATCAATTTTGTTTATCTTCTTAATGAACCAGCCTTTAGTTTTATTGATCTTTGCTATTGTTTCCTTCATTTCTTTTTCATTTATTTCTCATCTGATCATTTTGATTTCTTTCTTTCTGCTAACTTTGGGGATTTTTTGTTCTTCTTTCTCTGATTGCTTTAGGTGTAAGGTTAGGTTGTTTATTTGAGATGTTTCTTGTTTCTTGAGGTAGGATTGTATTGCTATAAACTTCCCTCTTAGAACTGCTTTTGCTGCATCCCATAGGTGTTAGGTCGTCATTGTTTTCATTGTCATTTGTTTTTAGGTATTTTTTGATTTCCTCTTTGATTTCTTCAGTGATCTCTTGGTTATTTAGTAGTGTATTGTTTAGCCTCCATGTGTTTGTATTTTTTACAGATTTTTTTCCTGTAATTGATATGTAGTCTTATAACGTTGTGGTCGGAAAAGATACTTGATATGATTTCAATTTTCTTAAATTTACCAAGGCTTGATTTGTGACCCAAGATATGATCTATCCTGGAGAATGTTCATGAGCACTTGAGAAGAAAGTGCAATCTGCTGTTTTTGGATGGAATGTCCTATAAATATCAATTAAGTCCATCTTGTTCAGTGTATCATTTAAAGCTTGTGTTTCCTTATTTATTTTCATTTTGGATGATGTCTCCATTGGTGAAAGTAGGGTGTTAAAGTCCCCTACTATGGTTGTGTTACTGTCGATTTCCCCTTTTATGGCTGTTAGCATTTGCCTTATGTATTGAGGTGCTCCAATGTTGAGTGCATAAATATTTAGAATTGTTATATCTTCTTCTTGGATTGATCCCTTGATCATTGTGTAGTGTCCTTCTTTGTCTCTTGTAATAGTCTTTATTTTAAAGTCTATTTTGTCTGATATGAGAATTGCTACTCCAGCTTTCTTTTGATTTCCATTTGCATAGAATATCTTTTTCCATCCCCTCACTTTCAGTCTGTATGTGTCCCTAGGTCTGAAGTGGGTTTCTTGTAGACAGCATATATATGGGTCTTGTTTTTGTATCCATTCAGCCTGTCTTTGTCTTTTGGTTGGAGCATTTAATCCATTTACATTTAAGGTAATTATCGATATGTATGTTCCTATTACCATTTTCTTAATTGTTTTGGGTTTGCTAATGTATGTCTTTTCCTTCTCTTGTGTTTCCTGCCTAGAGAAGTTCCTTTAGCATTTGTTGTAAAGCTGGTTTGGTGGTGCTGAATTCTATTAGCTTTTGCTTGTCTGTAAAGGTTTTTATTTTCCATCGAATCTAAATGAGATCCTTGCTGGGTAGAGTAATCTTGGTTGTAGGTTTTTCCCTTTCATCACTTTAAATATGCACTGC
Source organism: Globicephala melas (assembly GCF_963455315.2). Lineage (NCBI taxonomy): Eukaryota > Metazoa > Chordata > Mammalia > Artiodactyla > Delphinidae > Globicephala > Globicephala melas. The sequence goes on from NC_083315.2 coordinate 143,861,494, forward strand.
CACTCCCTTCTGGCTTGCAGAGTTTCTGCTGAAAGATCACCTGTCAACCTTATGGGGATTCCTTTGTATGTTACTTGTTGTTTTTCCATTGCTGCTTTTAATATTTTTTCTTTGTAGTTAATTTTTGATAGTTTGATTAATATGTGTCTTGGCATGTTTCTCCTTGGATTTATCCTGTATGGGACTCTGTACACTTCCTGGACTTGATTGACTCTTTCCTTTCCCATATTAGTGAAGTTTTCAACTATAATCTCTTCAAATATTTTCTCAGTCCGTTTCTTTTTCTCTTCTTCTTCTGGGACCCTTATAATTCGAATGTTGGTCTGTTTAATGTTGTCCCAGAGGTCTCTGAGACTGTCCTCAATTCTTTTCATTCTTTTTTCTTTATTCTGCTCTGCGGTAGTTTTTTCCACTCTTTTATCTTCCTGGTCACTTATCCATTCTTCTGCCTCAGTTATTCTGCTATTGATTCCTTCTAGAGAATTTTTTATTTCATTTATTGTGTTGTCTTCATTGTTTGTTTGCTCTTTAGTTCTTCTAGGTCCTTGTTAAACGTTTCTTGTATTTTCTCTGTTCTATTTCCAAGATTTTGGATCATCTTTACTATCATTCCTCTGAATTCTTTTGCAGGTAGACTGCCTATTTCCTCTTCATTTGTTTGGTCTGGTGGGTTTTTACCTTGGTCGTTTATCTGCTGTGTGTTTCTCTGTCTTTTCATTTTGCTTAACTTACTGTGTTTGGGGTCTCCTTTTCGCAGGCTGCAGGTTCATAGTTTCTGTTGTTTTTGGTGTCTGTCCCCAGTGGCTAAGGTTGCTTCAGTGGGTTGTGGAGGGGACTGGTGCCTGTGTTCTGGTGGATGAGGCTGGATCTTGTCTTTCTGGTGGGCAGGACCGCATCCGGTGGTGTGTTTTGGGGTGTCTGTGACCTTATTATGAGTTTAGGCAGCCTCTCTGCTAATGGGTGGGATTTTGTTCCTGTCTTGCTTTGCATAGGATGTCCAGCACTGTAGCTTGCTGGTCGTTGAGTGGAGCTGGTCTTAGCGTTGGGATGGATATCTCTGGGAGAGCTTTCGCTGTTTGATGTTACATAGAGCTGGAAGTCTCTGGTGGACCAATGTCCTGAACTTGGCTCTTCCACCTCAGAGGCCCAGACCTGACACCTGGCCAGAGCACCAAGACCCTGTCAGCCACACACCATGTGTTCTTTTAAGAGCACTCTTAAGTAACATCCTGATTGTGTGCAGTACAACGGCGAGGGTAAACAGCTGGGGCGGGGCAAGCAGCGTGAGCAGTGGAATATGAGTAATTTTGTGTAAAGGTCTCTAGAACTTGGTCGAGGGGCATAGACTGTCTCAGTTCCTTAGTAGAGGGACCTAAGAGGAGAAATGACTCTCACGTTGACCTATTGAAGAGCAGTAGCAGAATATGGGGTGATATCCCTGTTTCCTGGCTTCTTTCCTTGGGCTGTAACCACTAGACAACGTAGATAAATATTTACTCAAGGAAGAACGTATAGCATTGAAAGAGTGAAGTCTTAAGATGGGTAAAATATACAAAATACTCCTACATACGTTATTATATTGACATCTGTGGCCACATATTGGTCTGTGACGGGGAACGTTCTAGCCACAGAAACCTCAACCACTAGAAACTTACTCTGCAGGGCGTCTTTGTAATTATGGCACTGACTAGCCCAAGTCTTAGATTATTTCATCATGATGTTTCCAGTTTAGCGTTGAGTGCACAGGTGATTAGCAGCTCCTATTAATTCCTACTCCTCCCCCTATCTTCCTAATGACCTTTACGTATTTTGTTATTTGTTTTTGCTCTGCCCATGTTAGTTGCTACTCCGCACATTTAGACTCTGGTGGAGGTGCTGGTGAGTTCTACTTTCTGGTGGATTTTAGGGTCCAGGATAGTTAAGAAATAAAGAACAACGAGAAAGAAAAAATATATCAGTTTGACTAAGACAAGGATATATAATCTTGATGGGCCTCAGTGACCCTGGGCTAAAGATCAGAGCAGCTTAGATTTAGTGTTATGAACCCTTTAATGGAAGCTATTTAAAAATAAAGCATACGAACCTAAGACAAGCTATGCTGGAAGTATGGAACAATGCTGGAGTACAGCCAAGGGCATGTGGTGAGACTCCATCCAGTGGGGCCAAGGTTAGGGGCTTTGGGTTGGATCAAGGTTAGTGACTAAAATGCTGTTCTTCCTGATATACACATAAGTAACTCCCTCACCCCCTTCCAGTCTTTACTTAAATGTCACCTTCTAAATGAGACCTACACATCTGTTCTGACCCATCTATTTGAAATTGCAGTGAATAGAATGAGTTAATTAAACCTCGTGTTGATTAATCCTGCATTACACAAGAAAACTTAATGCTATAGATGGTGAGCTCAGTGGTATTATAATCTACCTCTCAGTTTTTAGTTTAATAATCCTTGCAAATACTGGTTCTCTCCCTTTCTCCAGCCATATTTTGAATCCTGGTGATCAGGATTTTCCTGAAAGATTCAACTAAAAATGAAACAAAGCAACAGACTGATTTGGTTTAAAATACATGATCTTTGTGTAAACTAATTTACTGTATTTTGTCATTTCATTTCTTTTTTCCCCCATGTTTTTTTTTCCCCCCTCCTCAATGGAGGCTCACAACCTCAAACTCCTTTTTAATCCTTTTGCTGTCAGTGGTGAGGGAGACTTCAAGATGCTTTTGCTGAACTTAAATGTAGTTGGTATGTTTATAATAGAAATAAAGCCTACCAAGAGGCACAGTATTTGAGTTTCATCGGTCATGCAGGGTAATTTAAGTATTAAATTCATCAGACTGATTATTTCCACTTTCTTCATTGTAGGCATAGCCTATAAGGACTTGGTATGTGCACTTGTTCATGGTCCTCCCGCCTGTGTTTGGGATGAGCTCATCATACCTTATAAACATAGCTGACAGCAGTAATCTTTACGTGGAAAGTAACTAAGAAACACCTATTTTGGGTTGTATCGGATGAACTATTACTGATTCACTCTGTGATGCTTTTCTGTCTAAATCAGTACTGGAGCGTGATACTAAGTGTGCCAGTGCCTCGGCAGTAGGACCAGAGTTCTTTTATGGTTCCCAAGTCAAATTCAAGTTCTGGAATTTATGGTGTCTGTTTAAATTCAAGGTGGCTGAGATAAGTTCTCAGTTAACATTTACACATTGGGTCATCATCGTCTAGTAAGTTCACAGTATTGGTAGAAAATGTATGGATCAGTCTGACCTGGGTTCAAATCTTTCTACTACTACTTATTGTATGAATTCTCTTGGGTGAACCTCTTTGTGCCTCTACTTCCTCATCTGAAAATTTCACAGTTCAAAGACAATGGCTTCATGATTTCTCGACTGCATATTCACTTTTTAGAATAGTTACAAAGAATTTGCAGTATCTATCATTGAGGTGTTGCCTTTTTCCTTCCTTTGCTCTCCTATTGCAGTATCTGATATAGCAGGCTGCTCACTGCAGGCATCAGGAAATCGTCAGGCATGTGCTCTAATCTGCTCGCTCCTCCTCCCGATCTGGGACTCCATTTGGGTGCTGTGTTCTATTAGCTGGGTTCTGGGTGTGTGTCGATTTGCCAATCTATCTAATTCTAAACAGTAGAAGATAAGGAGGAGGCAGATTTTGTCTCTTAGGTGTATGTGTCTTGGGAAACACATCAACTCACACTTATCTACTTTTCTGGGGCTTTGCATGAAGGGTGGAAAGTGAGACATGAGAGGTTAAGTCACTTATCCAAGATCCACAACAGTAAATAGTGGAAAAGTAATTCAAGCACAGGTCCAGCTAGTTCCAAAACCTGCACTCTTAGCTCTCAAATACTTTGTCATTTCTAAAAATAAGGTAATACAATCTAGTGCTGAAATAGTGAATTAGGAAATTCAGATTTCACTTCTCAGCTTCACCACTGCCTTTACCTCAGGCAACTCAATTATCCTCGGATGATTTGTCCATGAGGATAGTGAGGATCGTAATGTCTGCCATTCAGGGGTAGAATAAGCATTAAAAACTAAAACAAAATAGCATCAATAAAGACCTTTGGTCTCCAGAGAGGATGAACATTGCATGAATTTACACTTGTTAATGTTGCATATTGAAGACTTCTGAACACATCCATTTTAAACACAAAAAGGCAAACTTTGGACCATGAATATACAGATTCTGGGAATCAAATGGTAACCAACCTTGAAATAGTTATAATAGTGCCAAAACAGGGTAGGATAACAGAACGGTAACACCCAGGTAACTACCAGAGAAGGCTGCTGGATTGTTTCAATTAGCAGCAAGAGTATGTATTTCATGGGCCCGGAGCATATTAATCAACTGCACTGTGCCAAGACTTGAGTTCTGTTTTTTACTAGAGATCTGTTCTGAATCACTTTGTTCCTAATATTGTCATCAAGTTTGCCATCCACAATTGAGGCACATCACGAAATGAGCAAAGGGGATTTTCCCAAGGTGTAACTACCAGAACGAGCCAAGAAAGATAATATTGAGCATTCAGGCTTGTTTCTGTGAAAGGTTTTTCTTCCAGACTCTAGAATGCCACTGAGTGTACATTGCCACATCTACTTTCAAGGGCAAACAGCACAGAATGCTGTACACAGACATACTCACTGATGTTTCTCCTGGAAACTTTTAAAGGTACCATCTTTTCCTGGATGCCAGAAAGACAGCAGCTGCCTCTGTTTATATGGGTGTGTGCACAAAAAGTCACCTAGGTTCTTGTTTTTAGAGAATGATCTTGTTTTTTCAGAATGATCTTGCTTTTTAGAATGATCCTCGTTGCTGGCCAGTACCAGAGTAATCTAGTTACATATACCTTACTGATTCCCATCTACCAAAATCCATTTTTCAAGTTTAATTAGGTTTCTTCAGTGGACTTTTCCTTAAAAACATGCAGTTAATCACAAGCAGTTATCTTTTCTCTCACTAGGATTGCACTGAAGTCCATTCATAAGGAGAAAATATATAAAACCGTTTTGATTTGGGCAATATCATTGAAGTTTCTCCAAGCAATTCTAAATTGATTTGAGAGAGAGAGAGAGAGAGAGAGAAAAGGAAAGAGAGAAAGGAGGAGGAGGAGGGAGAGAGGGAGGAGGGAAGCAAAAGGGGAGAGAGAGAGAGGTGGGGGGAAGAAATGGAAATAAAAAGCAATGAAGCTTTAAAAAAAAAAATGAGCTGAAACTCCTGGCAACACATATAAATAAGATTGCTTTAAGAAAGCCTCCCAAGGGTTAAAAGAATTGAATTCTCCAGCCAAGAGGTTCAGATCTTCTGACCTTTGACCAACCTTTCACCTTGTCCTGTCTATTGTTTGTTGAGTCTCTGTTGAGATAACCAGATATCCAGGCGCTGAGTATACTTTAAAGGAAGTTACCTTGCTGGAGAACATTTTCCTACTCAGGTATCTTTAACAGCTCAGTGCACATGACTTTGGCATTGCCTGAAAGAGGCAGCTCATCCAAGTGGGTAGAATACCAGATCATCTCGGCAGTACTTTCATTCATAATGCCCTTTTCTAACGTTGAGCTGGTGACTGTGCTGCCCTCTTCATTTTGCAGTAATCAGGGTCTTCTCTTTCCCTTTCTCACCCTCCTTTCCTGCCCTGAGGCTGTTTTGACAACAGCAAGTATAAACCGGAAACCCATCTCTTTGCAAAGCAAAGACCTAGAATTAATTAATTGATAAATAGCTTTTTTTAGTATTTAACCTTGGACTCATTTATCAAAATTCTAAATAAAATTCTTTCCTGCTGACCCAATTAATTGAAATATGCTTTCTGAAGCTGTAGGAGAGACTGTTATTATTTTACCTGCTTTAGTGTTAGTTTAGTTGTATACCACTTTCCATGTTGCAGTGTGCTGTACATCCTGTCTTTTTTCTGTCATCCTCTCCCTGCCTCTACTCTGTCTCATGAATGAAGAAATGGGGTTAGTGCTTGACCATAATCACATGAGGAGCTGGCATCGGAGACTGGATTAAGATTTCGATCATCCAGGTAAACAGCCTATTGAATCACATTCCCTCCCAAATCCTTCTTTGCTAAAAGTTTGAAGGTCAGGCTTTTTGATGTTCTCTTACTCCTGTAAGTCAACCAAGGAACTTTTAGGCTCTGCATCTGGAAGGTTGTGACTTCTTCCCAGTCCTGGCCCGTAACTAGCATATTAGAAATTGGCAGGAAGTAGGGTCGAGAGAGAAGGGAGCTCTCAGTAAAGCACCGTGAAAGCCCTCCTCTCCACACTAACACATCCATTTCATTGCCCCTGTTTCGTGTGGTTGGCAATTGATGTTGTTTGGGTTGTAAAAAATTCATCTTGCCCCACTTTTTCTAGGCAGACTCTAGACAGGATTCTTTGAGGTCAGAACTCAAGCAACATATTTGGTTTTGTTGAAGAAGCTGAAATAGGAAACACTTGAATGAAATGCGTAGATAAAAATGTTGCTCTGTTCTGAATCACAGAGAATGCCAAGTGTTCAGCTGTCAAGGTATCGTGGGAGTGTGTTTATATATTGGCATTTTGACATAGAAGTAGAGATCAGTGCCACCTTCCTGCAGAGTACACTAAAACCGCTTCTTCTTTCATTAATATTTTTCCTTTGAATATAAAGGAGCTGCTTCCAGTATGTGTGAGCATTCCTTTTACTGTTTATTGGTATGTGATTTCCTTGTTATACTAGCATGTGGTAGATACTCTTCATCTATAATCCCTAGATTACAGGCTTTGTTTTTTTGTTTGTTTGTTTGTTTGTTGCGGTACGCGGGCCTCTCACAGCTGTGGCCTCTTCCGTTGCGGAGCACAGGCTCCGGACGCGCAGGCTCAGCGGCCATGGCTCACGGGCCCAGCCGCTCCGCGGCATGTGGGATCTTCCCGGACCGGGGCATGAACCTGTATCCCCTGCATCAGCAGGCGGACTCTCAACCACTGCGCCACCAGGGAAGCCCAGGCTTTGTTTTTAAGATGAGGCTCTGTTATCTTTTTTCTTTCTTGGCAAGAATCTGGGGATAAGACACATTTCATTCAGCAAATTAAAAATAAATATTTAAATTCAATTTTTTTTTTCTTTACCTAAAAAGCTCAGAGCACTTATAGCTAATATTACCCTCAGGGCAATCCAAAGGGCTAGATATATTTATTTTTTCTCTGACCTACAGATAGGAAATCGAAGTGCAGAATAGTAAAGGCCTAGTATCACATGACTTGTACTTACTAGGTTCTCAATAAATGTTTGGAGCTTATTAAATGGTAGGTTTCTTTCTGATATTAGTCTAGAGCAATGCTTCACAACCTTTCTATGCCATGGCACACACAGAAATTGATACTATTTACTCTATGGTACCTGGATTATTTTTTTCAAAGGACATCTCTATTGATAACAATTTAGAGAGGTGGGCAACTTAAAAATATTATGCTACATTATCATTGTATGTGTTGGGAGTAATACTGCCAAAGGGCTCATGTGTTAGAGTGCTAGTCTGTGACATGGGTAAACAGACAACACATCCTGCACACCATAGGAGTGTTATGCCAACATCATGCTGGAGACACAGATGGCTTACAAGGAGCCACAAAAAGCTAGGACTCCAGCCAGTTCAGGTCTTACTTCAAGACAGTTGGTTCCTGTGCAAATGGTAGAAAGTGTCGTGTCTATGTGTGTATTGCTCCCTGCCATTCCGTGACTAGAGCTGGGCCTTTGGTACCAACAGTTTCTCAGTCCTGAAGAACATGTATAGGCCAGAGCATTGCCTGACTCAAATAGTCATCCTAACGGTCAAGGAAAGGAGTTTCAGCACCTGTCACATTAAAATATCCCAACTTTGGCTAGATTCTGAACCATCACCTACATTTTTAGAGCATTTAGTTTGATGGAGTACAGAGTGTTTTGAGAGCTCCACCTCAATCATCTTTATTTTGCCCTTGAGTAATATTTTGCCCAAACTTGTTTATCCTATAGCATGCTTGCAAGTGCCTCCATTTGCCCTTGCTCGATGTGCTCTGGGAGTAGCAGCTCATCCTGCCCACTGATAGTGAGGCTGTACTGTTAGAGAGGACCAATCAGAGGAATACTCTTTTTAAGGAAAGTACTCAGTATTGGTAATGGAAGTATCATCATGATCATCATCATGCTTTCCAGCATTTCAGGCACTGTTCTAAGATCATATATTTGATCTTTTTTATTTTATTTTTTTTTTTTTGCGGTACGCGAGCCTCTCAGTGTTGTGGCCTCTCCCGTTGCAGAGCACAGGCTCTGGACGCGCAGGCTCAGCGGCCATGGCTCACGGGCCCAGCCACTCTGCAGCATGTGGGATCTTCCCGGACCGGGGCACGAACCCATGTCCCCTGCACCGGCAGGCGGACTCTCAACCACTGTGCCATCAGGGAGGCCCTTATTTATATTTTTAGCATCTTTATTGGAGTATAATTGCTTTACAATGGTGTGTTAGTTTCTGCTGTATAACAAAGTGAATCAGCTACATGTATACATATATCCCCATATCTCCTCCCTCTTACGTCTCTCTCCCACCCTCCCTATCCCACCCCTCTAGGTGGTCACAAAGCACCGAGCTGATCTCCCTGTGCTATGTATTTTTATTTTTATTGAAGTATCGTTGATTTACAAAGTTGTGTTAACTTCTGCTGTACAGCAAAGTGATTCAGTTATACATATATTCTTTTAAAAAATTTTATTGAAGTATAGTTGATTGACAACATTTTGTTAATTTCTATGGTACATACATTCCTTTTTATATTCTTTTCCATTATGGTTTATCACAGGATATTGAATATAGTTCCCTGTGCTGTACAGTAGGACCTTGTTGTTTATCCATCCTATATATACTAGCTTGCATCTGCTAATCCCAAACTCCCAATCCATCCCTCCCCCATCCCTCCTCCCTCTCGGCAACCACAAGTATGTTCTCTATGTCTATGAGTCTGTTTCTGTTTCATAGATGTGTTCATTTGTGTTGTATTTTAGATGCCACATAGGAGCGATATCATATGGTATTTATCTTTCTCTTTCTGACTTACTTTGCTTAGTACAATAATCTCTAGGTCCATCCATGTTGCTGCAAATAGCATTATTTTATTCTTTTTTATGGCTGAGTAATAGTCCATTGTGTGTGTGTGTTTATCCATTCACCTGTTGATAGACATTTAGGTTGTTTCCATGTCTTGGCTATTGTAAATTGTGCTGCTATGAACATAGGGGCGCATGCATCTTTTCAAATTAGAGTTTTGTCTGGATATATGCCCAGGAGTGGGATTGCTGGATCATATGGCAACTCTCCACACTGTTTTCCATAGTGACTGCACCAATTTACATTCGCACCAACAGTGTAAGAGGATTCCCTTTTCTTCACAGCCTCTCCAACATTTATTATTTGTAGACTTTTTAGTGATGGCCATTCTGACCAGTGTGAGGTGTTACCTCATTGTAGTTTTGATTTGCATTTCTCTAATAATTAATGATGTTGAGCATCTTTTCATGTGCCTATTGGCCATCTGTATGTCTTCTTTGGAGAAATGTCTATTTAGGTCTTCTGCCCATTTTTCGATTAGGTTGTTGTTTTTCTTGCTGTTGTTGAGTGCATATGAACTGTTTGTATCACTGTTTGTATCATATATTTGATCTTTACAACTCTTTGAGGTAGCTGCCGTCATTGCCATCATTTTACAAATAAGGAAACTGAAGCAAAGAGAGGCTAAATAACTTTTCCAAGGGCATACAGGCCATGAATTGCAGAGCCAGAATGCAAAAGTAGAATGTCTAGCTCCAGAGCCCCGGCCTTATGCTCTATTTCTTCTTTAAGTAGGTGGGAGTGGGGAGAGTTACCTTAGGGAACAGATGTATAGAATAATAGAGTAATCATAGTGGCTAGGTGAGCCCTTATGCTGAATTATATACTTCAAGAGGTAAGGAAAAGAGATGGGGAAATGTGGAAAGACAAAAGGGTTTTTCTGGGCAAAAGCAGCCATACGACCACCATGGGGAGGTTGGATCCTTCCTAGGGGCTACAGTGAGACTTCTTGTCCATATATGTTTGGAGCACTAAGATGGGGAACTGGCAAGACAAGCCAGCATCACCTCCATGCGGCTACTGAGGAAAGGGAGGCAACAGTACAGGCATGGGGTGTTTTGTATTTAGGTGAGCACACAGCCTAAGGTGAAAACTCACTCATTAGTTACATCAACATTTGGATGCTCTTTGAAAGGCTTCTGGGAGAGGTATGAGAATGATTTGAGGGTGGGTTTTGGTCTTGACCCTGTGCCACAGCAAACAAAATGAAACTCTCCTTGAGCTAAAGGTAATCAAGATGAAAGTGTGTTTACATAGATGAGCAGTGGGATTTATCCAGAGACTCTGGAAGGTAATCCCAGGGTTCAGCGCTCCATGAATACCATGCCCTGTTCCTAAGCTGGTAAATTATTGGGAGCTTTTATGAGAATGGATTGTGGGAAACGTCTAGATGAAATTCAGCCTGTTTCACCTCAAGTCCAGGGCCCACTAATGCACTCCAGGTGTGCAGGCTGCCTAGGCTTTCTGCCTTGGAAGCCTCAAAGAAGAACTTTCATCCCACAAGGGAAGCTTTGAAGAATACCAAGGGCCTTTCTATCTCTCCTTGTTTTTTTGTATTTTGTCTGCCCACATTTGGTAATCGGAGATATTTGTGGTGTTAAAGCCGGACTTGTTCCTTCTCAGCCTGCCCTTCCAACAGTGAAATTTTAAGCCTGTGACTTCAATTGTGCACAGCAGTGATTTCTCTGCAGTGTCCCTCAGATGTAAAAGGAGAATGGCTGAAACACTAGAAAGGGGGATATAGGAAATCACCAAACAACAATTTTCCACGTCTATAGATCCTTTCATCTGAGGGCAAAAGAAGCTGGAAAGGGTGCCTCCAAAAGGATTGGCAGGGGGGCCCACAATTTAAAACTCTCTGGTTAAGGGCTAAGGAACTAAAGATCAAAGGACTGTGTCCTCAGAATTACACGGTGAGTCACTGGAAAAACTCTGAGTAAAAATCAGGCATCCAGTTCTCCAATCTTATATGTCTAATAAGTACAATTGACTTTAAACAGTACGTTTATTTTTTTCATTTAGATCCAATACCTTCCTAAAGAATATAATTATATGTGCATTATAGATTAAGAATTTCAAGCCCTAGAGCAGTCTGAGGTATTTTGTCGTGATGATATAGCGGTTGAAGTGAAAAGGGACTTGAGAAGCCGCATGTCTATTGTGTGGTCCCTGTGCTCTCATGGGATGCTGGCCCCCCTTACAAACTGCTGCCATTATTCAGGCCATCTTGTGGCTTCCATTTAGAGGTTCTCCTTTAGGAGAGATTTTTTCCAAAGCTAAATTAACAGCTATGAAGGGTACCGAGTAAGTCTGTGATTTCCTTTTTCCAGTTTTGACTGCTGTAAGCATTTCAGTCTGTTGCCCACTAGTTCAGATCAGCATGTTGGTTTTAACTTTATCTCCAAATGTAATGCTTTCACATATTATAACAAATGTGTTTGTAGATTTGAGGGCAGCAGGGTTTTCTTAAACAGGGAATATGTAAGTTCTGTAAATATTTTAATATCCCCATTTAATTTGGATTCTTTTTCATATGTCCTCTGGGTGTATGCCAGTTTCTGATGATGGGTGATCCGGCTTGAAGGTCAGGTGACTTGAAGTGCAGGTGGCTAACGTGTGCATGTGGTAAAATTGAGCCAGAGATGTTAATCTTCTCACTACCTGCCAGAAGCTGGAAGAAACATCCACTGTAGAGAAGAGTTTTAAGTATCTTCTCCAAGCATGTTCTAAGTGGCCACCTCCCAGGGAAAATGTTGAGGCCTTTGCCTCTTTGTTTCTTGGAGATTTAAAGAGTGTTGACTCTCTGACTGCACCTAGACTGGTGAGACACGGGGCTGTCACCTTTGGGGCCATTCAAGAAGTGTATTAGGGTCAGGGAAACTTTTGCAAATCCCTTGAGATGCATGCAAATATCAAGGTAGCAAGAATACAGTGAAAAGAACATGAGCTTTGCAGTGAGGCAGATGAGAGCTTCATGCGGGCCCTACCACTTCCTGGATGTATAACTTTCGGTTGATTACTTAATTGCCATGATCCTAAGCTTCTTCTTTTGTAAAAATGAGAATAACAACAAGTACCACACAGATTTGTTGTGAGGATTAACTAGGAATATATACGTGAAGGCTTCTAGGATATAGTAGACTTTCTAGAAATATTAGTTTTACTTTCCCTCTGTCTTAACCACCTTCTTGCTCTATCCTTACATGGCCAGTAGGAAGAGAAGAAAGCTCTCTTGTGTCTCTTCTGGTAAGGACACTAATCCCATCATGAGGGCTCTACCCTCATGACCTAATTACCTCCCAAAGGCCCCATCTTCAAATACCATCACACTGGGAATTAGGGTTTCAATATGTGAATTTTGGGGGGACACAAGCATGTAATTCATAACACCTTCCCTTTCTCCCTTTTGCATATCTGATTGGAAAATCTATATGCTATAATTTGTTTTAATTATGTTTTTCCCACCATAAAATACTATCAAAGTCTTCTCAAAACTTGAGTAGACATTTGGATTTTGTTGCATCTTTTCATGATTTGCTTATAACACATGTATGATTCCATCTGTCATTTGACTTTCTCAACCTGTGTGAAATTCAGAGTAAGAGTTCACTGACAGGAAGTAATTCAGCGTGATGTTGGCATTTGCCTATCAAAGCCTGGTCAGCAGTTAATGGCCCTAGATTGAGGAAGACAGGCTGATCCATGACTATGTCAGGGTCTGGCCTTGCCCACAGGGACTGGCTGATTTGTCACCTAACACTAATAGTTGTCATACATAAACCCCCAAATCTCAATGACTGAATGAATACAAATTTATTTCTTGCTCTCATCAAATTTAATTAGATGTTTTTAATTGGTGGGAGGCTCTTCTCCAAGCAGAAATTCCTTCCACTTGTAGCTTAACCATTTTCAACAAATGACTTCCAAGGTCACTTTGGAAGAAAAAAGAATATGAAGAATTGCAAATGGGAGGTTTGTAGGGGCCAAGCCTGTAAGTGTCTCAGATCAGTACCATCCATATTCCATTGGCTTGGACTTAACATGGCCGTACTGAACGTAAGGACAACTAGAAAATGTGACATACTATTGTCCAAGAAGAAGAGGAAACAGGCTCTGTGATCAACCAGCCATCTCTGACAGGTGTATTTGTTGGTTCAGCCTCATCCTTCTGGACTTGTATTTCTTTCCTCGATTGACCCTTGTTCCAACTTATGACATTAGTGATTTTGATTCTAGTTTGGTTAACAACTTACTTAAGGGATTTTGACTTACTTAACTTGCCCTCATCTTATATCCTTCTGACTCATTCTTGACCCTGCCCTCTGGCCACTTTTCATTCAGAGAAGATTAGAATTGTTTCAGAGTTAAAGAGAATTTTAGAGATCATTGAGTTCAACAGTCATTTTTATACTAGAGGTGTTTATTTCCAAAGACCATTGGTAAGTTTACTGAGTACATAGAAACAAAATATGAACATATCAGAATCTGCGTTTCTGAAGCTTTCTTCTTTATAATGCTTGGGCATTTTGAAAGAGGGAAAGGTTGGTAGGAAGGAAGGAGCTTCCTGCTGTGATGGAAAGTGTTCATGGGTTTCAGCCCTAGCTTCGACTCTCATTAGCCGTGTGAAAATTTCCGCATTTTAAAATGGGCTTAATAGAATACAGAGAAGAAATATTGGAAACCTGTACAACCAAGGAGTAACAATGTTATGTCTGGTGGTAAGACTATGAATGAGTTTTTGTTTGGTTTGGTTATGTTTTGGTTTTTTACTGTTTTTTTTTTTTTCCTCCAAATTTTATGCACTGGGAATGCATTCCTTTTCTATTTACTGCCCCCCTCCAAGCTCAATATCTCTTCAAATGTAAAAATCATGAACAAAAAAGATGGAGATAATTTCCAGCTCCAACTACTTCACAGAGTTATGAGAATCCCATGAAACAAGATTTACATCTTGTTTCCAGTTTTGACTGCTGTAAGCATTTGCTGTAAGTGTGCTCTTACGAGCACACTTTGAAAAATGAAGACTAACTATATAATAAGGTATTTCTGGCAGGTTATTGCTGGCACATTAGACTTAGCCTTAAAAATTCAGAGTTTCTGTGCAGGGTAAATGGAACACATGCAGACATCTTGAATCTCTTCAATTCACCATTTCGGTTTATTGCTCCTCCAAGAGGAAGAAATTCTGTAGGCCCAACATGAATATATGTTTCTCACAAAGACAAAAACTAAAAATTATTTGCTGCTTGTACAGACTGACAGTAAATTAATCAGTATTAAAATCATCATTTTAATGTCCACAGGGAAAAAATTATCTTAGCAAGGAATTACACCATTGTTCTTGAATAAAATGTGGAGGTAGATGAGGATTGCCTGCTAATCTGGAAATCCTGCCTTTGATATGTTATGCTGACCACACAGAAATGTGGCGAACCTCTTTGTTACAGGTGACTGTCACTTGGAAGCACTTTAGTTCAGTTATCTGGCTTCCCACAACCTTTGTGATTATAGGCCACCAGCTAAAGACTATTTAAATCACATTGATCCTTCAATGGTTTTTCTGTTTGTAAAAGTCAAACATACTCATAAAATTCGGACCCTTAGGAATTATATTATGGAGAAAAAGAAAAAGTCCCCCATTATCTTAGACTTAACTGCTGATAGCAGGTTTGTATATAGTCCTTCACATTTCTTCAATGCATATATGAATGTATTTACTATGCATTTTCTGAACAAAAATGTGTTTCTCTCTTGCATACTGTTTTGCACTTTTTTTTCTTGTATTACATCATTACATCTTGGACATATTTCATAGGAGGATTTTTGATAACCAGTTTCCTTACTTTTCTCATATTCTTTCGAGCCCTTTAGACCCTGATTTGGATGGTAAATACCTTACAAAGTGAAAAACAAGAGAGCTGGAGGGTGATTAAAAAAAAAAAAAAAAAACCAAAGAAAAGCAACCTTTTTTAAAGCAAGAGCTTTTTCAGTTTGGCCATGGCCCTACAGTCATATTGGCCAAACTATTACTTGTGATTGTTGTATTGGTAGTGTGAGTCTTGAATTAATGACTTCAGAAAAGTAACTCCCCCCACCCACCCCACCCCCGTCCTGGCATTCTTTCCAGCACGGGGCTTGTGAAAACTAATCAAATTTAAGGGTGATGTTGATCTGCCCTGGAAAGACAGAATGAGTTATCCACTGAGAAATACATCTGATCCAGCCACTCTCCTATTTAAAAACATCTCTCGACTTCTCTACAGGATAGAATCCAGATTTATTAGCTTGATACGTCAGATTTTCTTGGCCTGTCTCTCCAGTCTCAACTCCCAGCATCCCATTCCATGTACGTATGCTTCACACACTGCATTTCTTGCTGTCTCTCACCTTTGTGTCTTTGCATTGACTTACCCTCTGCTAGGATGCATTTTGCTAGCTTCTTTGCTTGGTGCTCATCAGTTCTTTGCTGAGGCTTTGCTAGACTTCCTAGGCAGAGTAAGCAACTCCTCTCTCTTCTCCACTTCTATTATGGTGGTTCTGATGCTAGAGTATAACTTACCTTATCTGTCTGAATTCATACCTGGACTGTGAGCCTTCAGAATTTAGGAACCATATTTTATTCATTCTTTATCTCCAGAGATACTCAGTAAGTGCTTGAGTGAATTAGTGACAACTATCATTTCCTCAGTCCATCTAGTGCTGATTTCTTTATGGGAAGGGTGGTTGTTTTATTTTAAGACTGTGAAACCAAGTATATTTGTTTATTACCTCGCCACTAGCCTCAAAAGTTAAGAGATATAACCTAAAATAGTGTTGGTTTCCTCAGTGGCAATTATGGATCCATGAAGAAAAACAAATTTCATCCATTTATCTACCCATTTGATAAAGTTTTACTAGAAGCTATAAATCTTAAGACTTGAGGTATTAGCAAAGAGATATGGTTAGGTTCAAACTGCCTTTTCTTTATTATTTATTCCGTGTAGTAAAAAGCAGCTGACCCTTCCCTTAAATTCCTAAATCTAGGTTTAGATTGCTTAAGTAATGGAAATAGATGTTTAATTTCAAAATTACTTTTTCCACTAAGAGTTGCTGACATATTAAAGGAGATGGTATTTATGTATTTTTTTTAAGCTAAATATCAGAAAACTTGCTCAGAGTAATTTGATTTAACAAAAGGGTTTAGTAGTCTTCCTTGAAAAATGGTCCTGAAATCAATTCCTTTAATTTACATTAGGCTCTCCAAGGAAATAAACACACTTCCCTATTTAAAATGAGGCTGGCCCAGGTACCTTTTCTGTGCTAGAAAAATCCAGGCTGAAACAATACTTTGTATTGATTCAGATTATAAACTCTTCTTTGAAAAGTATATATAGAAATAGGTAAATAATAGCACCAAACAGGCATGTTTTTTCTACTGTCCTTATGGACCGAGATGACTTTCTCCCTTCTTGGCCTGTCTTAGTTTTATTATACGACTGCCCTTCTTCCATTAATTAATTAAGCAACCAGTTAGCTCATTCATTCACATTGTCATTGTTGATGCCTATTTTATGTTCAAGGTACTCTGTACTCTGGGGACACAAAGATGACAAGTTCAGATTAAAATTTTATCTCACCTCTCTATTCTTAAAAAATTAATTTTTACTCCCTGTGGCTAATTGGCTCAATTTAGCCAGTGTCCATTTAGGATCTATTCTATGCTCAGTATTGTTCAAGATCATAATCCATAACCTTTCTAGAAGCTAGCAATTTATCCCATTAATTTAAATGATGACTAATGAATTTTAAGTTCTTTGTGTTAATGTCATAGATTTCTTTAAAAAAATTTATTTATTGAAGTATAGTTGATTTACAATGTTGTGTTAGTTTCAGGTATATATATATATACACACACACACATATATATATATTCCTTTTCACATTCTTTTCCCATATAGGTTATTACAGAATTTTGAGTAGAGTTCCCTGTGCTATATACAGTAGGTCCTTGTTGTTTATCTATTTTATATATAGTAGTGTATATATGTTACTCCCTAATTTATCTCCCACACCCACCTTTCCCCTTTGGTAACCATAAGTTTGTTTTCTATGTCTAGGAGTCTGTTTCCATTTTGTAAATAAGTTTGTATCATGTATTTTATTAGTAATAATGATTGGAAGATTCATACAAACTCTTCTATCCTGGGAAATATGTATCTCCTTAGCTCTCAATATTAATTGTCCAGATGCTTTTAGTTAATGCTATATTACTGCAGCCTTTTTGAAATATACAAAAAGAATGTATCTGTGTTAGATAAATGTTATTGTTCATCTTTAGAGGGATTGAGTGATTTGCTGGCAGAGTTGGGAACAGAAATGCAATTGCTTAACTCTTAAATTGTGTTAAGATGTGAACTGGTTATGATAAACAGACAAAAATTAATCATATGTGCCTTGATTATGGTTTTATAGAGGCCATAGATCTGCTTTATGGAAACTTGAGTTTCTGTGTAACAGAGTTTGAAGTTATTACGTGATCAGGCCACTTAATAGGACAACCCAATAAAAGGTAATTTGATCCTATGATAAGAAACTAAGAACTAAGTGGCATGACTACTTACCAGTTGAAATGAGAAAAGTCAGGCTCTCCTTTAGTTTTCATCATCTGTTATGGGCAGGGGGAAAATAGTTCTTAGAATCAGGTCTTGACCTATCTAAGACTGAGGGGACACCAGCAGCTTCTCAGAGTATACTTTCTGGGGAATGAGATAATGCAAGATCCTTTCTTCCTTGTCTTATGTGGTCTCTCTTTTGAGAGCCCAGGTCTTACTCAAGCATAGATTCTCATACTCAGAGAAAACTCAGATTGCTTTGGTCTTAACCTATAAATCAAGAGGTAAAGCCTTTTCCAGCTCTCCTTAAGAGTTCTGCCCTCAGTAAAGGGTGGAGAAAGAGTTTATGTCATTAATCACTCAGGAATTGTTTACCACGTTAATCTAGAGGGCACTTGCCCATGGCGGGCAGTAAAGTTACCTTGGTTGTTTAAGAATAACATGAGTGGTTTACTCAGACTGTTCGCAAATGTTTGGACATTATTCAAGGGCTGTCCTAGACTGACCAATTACCCTTATTTTTCACTGCTCTTCTCAGATTCACCTTTACACCGTCCAATCACATTGAGAGGAGCAGGGGTTCCTGAAATTGCAACATTACTGACTTTCCAGCCATGTGACATAGCTTTTCAGACACCGAGTTAAATTTCAACCCAGACATCTCTCTTCAATTCAGGTCACCTACAGGCCAGACAAAAACCAAGGTCATGTGTTGAACCAATATAAGGAGTTTTGTTGGTTGCAATAACCATAATGTTATTCACTGTTTGAAATACTATACCGTGGTTAATCATAAGTTGCAGCTGTTGTGTCCTTTTATTTATGAGCCCTGAACCAAGAGGACACAGCAAGGGCCACTGTTTGAAAGGAGCCTTTCATGAGCTCTTCCTTTTGGATGCTCCGTCATCTTTCATTGTGAAAAGAAGAGGACTTTGTGTTGACTTGCAAAAGTTATTGAATATTGTATATTTTTCCTCTTGGAAAAAAGACTTTGCTGTTCTGAATTTAAATGATCATATTATAAACTTTATGTTTCAGTTAATGACCAATAGAACACTAAGCCAGTGCTCTCCAGACTGTTCCTTTCAATTGGTCCCAAACTTGATTCGTTCTTAAATGTCAGCCACCAAAATTATATATTGGTTCTCTGAAAGCAGATTTTTCTATCCAGAATTCAGGTGGTCTGTTTTTAACCATATATTTCAGCTGATGTTAATGTAAACAGACCAGATCTCTCCAGGCAGCTCTTCTTAATTGCCTCCCCAACCTAATGGTTGAGAACTTAGATGTCAGTCTCTCCCTCTCTCTCTTGCTCTGTCTTTTAAACTTTTATATCCTACCTCATTTTATGAGAATTCATCTTGTGAGTTTCCCTTGTTAAGAGGCAGTCAGGGCTTCCCTGGTGGTGCAGTGGTTGAGAGTCCGCCTGCCGATGTAGGGGACACGGGTTCGTGCCCCGGTCCAGGAAGATCCCACATGCCGCGGAGGGGCTGGGCCCATGAGCCATGGCCATTGAGCCTGCGCGTCCAGAGCCTGTGCTCCGCAACGGGAGAGGCCACAACAGTGAGAGGCCCGCGTACCGCAAAAAAAAAAAAGGGGCGGTCATATCCAGGAATTTGGATAGGATCATTTTATGAATGAATTTTGGAATCGATCATTTATGTGAATGGATTTTTTAAATCTAAGAATTAAATAATAAGTTATGTTTTCAGATTTGTTGATTTGTCAGCTTCATCCTAAATTGGATTTTTAATACTAAGGCTGGTGTAAATGCTTTTTCTTCGAGGTACTCAAAATGTTTCTAAACTTGAAAGTCACATTTATTTTTTACTGGTAGCTTCTTGTGGATTTCATTCATGTGAGCTTGCACTCTTCAGTTGATGCTCCCTGGTGAGCCCTCTGCTCCACCCATATTGGTTTCATGTGGTTCCCTGAGTACAGCGTACATTTACATACCTGTGTGGCTTGGATTATGCTGTTACTGTTAATGACTAGGGTTCTGGGCCTCCTTAATCGATAGAAATTGATAAGAGGCCAGACAAGAAACTCAGGCAAAGCTTTATTGGGGCTCCTGCTGCAGCAGGAGGGAGTGAGAACAAATAACAGGTTCCCTTGCTCACTCGTTCCCTGATGGGGGGCGAGCTGGTTCCTTATACGGGGTGAGGGTAGGGGCAGGTCCAGGGGGCGGGCCGGAGGCGTGGTTTAGGTGGTCTGCCCCTCCCTCTGGTGGTGGTGTGTGCAGGGGGCATGCGCAGTACCCTGCTTTTGCTCCCAGCTCTTCAGAAGTGGCAGTTGGGTTTTTGGTCTTTTTGTATCTTGTCCGTAATTTGCCCCAACTGCCCATGTATGCAGTTAATTTTAGTCCCTTATAGTTTCTTTGTATTTTGTTGCTTGAGGAGACATTTGTCCGGGTGCAAGTACTGCAGCAAAGGGTCCCAGGTCCATGTCCCAGTCTGTTTCATTACTGCCAACTGGTGTTCTCTTATCTTCTACAATACTTGGCATCCTTCAAGAAGGCTCAAATACTCCTTCCATCACTAAATTCTGCCCTCTGCTTTCCACTTGGACTTAAATGCCGCTCGTTGTACCATTTTATCTGACCTGTAATTGAAGCACTTATTTCACTCTACCTTGTGTTTTAATCAGTTTTGTACACATTTTCCTCCTCTAGGAGAGGCAAACTTCTTGAGGACCAGGACTCTATCTTCAGGCAGCATCCAAATGATTGGCTTGGCACCAAGTTGTGTGCATCTCTTGTTTTCTCATCAACATATGGAAACAGTGATACTTTGATTTCTCAGAACTGCTCTGAGGAAGGGCTAAGAGACAGAGAGTAAAACTCTCGATCAGATTCAAAAATTCTCTTTACAATAGTATTGTTCTTAAAAGGAATACTTCAAGTTTTCAGTGACAGAGTATGACATAACAGATATACATTTTTCTAAGATACCTAAAAATCAAGATGGATAGTTGGACAGAACAGGAGGTGATATCTGCCTCCAGTCTGTTTTAACCAAATCAGGTTGAGGCAAAGGTGCTGAGGAATGAGCTTTTCTAACTGAACATGTTTGTTTAGGCCTCCTTCAAGCCTCTTAACTCTGGGCTTCCTCTCTGCTTGTACCTACATTTTCAGTGCGCTTTTTGTGTGGGATAGCATGTTAGCTATAAGAGATAATAGGAATTGTATTCATTGCACCAACAACAATCTGTCTTAGTGTGATCACTCGCACTGGACAAATTACTACAGGAACTTGGGGGAAAGAGTGTGGGACATTAAAACAAACAAACACGCCAAGAGGGCTGTCTGGGACCTAAGGAACCAAGTTACTGGATTTGTGTAAAGAATTAAGCTTATGAGCTACACTTTCCACCTTTGCAGCACAGATAAAAATCTTTACCTGAGGGACATTTCAACAGCACAGCTGCATGTGTAACTTACAAAGGAAAATGTATTTCACTTTGGAAAGAGCAAGTGCTATTTTGTAATGGAAGACTGGGAGATAAAACTTGCATGCAAGACCAGCACAGCTACATGAAGGGAGCAGGGTCTAGTGTAACAACCTCTAAGTCAGGAGATCTCCATTTTAATCTTACTGGTAGTCCAGTCAAGAAACGTCGTGCCTACTATGTTCGGGACTGCTAAGCATCATGGACAGTATACTAAAAATAGAAGACACCATGTCTGCCCCTGACGGAGAGGAAATTTAATAAGCAGCCCGTATGTACCCAGATCAACAAAGTATGGTGTTAGTTAGGCAGGGTGTCATCAAGGTGCCACATGGCTAACTACAGACCAGAAGGCAAGGCGTGGATTGCTGTAGATTCTGCTGCTAGTGGGCTTTAGATTTCTTGGACATTCTTCATGACTCATTTACTTTCTTTTAAACTGAGGATTACACCTGCTCTCTACCAAGTATATGGGAGTAATCAAGGTAACGTTGAGGCTGTGAATTTAGAACTTTGGGTCTCTTGCACACTGGCAAACAGAGTGAGAAGGAGGTATGACAGTGTGGTATGACAGTGTGGTAGAAGAGGACTCTTGAAGATTGTTTAGTGCTCTGCAGTTAAAAGAGTAAGAGTGCTTTTTGTATGATTACAGTTAAAGAGATTTTTCTTTTAGTTTTGGAAAATGTGACTTTTCATTAATAAGTGGCAACTTATTAGAAAGATGTATCAAGTTGATTTGCTCTTCCTTGACTTTAAGAAACACAGGACATTTCATTTTCCTATAAGACTATTTTTTCATTTTTATTTTACTCCATTCATTAACTCATTCAGCGTATAATTACTGAGCATATACTACTTGTCAGGAATATAAAGCTGAAGAAGAAATGGACCTTGTCACTAAAAAGCTCATCAGAGACTGAAGAAACCGAGGGTGAGCAGGGGAGTTTTTACTGTTTTGAGTAGTTAGGATAGACTTTTTTCTATAGGTAAGTATGAAGAAAACAGTGAATTTTAGCTAGGTTTACTGTGCCGTCTTCACTTACTCATTTTTCCCTTCACTCATTTGTTCATTTTTTCAAGTTAATAGATACTAGAAACCTGAGTCACTCTTGACATCTACATTTCATTTGCCCTTGAAATACAAATGATCCCCAAGTGCTTTTTGATGTCTATCTCCAGGATATGTGTTAAATCTGTCCACTTCTCAACTTATTTACCCTCCTGACTGCTCCATTCACCTCCTAACTGGTCTCCCAGTTTTTGCCCTTAATTTCCTCTCATTAGAGGCTTTCAACATTTTTTGACTGTGACTCACAAGAAAAAATACATTCATGATGCCCCCAGTACACATATGTCTGTGTGCTGTGTTTTTATAAGTAACTCTGAAACAAAAGAGTCATAAAATAATACTTAATCTATACTCTGTATGACACAGTTTGATATATTTTTAAAAAAATTTTTTTTTCTTTTTTTCATGCTGGGCATGATCAACCAGATTCACTTCATGATCCACTAATGGGTTGAAATACACTGTTCTGATCCTTTTCAACACAGTAGGCAGCGTGATGGTCTTATACCATTTCCCTGCTTAAAATCTTTAAATCTTTCATTGGCTTCCTGTTGCATTTAGGATGAAATGTGGAGATAAAAGTGTGGTCCACGCGGTCCTGCATGATCCCACCTCCGCTTCCCCATCTCTCAGCACATTTACATGTGTTCTTTCCTCTCCCTGGAGTAGTCTTCCTTCCCCTGGTCTTTACCCGGCCGCTCCTCTCATTCTCCTCCAGGACTCTGTGTAAAGATCACTCCCTTATGAAAATTAGATTTCCTCTTATAATCCCTCATCTTCTTCTTTACTTTTTATTCATTATATTTGTTATAGTTTTATGATTATGTGTTCCTTTGTATGGCTTTTTGTTTAATATTGATGGCTCCTCCTAGATTGTAAATTCCATGAAAGCTAAGGCCAGGCCTGTTTTGTTTATTGCTCCATCCACAGCACCTCGGACAGTCCCAGCATGGTTAGCAAATATTTTTGAGCACCTACTTTGTGTCAGGCTCTGTACTTGGCCCTAGGAGTGCAAAGGTGAATAAGTCATAGACCCTGCCCTCAAGATTTGGCTTTTTTTGGCATGTGGTGTGTCTGAAGACAAGCTATCTAGAAGGCAAAAGAGGTTAAAAAAAAATTAGGAAGGGTATTAGAATGCTTGAATTCCTACAGATAATGGTTTCTTTAGTTTAAGAGTAACTGGAGCAAGGTTTTCCATATTTACTCGTAATACAAACTCAATAAACTATAGTGGTATTGTGGAATGACAAGCAAATGATATGTGCCTTTTCTTTGGAATGTTATTTATGTCTCATTATGTAGTTCTTAGGCTCAGAATCTCTTTTTTTAAAAAAAAAATTATTTATTTATTTATTTAGGCTGCACCAGGTCTTAGTTGTGGCACGCGGGATCTTTGTTGGGGCATGCGGGCTCTTAGTTGAGGCATGCGGACTTCTTTTGAGGCATGCGTGCGGGATCTGGTTCCCGACCAGGGATTGAACTCAGGCCTCCTGCATTGGGAGCACGGAGGCTTACACACTGGACCACCAGGGAAGTCCCTAGGCTCAGAATCTTAAAGTCTGAAAGACTCTAACAAGGCATTGAGACCAGTCTCCCATTGAATGCTGGAACACTCAATTATAACATCCCTGACAGGTGCTCATTAGACCTTGAACCCTTTCAATGGTGGAGAAGTAACTCTTACACAAAACAGCCTATTCCATTTTGGAACAGTTTGAATTGTTAGAAAATGTTTTATTATTGTGAGTTATTTTTCTGGCCATTTGTCTGCCCTTTGGAGTCATGGAGATAAGTTTGCTCCTTCTTCACAAAACAACTCTCCAGCTATTTGCAGATAGCTCACCTGCCTATGATGTTCTTTTTTCCCAGGTGAAACAGTTTTGGTTTCTCCAATTATTCCTCATGTGACAGGATTTCCATACCCTTTCTCTTCCTGTGACACTCCTCATATGTTCTAGGTTTTTCCATGTATGCTTTAAAACACAGCACCCAGAATGGAGACAGCACTCCAGCTGTGTCTGGACCAGTGCAGGGAGACTATTTTTTTTCTTACTCTGAACACTATACTTCTGCTAATCTGGCCTTAAATTGCATTGGATTTTTCGGCAGCCAAGTCACGCTGTTGGCTCACATAATGTTCACAGTCAACTAAAACCCCCTAGATCTTTTTCACATGAACTCTCGTTCAGCCTGGTCACTCTCCCATCCTGACCTTAAGCATGTAATAGTTTTCTTTCTTGTATCCATGTAATAGGTTTTTACGTTTATTCCCATTCAGTCTCATCTTACTAACTTCAGACCAACATTCCCTTCAGTCGCTTGTGGAGTCTACAGGCTTGGCAAAAGAAAAAAAAACTCCAGCTCCAGTGAATACCACAAACAGTTATTTGCTTTAGGTTCAGGAAATGAAAAGTTGTGCTGGTTTTAAGTTTCTCCATTTGCCTTCCTCATCCCTCCCCCATTCCATCCCCCCCCCCTTCAGTGTTTTGGTCTGAGGCCCAGTGCAGGATGTCTGCCACTTAGACTCTCTTTAGGGAGGGCCCAGCTCTCATCCTCCACACACTGCCGTGCAGGGGTAGCCGGGGTCTGTCTTGGCTCAGCCGAGGGAACATCCCTTAGCCTTGCCGAGAGAACCTTTGCTGCCTAGGGATGTGAAACATGCCGCCCACTTGCTCTGTGCCATCGTGCAACAGACTGGCTCATTGTCTCTCCCAGAGGGACACAGAGCAACTCCCCTTCCCCCACCATCCCCTTTGTCCCCACAGTCCCGCTCTGGAAAATATCTGAAGGCCACAGAAGTGGGAGTACCCTTTGATGTTTCTATTGGCTGGCTCCTTTTCCTTTTTCATTTTTTTTCAATAATCATAGTAGTAGAAAACGTGGAGAATTAACCGCATAACAGCAGCAGCAGAATTCATTAAAAAAGCTGAGATGAATTCTGCTCAGATTTCAGGCTCTCAGACAGGAGTCACAAAGGAGTAATCGTCTTCTAGTTGTTTTTAATCATTTCTTTTGTGGCACCTTCCTTGTCCATGAAACCAATCTCAGTGTCCAGCATGAGGGAGCCTGAGAACACAGGCCGTCAGAATGGAGGCTTTGATTTGGGGATTACTACAGCGATATTAACTACTTCCTTCTAACTCCCTTTCATGGAACTTGTCCGTCTTGGAGAGGGCAATGGACAGTGCTATGTCATTGTTTTTATTTCAAGTGTTACCCATTAACTTTTTGTTTTAAAACTGTAAATAATGTGCATAAAGCTTTACTACAGAAAATTCTTAACTTGACAAAAAAAAGGCTGAGGAACCAAATTTTGCAAGTGTGTTTTCTAGCTTAATCCTCAGAGGCCCTTCCTTTTATCAGCCTCAAAGGCAGCTCTGGTGATGGTTTTGCCCATGACTTAGTTAATATATGCTTAAAATTTTACTTGAAGGAACTTGTAAAATAAAACATTGATTTTCTCTATAAATGCATAAAGGCAGTAGTAGCTGGATTTCCAGAAGCTATGGTAGGATTAAAATTTTACTCCAAAGTAGTCCTGACTGCTTTGCTTAAATATTGGATCTTCACTGCTATTCTATTTACTCACAAATCTGTTTTTAAAATGCAATCATAAAAAAATGCAATCATATTAGGAAGTTTCATATTGAAACTATTTAAGAGAAAAATCTTTTCTCAAGCACTTTCATACACTTCAGAAGCTCCTATTAATATATAATGTATTGATCTTATAAATATAAATCATTTGCATCTATTTATTAAAGCAGTTTCTATAAAGTTCCCTCTCAGACCTTTCAGTGCAGTTCTAGAAAAACAGATCTACCTGAAAGCAATGAAAAGGACAGTTCTTGAATCTTAGTGATAGTTTTGGAAAGAGAATTCATTAACCTGAAGTACTCATGCAGGTAATTAATTTAAAAGCCATTTGGTTTTAACTTTAAGCTAACCCAGTCAGCATGTGCTTTCATCAGACATTTAGGGCCTAACAGGGGCGGATTTAGTATCACAGAAAATTTCCCAGGGAACACTCTTCTCGGGGCTCATCTTAGGGCACAGAGTCAGACTCAGAGACTCTGAACCAGACTGTTGGCAATTAAATTACCTTTTCATGTCATGTTTCTCCTACCTGCCAAGTGGAGATGCAGGTACTTGTTATCTGCTTGTCAACGAGAGAAAATGTACCCCATCTTTTTTGTGTCAGTGGTTAGCAGGAAGGAGTGATAACTGTGGCCTGCAGTATTTATAGGGAAGGCCCTATGGAAGACGGGAGACTTGAGCGAGGATTGGGAGAATAAATAGGACGTTAGTTATTCCAAAACCATTTTTTGAGGACTTTTGATACATGGACATTTAAGATTTGTTGCCTGTTTCTGGTTTGGATTGGCACAGAGGAGTCATGAAGGCAACAAGAGAAAGGGAGTAAAAGCATAGGAGCCAAAAAGCTCATAGTGTGTTTTGTATTAAGTAGTGGACGATATGATTCAATTTAAGTTGTAAAAAAACAGCCATTCATCCTAAGGAGGTCGTTAAGAAATGAGTACAAATATGTTTATACAAATATTTTTATTTGTGCTATTTATAAGAATGAAAAATTGGGGAAAAAAGCCTCAGAGAACTGATTAAAGAAGATTATAAGTATAGAATGGAATGCTCTACAGATATTAAAATCATATTGTATAAAAATATTTATTCACGGATTTCCCCGGTGGTGCAGTGGATAAGAATCCGCCTGATAATGCAGGGACATGGGTTCGATCCCTGGTCCGGGAAGATCCCCATGCCACGGAGCAAGTAACTCCGTGCACCACAACTACTGAGCCTGCACTCTACAGCTCACGTGCCACAACTACTGAGCCTGCGTGCCGCAACTACTGAAGCTCATGTGCCTAGAGCCCATGCTCCGAAACAAGAGAAGCCACCGCAAGGAGAAGCCCACGCAGCACAATGAAGGGTAGCCCCCACTTGCCGTAACTAGAGAAAGCCTGTATGCAGCAACAAAAACCCAACACAGCCAAAAATAAAATTAAATCTTTAAAAATATATATTTATTCAAATGGGGAAATACTCATGGTATAGGGAGGAGTGGAAAATGTAGGTTATAAAATAGAATGTACATTATGATCCAGATTTTGTAAGGTGTTTATATTTATTACGTGGGAAAAAATCAGAGAAGATACACAACAAACTGTTAGCAGTAGTTATGTGTATGTTCTGAGACTGTGAGTTACTTTGACTTTCTTCTTTGTGCTCTTTGGTGTTTTCAACTCTCTTCTACCAACAAAATGCAATTAATTTTTTTTTAAGTTAGGCACTTATTTTTGATTGATTTATTCATTTATATGAGGCAATGTAGAGTCCACTGTGAAAATTTGAGTCGATGAGTGACACCATGAAAGTAATATTGTTGGGAGACAAATATGATAAATAAATGTTGGGATGCCCAAAAAGTTCGTTTGTGTTTTTTCATAAGATGTTACAGAAAAACTCAAATGAACTTTTTGGCCAACCCAGTATAAGATGTTTCAGGGTAGAGAGCCTAGGGTTGGAGTGACGAATCTGCAGATTGCAGCAATATATTATTGTAAAATGATAGATGTTTGAAATAAGGTAGTTGTAAGAATTCAAAAGAAGGGGTGGGAGGAGCTTCAAGATGGTGGAAGAGTAAGACGTGGAGATCACCTTCCTCCCCACAAATACATCTACATGTGGAACAACTCCTACAGAACACCTACTGAATGCTGGCAGAAGACCTCAGACCTCCCAAAAGGCAAGAAACTCCCCACGTACCTGGAAAGGGAAAAAGAAAAAACAGAGACAAAAGAATAGGGACGGGACCTGCACCAGTGGGAGGGAGCCGTGAAGGAGGAAAGGTTTCCACACCCTAGGAAGCCCCTTCGCGGGCGGAGACGGCAGGTGGCGGGGGGTTGCTTCCGAGACACAGAGGAGAGCGCAGTCACAGGGGTGCGGAGGGCAAAGCGGAGAGATTCCCGCACAGAGGATCGGTGCCGACCAGCACCCACCAGCCCGAGAGGCTTGTCTGCTCACCAGCCGGGGCGGGCGGGGCTGGGAGCTGAGGCTCAGGCTTCGGTGGGATCCCAGGGAGAGGACTGAGGTTGGCTGCGTGAACACAGCTTGAAGGGGGCTAGTGCGCCACAGCTAGCTGGGAGAGAGTCTGGGAAAAAGTCTGGAGCTGCCGAAGAGGCAAGAGACTTTTTCTTGCCTCTTTGTTTCCTGGTGCGCGAGGAGAGGGAATTCAGAGTGCCGCTTAAAGGAGCTCCAGAGACGGGCGCGAGCCGTGGCTAAAAGCACGGACCCCAGAGACGGGCATGAGACGCTGAGGCTGCTGCTGCTGCCACCAGGAAGCCTGTGTGCAAGCACAGGTCACTATCCACACCTCCCCTCCTGGGAGCCTGTGTAGCATGCCACTGCCAGGGTCCCGTGATCCAGGGACAACTTCCCCGGGAGAACGCACAGCGCGCCTCAGGCTGCTACAATGTCATGGTGGCCTCTGCCGCCGCAGGCTCGCCCCGCATCCCTACCTCTCCCTCCCCCCGGCCTGAGTGAGCCAGAGCCCCCGAATCAGCGGCTCCTTTAACCCTGTCCTGTCTGAACGAAGAACAGACGCCCTCAGGCGCCCTGCACGCAGAGGTGGGGCCACATCCAAAGCTGAACCCCGGGAGCTGTGCGAACAAAGAAGAGAAAGACAAATCTCTCCCAGCAGCCTCAAGAGCAGAGGATTAAATCTCCACAATCAACTTGATGTACCCTGCATCTGTGGAATACCTGAATAGACAATGAATCATCCCAAATTGAGGAGGTGGACTTTGGGAGCAACGATATATTTTTTTCCCCCTTTTTCTCTTTTTGTGAGTGTGTATGTGTATGCTTCTGTGTGTGATTTTGTCTGTATACTTTGCTTTTACCACCTGTCCTAGGGTTCTGTCTGTCCGTTTTTGTTTTATTACTTAAATTTTTTTTTCTAAATAATTATTTTTAAATTATTTTATTTTATTTTATTTTATTTTATTTTATTTATCTTCCTCTTTCTTTTTTTTCTCCCTTTTATTCTGAGCCATGTGGAATACAGGCTCTTGGTGCTCCAGCCAGGCATCAGGGCTGTGCCACTGAGGTGGGAGAGCCAAGTTCAGGACACTGGTCCACAAGACCTCCCAGCTCCACATAATATCCAACAGCGAACATCTCCCAGAGATCTCCATCTCAATGCCAAGACCCAGCTCCACTCAAGGAGCAGCAAGTTACAGTGAAGGACACCCTATTCCAAACAACTAGCAAGACATGAACACAACCCCATCCATTATCAAGAGGCTGCCTAAAATCATAACAAGGCCACAGACACCCCAAAACACACCACCAGACGTGGACCTGCCCACCAGAAAGACAAGATCCAGCCTCATCCACCAGAACACAGTCACTAGTCCCCTCCACCAGGAAGCCTACACAACCCACTGAACCAACCTTAGCCACTGGGGACAGACACCAAAAACAACGGAAACTATGAACCTGCAGCCTGCGAAAAGGAGACCCCAAACACAGTAGGTTAAGCAAAATGAGAAGACAGAGAAACACACAGCAGATGAAGGAGCAAGGTAAAAACACACCAGACCTAACAAATGAAGAGGAAATAGGCAGTCTACCTGCAAAAGAATTCAGAATAATGATAGTAAAGATGATCCAAAATCTTGGAAATAGAATGAAGAAAATACAAGAAACGTTAACAAGGACCTAGAAGAACTAAAGAGCAAACAGACAGTGATGAACAGCACAATAAATGAAATTTAACAATCTCTAGAAGGGATCAATAGCAGAATAACTGAGTCAGAAGAACAGATAAGTGACCTGGAATATAAAATAGTGGAAATAACTACTGCAGAGCAGAATAAAGAAAAAAGAATGAAAAGAATTGAGGACAGTCTCAGAGACCTCTGGGACAACATTAAACACATCAGCCTTCGAATTATAGGGGTCCCAGAAGAGGAAAAGAAAAAGGGACTGAGAAAATATTTGAAGAGATTATAGTTGAAAACTTCCCTAATACGGGAAAGGAAATAGTTAATCAAGTCCAGGAAGCACAGAGAGTCCCACACAGGATAAATCCCAGGA
The DNA here is from genome assembly GCF_963455315.2 of Globicephala melas. Taxonomy (NCBI): domain Eukaryota; kingdom Metazoa; phylum Chordata; class Mammalia; order Artiodactyla; family Delphinidae; genus Globicephala; species Globicephala melas. Next base: position 143,891,850 of record NC_083315.2, read on the forward strand.
GAAACACGCCAAGACACATATTAATCAAACTATCAAAAATTAACTACAAAGAAAAAATATTAAAAGCAGCAAGGGAAAAACAACAAATAACACATAAAGAAATCCCCATAAGGTTAACAGCTGTTCTTTCAGCAGAAACTCTGCAAGCCAGAAGGGAGTCGCAGGACATATTTAAAGTGATGAAGGAGAAAAATGTACAACCAAGATTACTCTACCCAGCAAGGATCTCATTCAGATTTAATGGAGAAATTAAAAGCTTTACAGGCAAGCAAAAGCTAAGAGAATTCAGCACTACCAAACCAGCTTTACAACAAATGCTAAAGGAACTTCTCTAGGCAGGGAACACAAGAGAAGGAAAAGACCTGCAATAATAAACGCAAAACAGTTAAGAAAATGGTAATAGGAACATACATATCGATAATTACCTTAAATGTAAAGGGAATAAATGCTCCACCAAAAGACATAGACTGGCTGAATAGATACAAAAACAAGACCCGTATATATGCTGTCTACAAGAGACCCACTTCAGACCTAGGAACACCTACAGACTGAAAGTGAGGGGATGGAAAAAGATGTTCCATGCAAATGGAAATCAAAAGAAAGCTGAAGTAGTAATCCTCATATCAGACAAAATAGACTTTAAAATAAAGACTATTATAAGAGGCAAAGAAGGACACTACATAATGATCAAGGGATCAATCCAATAAGATATAACAATTGTAAATATATATGCACCCAACATAGGAGCACCTCAATACATAAGGCAAATGCTAGCAGCCATAAAAAGGGAAATTGACAGTAACACGATCATAGTAGGGGACTTGAACACACCACTTTCACCAATGGACAGATCATTCAAAATGAAAATAAATAAGGAAACACAAGCTTTAAATGATACATTAAGCAAGATGGACTTAATTGCTATTTATAGGATATTCCATCCAAAAACAACAGAATACACATTCTTCTCAAGTACTCATGGAACATTCTCCAGGATAGATCATATCTTGGGTCACAAATCAAGCCTTGGTAAATTTAAGAAAATTGAAATCGTATCAAGTATCTTTTCTGACCACAATGCTATGAGACAACATATCAATTACAGGAAAAAATCTGTAAGAAATACAAACACATGGAGGCTAAACAACACACTACTTAATAACCAAGAGATCACTGAAGAAATCAAAGAGGAAATCAAAAGATACGTAGAAACAAATGACAGTGGAAACACAACGACCCAAACCCTATGGGATGCAGCAAAAGCAGTTCTAAGAGGGAAGTTTATAGCAATACAGTCCTACCTTAAGAACCAAGAAACATCTCAAATAAACAACCTAACTTTACACCTAAAGCAATTAGAGAAAGAAGAACAAAAAAACCCCAAAGTTAGCAGAAGGAAAGAAATCATAAAGATCAGATCAGAAATAAAAGAAAAAGAAATGAAGGAAACTGTAGCAGAGATCGATAAAACTAAAAGTTGGTTCTTTGAGAAGATAAACAAAATTGCTAAACCATTAGCCAGACTCATCAAGAAAAAAAGGGAGAAGACTCAAATCAATAGAATTAGATATGAAACAGGAGAAGTACCAACTGACATGTCAGAAGTACAAAGCATCCTAAGAGACTACTACAAGCAACTTTATGCCAATAAAATGGACAACCTGGAAGAAATGGACAAACTCTTAGAAAGGTATAACCTCCCAAGACTGAACCAGGAAGAAACAGAAAATATGAACAGACCAATCACAAGTAATGAAATTGAAACTGTGATTAAAAATCTTCCAACAAACAAAAGCCCAGGACCAGGTGGCTTCACAGGCGAATTTTATCAAACATTTAGAGAAGTGTTAACACCTATCCTTCTCAACCTCTTCCAAAATATAGCAGAGGGAGGAACACTCCCAAACTCATTCTACGAGGCCACCATCACTCTGCTACCAAAACCAGACAAAGATGTCACAAAGAAAGAAAACTACAGGCCAATATCACTGATGAACATAGATTCAAAAATCCTCAACAAAATACTAGAAAACAGAATCCAGCAGCACATTAAAAGGATCATACACTATGATCAGGTGGAGTTTATCCCAGCAATGCAAGGATTCTTCAATATACGCAAGTCAATGAACGTGATACACCATATTAACAAATTGAAGGAGAAAAACCATATGATCATCTCAATAGATGCAGAGAAAGCTTTCAACAAAATTCAGCACCCATTTATGATAAAAACCCTCCAGAAAGTAGGCATAGAGGGAACTTTCCTCAACATAATAAAAGCCATATATGACAAACCCACAGCCAACATTGTCCTCAATGGTGAAAAACTGAAACGATTTCCACTAAGATCAGGAACAAGACAAGGTTGCCCACTCTCACTACTATTATTCAACATAGTTTTGGAAGTTTGAGCCGCAGCAATCAGAGAAGAAAAAGAAATAAAAGGAATCCAAATTGGAAAAGAAAAAGTAAAACGGTCACTGTTTGCAGACGACATGATACTATACATAGAGAATCCTAAAGATGCTACCAGAAAATTACTAGAGCTAATCAGTGAATGCGGTAAAGTAGCAGGATACAAAATTAATGCACAGAAATCTCTTGCGTTCCTATACACTAATGATGAAAAATCTGAAAGTGAAATTAAGAAAACACTCCCATTTACCATTGCAACAACAAGAATAAAATATATAGGAATAAACCTACCTAAGGAGACAAAAGACCTGTATGCAGAAAATTATAAGGCCATGATGAAAGAAATTAAAGATGATACAAATAGATGGAGAGATATACCATGTTCTTAGATTGGAAGAACCAACATTGTGAAAATGACTCTACTACCCAAGCAATCTACAGATTCAATGCAATCCCTATCAAACTACCACTGGCATTTTTCACAGAACTAGAACAAAAAATTTCACAATTTGTACGGAAACACAAAAGACCCCGAATGGCCAAAGCAATCTTGAGTAGGAAAAATGGAGCTGGAGGAATCAGGTTGCTGGACTTCAGACTATACTACAAAGCTACTGTAGTCACGACAGGATGATACTGGCACAAAAACAGAAATATAGATCAATGGAACAGGATAGAAAGCCCAGAAATAAACCCACGCACATATGGTCACCTTATCTTTGATAAAGGAGTCAAGAATATACAGTGCAGAAAAGACAGCCTCTTCAGTAAGTCATGCTGGGGAAACTGGACAGCTACATGTAAAAGAATGAAATTAGAACACTCCGTAACACCATACACAAAAATAAACTCAAAATGGATTAAAGACCTAAATGTAAGGACAGACACCATAAAACTCTTAGAGGAAAACATAGGCAGAACACTCTATGACATAAATCACAGCAAGATCCTTTTTGACCCACCTCCTAGAGTAATGGAAATAAAAACAAAAATAAACAAATGGGACCTAATGAAACGTAAAAGCTTTTGCACAGCAAAGGAAACCATAAACAAGACCAAAAGGCAGCCCTCAGAATGGGAGAAAATATTTGCAAATGAAGCAACTGACAAAGGATTAATCCCCAAAACATACTAGCAGGTCATGCAGCTCAATATCAAAAAAACAAACACCCCAATCCAAAAATGGGCAGCAGACCTAAATAGACATTTCTTCCAAAGAAGATATACAGATTGCCAACAAACACATGAAAGAATGCTCAACATCATTAATCATTAGAGCAAATCAAAACTACAATGAGGTATCACCTCACACCAGTCAGAATGGCCATCACCAAAAAATCTACAAACAGTAAATGCTGGAGAGGGTGTGGAGAAAAGGGAACAGTCTTGAACTGTTGGCAGGAATGTAAATTGATGCAGCCACTATGGAGAACAGTATGGAGGTTCCTTAAAAAACTACAAATAGAACTACCATATGACCCAGCAATCCCACTACTGGGCATATACCCTGAGAAAACCATAATTCAAAGAGAGTCATGTACCAAAATGTTCATTGCAGCTCTATTTACGATAGGCAGGACATGGAAGCAACCTAAGTGTCCATCAACAGATGAATGGATAAAGAAGATGTGGCACATATATACAATGGAATATTACTCAGCCAAAGAAAGGAATGAAACTGGATCATTTGTAGAGACGTGGATGGACCTAGAGACTGTCATACAGAGTGAAGAAAGTCAGAAAGAGAAAAACAAATACCATATGCTAACACATATATATGGAATCTAAAAAAAAAGAAAAAAAAATCAGAAAAAACTAGGGATAAGATGGGAATAAAGATGCACACCTAGTAGAGAATGGACTTGAGGGTATGGGGAGGGGGACGTGTAAGCTGGGACAAAGTGAGAGAGTGGAATGGACATATATACACTACCAAATGTAAAATAGATAGCTAGTGGGAAGCAGCCGCATAGCACAGGGAGATCAGCTCCGTGCTTTGTGACCACCTAGAGGGGTGGGATAGGGAGGGTGGGGGGAGGGAAGGAGACGCAAGGGGGAAGAGATATGGGGACATATGTATATGTATAACTGATTCACTTTGTTATAAAGCAGAAAGTAACACACCATTGTAAAGCAATTATACTCCAATAAAGATGTTAAAAAAAAGGGGGGGATGGATGTGAAACATTATTAAGAGTGAATAGGCAGTATATGGTGACATGGCTCTGAGAGGTGGGAGGAGAGAAGAGTATGAGGAAAAATGCAATATTTTAAGCTTGCTTGGGGGAATAAAGTCAACAGAAGACAGAGATCACTCTCTTCGAAGTAGGGATAAATGGTTTTCAATCCAGGTTGGTTGATTGGTTGCTTTTTGTGTTTTTTTTAAATCGATTAATTAATTAATCTATTTTTGTCTGTGTTGGGTCTTTGTTGCTGCGTGCGGGCTTTCTCTAGTTGAGGCGAGTGGGGGCCCCTCTTCGATGCAGTGCGCTGGCTTCTCATTGCAGTGGCCTCTCCCGTTGAGGAGTACAGGCTCCAGGTGGGTGGGCTTCAGTAGTTGTGGCACTCAGGCTCAGCAGTTGTGGCCCACAGGCTCCAGAATGCAGGCTCAGCAGTTGTGGCTCGCAGGCCCAGCTGTTCCGCAGCATGTGGGATCTTCCCAGACCAGGGCTCGAACCCATGTCCCCTGCATTGGCAGGTGGACCCTTAACCACTGTGCCACCAGGGAAGTCCCGTGTTTTGGTTTTTTACTTTTTACTTGGAATTGCAGAAAAGTTGCAAAATAAAAATAGTATACTCAAATCCGCCTGCCGATTCAGGGGATACGGGTTCGTGCCCCGGTCCGGGAGGATCCCACATGCCGCGGAGCGGCTGGGTGCGTGAGCCATGGCCACTGAGCCTGTGCATCCGGAGCCTGTGCTCTGCAACGGGAGAGGCCACAGCAGTGAGAGGCCCGCATACCCCCCGCCAAAAAGATAGTATACTCAAATACGTTTACCCAGATTCATCTATTGCTAATATTTTATCACATTTGCTTTATAATTTATTCTGTTTATCTATCAGTTGTCTGTGTACATATACATAATATTTTTCTGATGCATTCATCTTCATCCTTTACCCCCAAATACTTGAGTATATATTTCAAAGAAAGTGGATGTTCTCTTACATAACCATTGTAGAGAGTTATCTACTTTAGTAAATTTGATTATATACTTTTATCTACACTATCATTCATATTTCACTTTTGTCACTTAACCCAGTAATGTAATAGTGTCCTTTATAGCATTTTTTTTTTCCCTCTAGCACAGGAAAAAAGTCTAGGTTTAGGTATTGCAGTTAGTTGTCATTTCTCTTTAGTCTCCTTTAAGCTGGAACTGGAACATATTCACAGCCTTTCTTTTTCTTTTATGACTGACATTTTGAAGAGTATGGTCTGTCTGTCCACCGCTACACTCCCCCCCTCCCCCCACTTTAAAAAAGAAATTTGTCTGATGTTTCCTCATGCTTAGATTCGGGTTATGCCTTGTCAGCCGGGTGGTGTTTTTTCCTTCTCAGGTTATCATGTCTGGAGACACATAATGTCCATCTGCTTCTCACTGGAGATGTAAATTTTGATCACCAGGTCTAGGTAGTATTAAATTTTTCTCTATATAGGTACTCTTTCTCCCTTGTAAGCACTAAGCAGTCAGTAGGAAGCAAATATCTTGCTCCTCATTGTTCACCCAGATTTAGTGTCCATTAATGATTCTTGCATAATTCAAGCTTTTTTTTTTTTTCTTTTTGACTGCGTTGGGTCTTTGTTTCTGCGTGAGGGCTTTCTCTAGTTGTGGCGAGCGGGGGCTACTCTTAGTTGCGGTGCGCGGGCTTCTCATTGCGGTGGCTTCTCTTGCTGCGGAGCATGGGCTCTAGGCGCACAGGCTTCAGTAGTTGCAGCACGCGGGCTCAGTAGTTGTGGCACGCAGGCCCTAGAGCGCACAGGCTTCAGTAGTTGTGGCACATGGGCTCAGTAGTTACAGCTCGCAGGCTCAGTAGTTGTGGTGCATGGGCTTAGTTGCTCCACAGCATGTGAGATCTTCTTGGACCAGGGCTCGAACCCGTGTCCCCTGCATTGGCAAGCGGATTCTTAACCACTGCGCCACCAGGGAAGTCCATCAAGCTTTTTAAGGTAGTTGCAAAATCACGATTTTCCAACTATCATATTCCCTCCACATTTACCAGCCATCACTAGACATTTTCCTGTGAGCTAGAGAGCTCTATCTTTTCCTCGTCTATTTATTCATCCATCTCTTCCTCCATCCATCCCTTACCAGTTTGGGTTGATGGATTCCTGGTTTTTTTCAGTGGTTAATACTGTACTGAATTACTTTGGTGCTCAAATTGTCCCAGATTTAGCCAATGTATTCTTGTGTCATATCCCCATCATTCTTTTTCTTTTTTTCCTTTCTTTTTTAAAATAATTCCTTACTTTTTGGCATAATAACTTATCTTAGGCTCCTCTTGTACCTATCCCTTCCTAGTCCTCAAATTGCACATTTCTCCAAGAATCCCCAGTTGTTTTATTAGTGGAAATGGTATTAGAGACTAAATTCCGGGAATAGGTACGCTCGTTGCTACTGTGGTATCTTTGATTCTTGGCCCTTTAGTGGACAGAGCTGAGAAATATAGACATACACACACACACACACACATACATATACATATTTTAGAAATTGTGAATTCATTCTGACAGTTTTGATTTTAGTTCATTTCTACAGGGTTCTTTCTTGCTTGATTCAGTTGTCTGTGACTTCCAGTTTGATATAATGGTAAGGTAAAAAGGTAAAGCAGTCCAACGTACAGTGGGGAAGACAGAAAATGGAAACTCACAGGAAGGGGTCAAGCTTAGTGATTAAGATTAGGGTGTCAGGGCTTCCCTGGTGGCGCAGTGATTGACAGCCCACCTGCCGATGCAGGGCACACGGGTTCGTGCCCTGGTCTGGGAAGATCCCACATGCCACGGAGCAGCTGGGCCCGTGAGCCACAGCCGCTGAGCCTGCGCGTCCGGAGCCTGTGCTCCGCAACGGGAGAGGCCACAACAGTGAGAGGCCTGTGTACCGCAAAAAAAAAAAAAAAAAAGATTAGGGTGTCATCCACACAGAGTAAGGCATAAGTAGAGTTTGCCAAATCCAAAGGTGAGACTGTGAGAGAAAGATACGGAAAGAGGGAGCAGAGGATGGCCACTGAATTTTAAGTTACATGAAGAAGTTATAGTAGGAGGAGGAGCCAAATTAGAATAGGTCAGGAGAGGAGACAGAGAAAATGAAGTCGCAAAGGAAGGAGCAGCCAGTACTAAGTAGAGTCATAATGGTCAAGACTGGAAAGATTTTTAGTAGTCAACTACTTAAAAATGGTCAGAGAAAATTGAAGACTGAACCTAGGCCTTTGGATTTGATATCTGATTACCAAAGAGTTTTAAAACTGGAGCTCATTTGAGATTTTTTGAGAGTACAACTTTAAAGTAGCCATGTAGCTCAGGCTAATTAATATTTGATTCATGTTTGGGGAACATTTACATTTAGTTTTTCTTAACCTTTTAGATATGTTCACCAAATATTATTTTGTTTCTAATTACATGCGAAGCAAGTGCGTATAAAGTGACCAAATCTAAGAGGCATTGTAGACGGCCTATTTTTAGGGAACTCATGTTTTTCTTTAAAAGCTCAGTTAGCATTTGGAATCGTTATACAGTATAATATTTAAAAGAAAAACAACATATTTCCTCATCCCCCAAGAGGTTTCTTAAAATAGCATGTAATTTTACCTACAGTGGGAAAAGTCTCAAAATTTATAAATTGGGTTGAATCTAACTCAGATTACCTGACCAGGAGAGCCCCCAAGAAAAACAAGGTGTGGTAAAGGTTATAGTCATGGTAATTAAGAAATTTGTGTTCTGCATGCTGGGCCTCCCTCACCAAAGGCAGTGACCTAGCCTGTGGCTACTGGCACCATTTCTACTGCTGAGACATGCTGTCTTTTTAGACAGAAGTCCAAACCAAATCTTTGCTCATTCTGAAAGCCAAAATATTCTTCTCATTCCTTTCAGCCACAGAAAGGGCTGAGCTTTTTGCTAATGGGACCCATGTCTCTGCGACCTGTTGATGCATCAACCTGTTTTCTTCCATGGCCTGTAAGCAATAAAGGGTTTAATTTTAGTTGTGTTTCTTTACAGAGTCATGGAGTGTTAGAAGTGCTAGAAGCCAGAAAGGATCTTTGAGGTCAACTGCTTTAAGCCTCTCACTTGCCAGATGAAAACACCAAGGCTCAGAGAGGTGAAATAATGTGGCCATGGCCCTACAGCTGGAAGGTGGTAGAGCTTGAATTCAGGCCAGCTGACCCTCCTCCCAGGTCTGCAGCTATACCATACATCATAGCATCGCTATTCAACAGCAGAACCTCTTTGGGGTTGTGCGTTATACTCTAGATGTTGTGTACCAAATCTGTGTGGTGACAAGCTGTCCCGTAATAGAGTCATACTGTGCTTAGCAACAGTTTGGTGGCCAGCACCCACAAGCAAACCCTGAGGGCAATCTGAAAGTACTGTCTCTTCTGAGTTGAATGGAATCTGTGGAGATCTTTGATAGGCTTGTCGTGAGGTGAAGTTCTATTTTGTTGAGTGGCTGAAGATATTTTCTAGGTTTTAGCGCTTCATGGAAGCCCTTTCTTCCTTAGTGATGGATGATCCATTTTGGGGACTCTGATGGACTAGGAGGATTTTCTCATCCTTCACGTTACAAGACTCAAAGACATTAGGTTCAAAATAGTATTTCTTTCTCCTTTCTTCCAATCGCGAACAATTCTACGTTAGTATGCTAACGTCTAAAACTTTGGGACATATGGGAGGGAGCCTGTTTCCATTTTATCTGATTTTAGTCAACAAATATTTACAGAATGCTGTGTGAGCCAGGCACCATGCTAGGCACTGTGAGATGAACAAGGGCATTTGAGAACTGCTCGTGTCCCTCCTGAGTTGAGGGTAGTGACCAAGTGTGCAGTAGCCACTGCTGACTGTCTCTGAGTGGCCTTTGCTGGGCGACCTCTTTGGTTCCCAGGGCCTTGTATTTTCACAGCTTCACTGATACTCCCTCAGGGTAAGTTGTCCCTCCCACTAAGACTCCTTTCAAAAAGATGAGGTTTTCCAAGAGAATTTAAAATTTTTCTTTGTTGTCTTGTTCATTTCATTTGTCTTCAACATTTGAAAGAACTGAAGTCCGGAGAAAGAAGAATATTTAGGTCTGAAAAATGTGAAAATCCCCTTTAAATCTACTGTTGAGAAAATGATTGAAAAATATTCAATACCCTCAGGGATCTACTGCCCTTTGGATACTCATGCCTTAACTACCATCATGTTAGAAGATGCTGAGTTTAGACTTCAAAGAAAGGCATTATCCTGAGAACTTTTAGTAATGACTCTTTTATTGTAACCTTGGTTTTCTTCCTCCTGCTAATCTTTTTAAATGGGTATTGCAGGAAGCTGCTTGCCAGGGTGTAATATACCTCCAGGGAATGTAGCACATGATCTTTCTCCTTATTTGGCACTGAAATTTTATCAGGCTATATTAATCTGAGTGAAACACACTCTAGGAATATCTTTAGGTCCCTAGTTAGAAAAGTTGAGACCAGGTAACAGTGGAACCACAGGTTTTAGATGCATGCCTGAAGCAAATACAAATGACCAGTATTTGTGTTGCAGTATCACATACACCAGGGCCAAAGAGATAGGACTATCTTATATCTTGTCTATGTGTGTTTTATTTTAAAGATGTTAGGGATGATAACTCAGCGTAGTGTACATAGACACGAATCATTGCAGAAACCGGGCTTGCTTATTTGGTTGACTAGCCCTCGGACTAATTAAGGTAGTGGAGTGATCATCATTTGTGTCTTGGTTGCCTTCGGTGATGTCTGGGTGGATTGTGGTAGCAGCCCCGGCTGCTGTAGTATCACAGAAAAAAACCCTGAATTTAAAGCAGTTTCCTTACCTGTAACAGACAATAATCTCTACCTCACAGAGTTTGTGTGAGGGTTAAATGAGAAAATGGGCAAGTGCTTTGTCATCTCCATAGCACTCTGCAGAAGCAAAGAAATGTGCTTGTGATCATTATCACAATGACGTGGAGTGAGTTATTCCCCAGATATTTATGATAAGGTTGTCAGAATAGAGTAGGTAGGTCACTCTACCAGACAGGATTCTGTATGTGTTACAGAAATTCCCAGTTTGAGTCACAGAGTAAAATGAAAGGCAATGAGAAGTGAACTCCATTTAAAATGTTATTTCATTTTCACATTCCATTCTTTACCAGCAAACTCTTTCACTTCATTTCCAGTCACTTTCACTTTCAAGTTCTCAAGCTTCAGTTCAGTGTCAGTGATGTTCCCACACTTAAAAATTTGCATTGTCCTCCTTGATCTTCTCTCTGAGAAGTCTGTTTATCTGACTAATGCACTGTGGTCAGAATGAGAGCATTGCTTATGGTGCATTTCCTAGGTAGGAATGTCTAAAATCAACAAGTGGCCTAACCCAGAACATTTTCTATGACCTTTCCTCCTCCCCTCCTCCCCCAGTGCCTACTGACTCTGATTTGTTTGCATGTAGGGCTACTTCCATTTTTAGTTCAAGGGCCTGACTGCCTGTGCACAGGACCCTTTCCATGAACTGTGGTTTGGAGCCCTTATTAGTGTCTGGCTACCTGCTTTCTTCTCTAAGTGAGAGCGTTATAACAAGGCAGTAAACCCATCCACGACAGACCCTTGAGGATCCAGGGGGTGTTCTGGCTCAATCTCAGGAATCATAGTCTAGAAAAAATGCATAGCATATGTCTTTCTGTCATCTTTCAGCATCTTTCTCATAAACCCTAGAAAATATTTAGCCCAGAAGAAAAGCCAAGCAAGTAGGGTTATGCTTTGCTTAGTATCTAAGCTGGCGTGAGTCCTCTAAGTGTCTAAGGGGAAGCAGGATGAGATGTGTCCCTTGGGGCCCAAGAGATAGAGCCAAGGCCATGGGCAGAAGCTACACAGAGACAGATTTTGAACTTAATAATATGAAGATTGTTCTAATGGAGCTGTCCATAGGCGGGATGAATTGCCTCAAGAGTCTGTGAGTTTCCATTACTGGAGGTGTTTAAGAGTAAACTAGACAACCAGTGAAGGTATGCTGTAGAGAAGATTTATATCAATATTATTGGACTACGTAACTTTTATTTTTTTAAAGCATTGGAATTTTTAACCATGAAAGTAACACATGCATTTTATAACAAATAAAATAACCCAGAGCTATATAAAGAATAAGTTAGTAATCCTTTTTCTTTCTCTTCTCTCTGATCACATTGCCCTTTCTCTGTACCCTTTCCCCAGTGAAACCACTGTTTGGAGAAGATAGGAGAAAGAACATCTCAAATCCTATTTCTGTACTAAAAATGAAAATAAAAAAGGTATTAGGAGAGCGCCTAGTTTTCTTAACTGAGTCAAAGGCTTTAGGCCAGAACTAATTATATTATAGAGCATAGACTAGATATGGGGGTTACTCAAGGACTTGGTTGGCAAATAAATTTATATATATATATCTCCATCCGTCAGAGAATGGAGCAGAGCAGAGTTGTGGACAGTCACCTAAAGGGAGTGATAGTCTCTAGGCCAAAGACTGTCATAAACATGAGTAAAACACAGATGGGATGTGTCAGAAAGGAAGCTAGTCGACATCAGAAGCACCCAAAGTGAATACTGGTTGTGCCCTGTGCCCCCAGTAATGTCTATAGGAATGGGAGTCTTCAAAGTTTCAGTTCCCCTGTCAAGAGTCCTCCTCTGTAGGAAATTCAATTCAGTATTCAAGTCCTATAGCAAACTCCTCTTTCTGATACTTCATGATTACAATTTGCCTCTGTAGGTAGAACTATCTGAAGGAGAAAATGCTCTGGTCAGAATGTTGTGAGTATCTAGTCTGTGTGATAGATACATCACTACTGTAAATCAGTAAATTGGCATTCTGGTTTGCTGCGCCAGTTTATTATGAACTTGGTTAGGGCGAGGTGTGAGATTTAAGCCTCGTCAACTCTGGGATACTGACAATGTCAAGTTTCTGGGCCTGCAAGGCTGGAACTGGACCCACCTGTATAGTTTATGTAGCCTTAGGGTGCCATTTAGTACAAAAGAGAGATAATATGCCCTTGGATAGAAGTTTGGTCTCTAGAGTCTGATTTGGGTTTGAATGCTTGATCAGCCATTTATAAAATGTATGAACTAAGTCTGTTTCCTTCTCTGTAAAAAGGGAGAGAGAGAATCATAATCCCAACCTCAAAGGGTTGTCTTGAGGATGAAATTAGATAGTCTATGTAAAATGCTTGGCTCAGAGCCTTACATATAGCTGCTCTCATCACCACCACCAAGGCAAATGACACCTTGTGATGATTATTAAAAGACAATATGAGCTTATTAAAGCGAAGCATTCCTATTTCCTTCTTTCACAGTTCATCTGATTAGTTATGGGAATGTCATGGAGTAGACTTTTATTTCTGGGAGGAGTCTGGCAGACATTTTTATTATATTCTTCTTGTCTAGTTGGGTTAATTAAGTAGACTCATAGCTGGTTGAACAAATGTAACCAAGTGGTTTTTGAGCTGATGGATGATGGATTGATGTCCATCTGGAAGGAGATCATCACAGTAAGGAATGTTTGCTGATACTATTCTGTCCAGTTTTCTCACTTAGAGCTTTGATGGAAACAGAAAAGACGTGATTCTGTAATGTATGGTTGCCTGAAAGTTGAAAGAGAAGGCTAACACATCCAAGAAGAGAGACCGGATTTAAAATGATCTGTGTAGGTCGATGGGATGGGTTTGCTAATAACAATCACAAATACATTTATTGAGCATTTACTATATGCCAGGCCGAATGCTAAATGTGTTATGTGGATTCCCTCATTTAATCCTCACAGTGACCCTCTGAGGTCTATACTATTAATATTCCATTTGATAGGACGGTATAGAAGCACAGAGATATTAAGTTATTTACTCAAGTCCCCCAGCCAAAGTGGCACAGCTGGAACAGGGACCAGTTGTCTGACACCAAAGCCTATGCTCTTAACCACTGTAATAAGCTATCAGAGCCAGTGAGTCTAAATTTTAAATACAGAGGTCAATGTAAATTTCCACACTTAGGTTAGCAAAATATTATAAGTCCTAAAAGGAAGGTGGGAGCTTGGTTTGATAGCAAGTAATGAGGAGAAGTTTTAGGGATGTTTGTTGATGGGTAACTCAGTGAAAGTCAATACTGTCATGTACTTGCTTAAAAAAAAAAGAACAATGTCTTCCATACTCTGAATGAGAGAGAAGGGAGCCTATTTCACGTCTGCCCAAAAATCCTTCTCGGAATCCTTTAACAGGGCTGCAAAAAAGACCAGAATGTTACTCTAACAGAAGGCCCCTCAGGGAAGCCTCAGGGCAAGGGAATTGTGTTAGCCCCAGTACTGGTCAACTGTGAGTCCAGGGCCAACCAAGTTAGTGGGGCACTCTTGTCCCTGAACTGTCCAGTCTCTTTATGGATTTGTGTGAAGACGACTCTGCCAGCAAGGGGAGGTGTGGGAGCTAGATGACTTCTAAGGCCCCCTCCCTAAGATTCTCTGAGATCAGTTATAACACACATAGAACAACAACTCTGAGTTAAGCAAGTCAGTTGTTTAAGGGCTGAGTTTGAGCAATGAGAGATGGCCGATGTTCTGAGTGTTATGGCTGGTCATGTTTTGCGTGTGGCTTTGCTCCAGCTGTTTGTTCACCAGAGTTTTGAATTAAAGGGAATGACCGTCTAGAAATTTATGCACATGACACTTCACAGAATAGAAGAGGCCAGCTTCTGGCCTCTGATATCCACATGCAGCAACTATAACTTGTATCCTTCCCCCAGGACTCAATTTGTTGCATTGTGCCGTAGTAACAATTTCCCAGTTTTGTGTGCTGTGAAACCACCTTTCCCTTTATTTCAACTTTGTTGTTGTTGTTTTGCATTTATACAATGAATTAAATGATTCTTTAGGGGTTCCAAATATATTACGGAAGAAAAACCTTGGAGTTCTGAGAACCTGAAGAACATTTTATTTTTCTCAGCTAGATATTTAGGACCTTTAGGACTTAGTTATCATTTTCCAAAAATGTCAAGATTAATCATCCCTGTCACCTCAAATGTCAGAGATAGTATATTCAATTCTCTCTTGAGTTATCCTCATAATAATCCCACATTCTTACATGGTCTTTTACATTTTCCCAAATGCTATTTCACCCATGATAATCATCACAAATAATACTGTCTGGAAGGTCGAACAGAGGAAACAAGACAGGTATTATTGCCCCATTCCAGAAACAGAGAACGTGAAACCGAGAGATTAGTGGTGGTAACAATTAGATATTTTCTGAAAACCAACTCTGTGCTAACTACCTGCAATAGTTTATTTAATTCTTGCAGTAATAGTTCTGTAAATTCAGTATTATCATCTCCATTTTGAGATGGGGAAGCTGTGGCTCAGAGAGTGACTTGCTCAAGGTCACACAGTAGTAGGCAGAAGAACCAGAATCAAACCTAGGGTCTTTGCTTCTGAAATCCAGGCTCTTAATCGATAGATTATTACCACCAGAGAGGTTATGAACCTGCCCAAGGCCATCTGGCTGCCCAGTGGCCACGGCCAGGCCAGAATCTATGTCTTTAGACTGCTCAGCTCATTTTCTACTACGTATATACTGCAGCTGCTTCACTGGTTTTCATTAACATTGGTTCTTTTCAGTATACGAAGAGGAAACAAATGAAAGCTGAGCCAAACTGTGCCCTTATAACATAGAGGAACTCACTCAGAACCAAAGAGAACCTCAGGCTCTTAGGGGATTTTTAAGTGCCCAATGGTCTCTTCATCGTCTATTACTTTTCACCATCATTTAATGCAAGTGGTTCTTGTCTGATAGCTATTCACATGTGGTCCTGCGCTAGGGACACCTGTTTTGCTGGGTTTGGCATTTATAGAGGCAGTATGTTTTTCAACCAATTTGGGGGAAATAAGTTCTGATATTAACTGTAGTAGAAAAACAAATAGGAGAGACAATAGGTTTACCAGAACGAGCTCAAACCGACCTTTGGCATCAGTGTAAACAGAGTTAAAAATCCCAGCTCAGCCTCTTCCTAAAAGAGACACCTTAAATAAGTTACTGAATCTCACTACAAATCTATTTCTGCATTTTAAAATGGAGATAACACTTGACTCCTGGGTTTGTTGTAAAGAACAAATGAAAAAGGTAATTAAGTGTTTATTGGGCATGTACTCTGTGGTAGGTGCTGTGCTTGCATTATTTATTTATTTATTACATCATTTAATCCTCATGACAGCCCTAGGAGATAGGTGTTATTAAGTTTTTTTCCCCACTTCTAACCACTTGACAGATAAGGGAACTGAATCTCAAGGAGATTTTATAACTTTCCCGAGGTGAATTGTACCGTGGTGTCTTAGAAAAGTTTAAGAGGGCATCATATCAAACATACCTATATCAATTTTCCAAAAGCCATGAAGAATCCTTGACTCCCCAAAATGTTTCCCAAATGAGGCTGTCAGAATCTTTTTAAAGAATGCCACCTAACGTCCATTATCCTAGCTGTTTCTTCACCTTTTAATTTGTTACCATAGAATTAATTAGATTTAAAATTACATAGAAAAACTGTTCAATGTATAGCATATTCCTCTGTCATATGGATTTATGTATCACCTCCTACATCATCAGGAATCAAGACGAGTATATGTACTTGGATAAGATCTTCCTTCACTGGACTTCACTGCACACTCCATTATCAGGGGTCAAGGGGAACCCAGGTAATCACCCCTCTCTGACCCCATTCTCAGCCTAGTCATCGGTCTCTGCCTCCAGTAATGCAGATCTGATCTCATTGTACTTTGATCACTGTTTAGATGTCACAAGAAGCCCAACTTGTAGGAAACCCTTTACCTCGCAAACTCTGATTTCTCTCGTCCACATCTCTCCCCCCACCAAGTCCTGTGTCTCTAGAATTCAGAATCTGACATCAGCAAAATATCCTATATCCTCAGCCTCTTCTTGGAACATTCCTTTCACCTTCTAACTCTAGGAGAACTTTGCTTCTCATGCATCTAAGCATGCTGCCCTCTTAAGTGGTGGTGGTTATTTTCCAGTCTCCTACCATGAGCCCTGGATGTGGGGTAGGTATCATCTGTTTCCTCATTGCTGCTTTCTGATCATTCTTCATCCCTACTTCCTAAAAACCTCCAGCCTTGAATCTCGGTGGAGATTTCAGAGAGCTTAATCCCGCACAGTGTAAAGGCATATCATTTGTGGTTGGTTAATATAGAGAGAGTGGCTCCTTTACGGAGGATACTTTGTAAAAGGTCCCTTGATCAAGAACGGAACTGCTATTTTAGTCAGTCAGTGTTCTATAATAGGGCTGTGCAAGACAGGGGAAATGGGTTCAGCTTCCATCAGACTGATTGGGGGTTGGCACCATAACCCACGAAGAGCACAAGAACAGCTGTATTAACAGGTGGACCCACTGTCTGAAGCGCTACTGGGATCTGTTCTGAACTCTGAAAATATACAATCCCTGCCCTAGAGCGATATTCACAAGACTTTTTACCTGTGGGACTGTGTGGCTCTGGGCTAAATTAAATTTGACATAAACCCATTTTCATAGTCTCTGTGGAGGAATGGGACCTACAAAATGTGGTGCAGAGAGTTGGGCACCTATGCAGAAGAATGTTTCTCTAAAACAGAGGAAGTCATGGAAGACTCAGGGTCTGAACTGTAAAGTGTTTGTCTACCTAATTTTGAAAGGACAGCTATGTAGAAATTAGCAAAGCCTTCTTGTTGAAGGTTAGTCTCAAAAAGTAAGAGGGCCTTGTTGGATTTCTCCATAATTCTCAGTAGTTCCCAGAGGTCAGAACTACTCCTTATCTGTAAGTGGCTGGTCTTTAGATTGTAGACCTAGTGGGGATATAACTTTAATGTTGTACAGTTAAACCAACTTCACACTGTTTACAAGACATGTCATACAACACTGAAAACAAGAAATTAGAGTATGTGGAAACTATGCTACTAAAATTAAGCAGCATAAGGAAAATTAATATAACCCTGTAAGTCACAGCTTGACTTCTGTCTCAGGAGCCGACCCAGAGGCAATGGAGCCAAAAACAACTTTAAGACCTGTTCTGTTCTGACTTGTAAAGATTATTTGATGTTATCCCACTACCCCCATCTCAATTCCAAGTTAGTACTAGGGGTTAAGGAAAAGATTGTAATATTTCCTGATTCATTTCTGGTCTAACTTTGATTCTGGCTACGGTAAGGTGAGATGTCTACTTTTTGTTATCACTGGCAGTTTGCAGTACATTTGGCTGCCAGTAATATTTGTGATACTCTGAGGATAGACACTAAGGAAATACGTGCTTATTGGAAGGTATGCCCGTTTGTAAGTGATGACTTAATTTTGCTATTACCTGAGCATGAGTGCTATTGATGCGGAGTGATCTTTTAATCAAGAGCAGAAATTTCAAGTGTATAATTATGACATGAGTATATCGGTCTCTCTTTAGAGATAAAAATCATACAGTTAAGATCTGTGAAAAGTTGCCCTAATTATTTCAGAAAATTAATAGTTCTGTATTGAAAAAGTAGATAACTAATATAATCCAAAAGCTTGATTTCGTGGAATTTTTAATATGAAAATATGATGTATTAGATGACGGGGTGTATATATATTATCAAGGCAGAACTTGGAATATCGATATTCTAACCTGGCACTACTAGACATGGTAGATTGCGCAGTTGTCATGGAGGGGAGCAGAAGGGGTTCAGTGAAGCACGAAGTCTGGCGACAGGGCAATGGGCAAATTCCAACAGTCTGACAGACTGGTTAGGTGGATAAAAGGCTGATAGCAGAGATACTTTCAGAATTAGGGAAAAACTACCAAATTCTGGAAAGATGGGAAAAACTACAAAATTCTGGAAAGACTACTAAAGAGAAAGGGAACTTCTAAGCAGCTAAAACTCCCAGTATGGGTGTGTTGTTGACAGAACACCTGAATCTTGTGTATCAGAGCTTCTGAGTTCATTTGGAGCAGGAGAATTTGATTTTTTTTTTTCTCCCATAAGGATGACTTATAAAGGAAAACAATAGGAAATTGGAATTATCCTAAATAAATTTACTTTAACATAAACCCGGCTGGACTTCATCTAGTCCATAACATGTCTTTCCATTTTTCCCTCTCAGTTACCTTAAATCAGAAAGGGTGTCCTCCTCTAGAGTAGCATGATGACAGATTCACAGATGTGGCTTTGAAAACATTCTCAAAGTCCTGAAGCCTCTGCCCTTATTTTAGAGATCTTCAGAGGTGGTAGAGAGCCCACAGCCTCTTTTAGTAACCTTGCCCTTTGTCAAACTCTTACTTTAAGGAGGCTCTTTCTTGTGTCTGTCCTGAGTCCCTTTATTATCTTTTGAGCCCTCTTTCTTCTGCTCTATCTTCAGAGGAGATGGAAAGCAGTGGGTTACTATTCTCTGCTTAAGAACCCTTTTATATGTGAAGAAACTGTTATTAAATCACCCCCTTTGACTTTGGATTTTTAGGTAGAATCACTCCCATATCTTTGGTATTCCATATAAGTCTTATTTTTCAAGCCTAATCAACTTTGTGGCTGTCCTGTAAACCGTCTGGATCCCAGAACTTGATGCTATAGTCCATAGGGTCTGGCCAATCCTTTAATAAAAAGAACATTGTTTTGTGATTCCTGAGTACTTCTTCTTATGAGTCTCATTGCTTGCTTGATTTTGTTTTGGCTGTACTGCGTGGCATACAGGATCTTAGTTCCCCAACCAGGGATCAAACCCCTGCCCCTTGCAGTGGAAGTGTGGATTCTGAACTACTGGACTGCCAAGGAAGTCTGCTTGCTTGATTTTTTAACTTGAAATTTTTAATTAAACTATAATTCACATACCATAAAATTCGCCCATTTGAAGTATACAATTCAGTGGCTTTTTAGCATGTTCACTGGATTGAACAACCGTCACTACTATCTAATTCTAGAACATTTTCATCCCTCCAGAAATGAAACCCAGTCAGTGCCCATTAGCAGTCACACTCCATTCTCCCTCCCCCAAGCTGCTGGCAATCACTAACCTATTTTCCGTGTCTGTGAATTTGCAAATTCTAGACATTTCATATAAAAATGTATGTTGCCTTTTGTGTCTGGCTTTTTTCTTTGAGCATAATGTTTCAAGGTTCATGCATGCTGTAGTATGAGTCAGGACCTCATTCCTTTTATGGCTGAATAATATTCCATTGCATGGATATACCATATTTTGCTTGTTCTCACTTGGTTGTTAAACTCAGTTATATTAATGTCAAATATTCTAATCCTCCCTCAGGATACTCCGTCAAATTTGAGTTTTTGAATCTTATTTAGCTTTTCAATTCTTTATTCTCCAATTTTATAAGATTCTTTTGAATCCCAAATTTTACTGCCCAACACAGTATTCTTTACAAACTGAAGAAAAGACCCAAGGCCAGCCTGCAGAACCTGCATCAAACATTACTTGTTTCATTTTTTTTTTTTTAATAGACATGTTCATTATGTGATGGGTACAACAACCCCTTCTCATTTGTCAAGTTTTCATTCCTTAAAAGTTTGGGCCTTTACTAGATAGTCTTAGTGCTTCTCAAAGCATGCTAACTCACTAGTCCTGGGAGTAGGTAGGCGTGGATGAGGGTGTTTGATGGCAGATCCTCAGTTATTACAAAACCTACCTCCTTTCACTGATGGTATCATTTGTTCCCTCTTCATGAGGACTGGACATATAGAGACAGCATGAGGACTTCTATTTTTTTTTTTATACATTTATTTATTTTTGGCTGTGTTGGGTCTTCGTTGCTGCGCGCAGGCTTCCTCCAGTTGGGGCGAGCGGGGGCTACTCTTCATTGCATTGCATGGGCTTCTCATTGCGGTGGCTGCTCTTGTTGCAGAGCACGGGCTCTAGGTGCGTGGGCTTCCGTAGTTGTGGCTCGCAGGCTCTAGAGCACAGGCTTAGTAGTTGTGGCTCATGGGCTTAGTTGCTCCGTGACATGTGGGATCTTCCCGGACCAGGGCTCGAACCCGTGTCCCCTGCATTGGCAGGTGGATTCTTAACCACGGCGCCACGAGAGAAGTCCCAGCATGAGGACTTTTAAAAGAGCATGGATTTACTCCTGTGAACATGAGGTACATTTGGCTTTGTGTCTTGGTTATGCTGTCTGGCAGCAGTTGTATCCTAATTGTTGCATCTATGAACTGGAGTAGTAATACCAACCTTGTACGGTTGTTGTGATGTTTAAATGAAATAACGTCTGTAAAGCCCTTCCAGATAATGCCTGGATGTGCTCAATAAATGATAGTTATTATTCTCATGTAGAGTCTTGAGAACTTAAGAAAGAAACACATGGTATAGTGGCCTCTAACTTCAAGGAGCTTAGTGCTCTAATGGCAGAGAGAAAACTGACAATTGATAACCCTAAATTTAAGAACAAAATGAAAAACTAGGAAAATGTACTGGGAAGGCATAGAAAGTATCAAACAATATTTTCTGTGTCACTTTGGTAAATTTTGGGGGTGAATGTAGAGGAGGTACCACTGATGTCAAGAAAGAAATTTGTCACACTCAAATACCTGTAAAAGTAATCTCCTCGAGGGCCGGAACTCCCATCTTTGCCTCTATGCCTGGAAGTACCTCATAAAATGACTACACAGAGTGGTCACCCAAGGCGGGTTTATTGAATCACAGTCATCCTTGGTTCTCTTCTCACTGTGCATTCTCGCTGGGAGATCTCTCATTTATGCTTGCGGAATCCACCCACACCCCGACCAGTATCAGATCACTACCTCTAGACCAGACTTCCCTCCTAAGCTCCAGGCTCACGTGTCCACGTGTTTGCTGGAAATCTACTAGATGTCGTGTAGCTGCCTGTAGCTCAGAATGCCCAGGTCTGGACTGTTAGTCTTTCTTTCCAAAATGACCATCTCTCACGTTTTTCCTATTTTTGTTAGTGGAAAATCATTGTCCACATAGTTGCCTGAGTCACAATTTGGGGGCATAGGAACTCCCCCTCTCCCCCCATCCAACTGAATATGTTTACTTTCCTCTTTCTCCTTCTGGTTCAGGATCCCCTCCAAGACAGGGTCCTTTTCTCACTACTATTAGCCCTCCTAGCCCAAGGTCTGATCCAGGATATACATGTTTTTAATAAATGTCTAATGAATTGGTATTTTTTTTCTATAGCTTTTCATTTTTATTGAAAGGACACACACAAACACGTGTGCCTACGATCACATACACGTAGTATCCATACACGTCCTCCAAGTTCACCAACTCCCGTCCAGGGCTGTAACTCCCTCAACTTATTGATGAGATTAGCGCAAACCCACAGGCATGTGTAATTGTAAAGCGGATATGGATTGAGAATTCTGCCTTGATACACTCAAAATTCCTTCCTTCTGGCTAGTTAAGCCACACACTCCATCCTGCCAAACCATTCTCAGACATTTCTCAACCATTTTCCTTCTCCTTTGTTAACAAATTTTCAAAAATGAAAGAAAAAAAAGGAAGGAAAGAAAGAAAAGAAAAGCCTACCCTAAGAAATTATCTTGGCCTCGATGAGAATATAGTTTGGATTCCCAGTTGACCATTTTCCATTCTATCACCGAGATGTATTTGGAGAACAACAATAAATAACCCATGAGCCCTGCCATTGTTTCTTTATGGTTTATGTTTCATGCTCTGGGGCTTAGCCGGCAGGGAGGGAGGCTTAACTGACAAACCCAATTTCTGGAGCTGTGCTGATATCATCCATGATTCAAAGCCACAGTGAAAAATTACAGATCGACCTCAGCCACATTTTTTTGTTGTTCTTCTTCTTGCTGAGAAGCACACATGCACAGACAAAGAAGTCCCATGCTTGCCAAGTGGGACCAAACTGATCCCAGTGTGGAATGAAGAAAGATTGTGAAACTGTAGCGGGTGAAATTATTTAAACCATAAAAAGCAAATGGCTTTGTTTCCCTGGATTGCCTGGCCTTTTAAACTGCCTCCTTTTACACAGTCTCCGTCCTGCACGAAGCCTATTGTGTCAATTAGTTATTTACTAACTAACTGAGATCACGCTAAAGTGGCATGACTGTGTGAACGTCACTTGGATGACTTTTACTTGGAAAAATTATTGTAAAAATAGCA
The DNA here is from genome assembly GCF_963455315.2 of Globicephala melas. Lineage (NCBI taxonomy): Eukaryota > Metazoa > Chordata > Mammalia > Artiodactyla > Delphinidae > Globicephala > Globicephala melas. The sequence goes on from NC_083315.2 coordinate 143,914,551, forward strand.
TCTCTCCAGAATCCAATTCTGTTCTTTCCCAATGACTTCCTTGGCCAGTGTCTCATTAGCTGTATCAGTGATGCCATTCTGCCTTCCTTTGCTTGGCGGACGTTCCTTCAGCTTGAGTGTCGTGTCAAAATCCTGCTCGTTCCTCAGTGTTCAACTTAAATGTCATCTCCTCTGGAAAACCTTCCAGGTTTATATTATGCTTTGTTCATATTCTGTTCCACTCTCTAAGTACCGAGTGTATGCATAGTAGGTATCTGAAAACTATTCACTAAGTTGATATTAATATACGGCTCAGCAGATTGCTAATTTTATACTACCATGATCTTCATTCTTAATGTAAACAACAAAAGACATCTTAAAAAGTTATTTTTTTTGAGCCTCAATGGCACATATAGAAAACACATAGGAGACAAGTATGTTTGTTAAAGAAAAAACATTTAGACATGCCATTGTGCGATTTAGAAAAAAAATTTGTTCTAAACATTGTGAATTTAGAAAAATTGTGCAAAGAAACAGAAAACACTGTAGGAACAATACATGATAAGTAAATTGTGCTTTGGCAACTCATTACTTCTTAGATGCCACTGAACTATCTGTATTAATGTAGAAACAGTGATGCACAAAACCCAAATCTACTTATATTGACATTCGATACACATTTTAGGATCCCTGTTCAGCTAATTTACTTCCTTACTTATGTACAACTGCCTTGGAGAAGAGAAGATAGGAATATGTTGAGAGTTGGGCGATTCAGGTTTAAGTTTGCTATGAAGAAGCTGCAAATAATCTACTTTCAGCCTAAATTAGGGTGCTATAGTTTTTAAAACCGAAGCATGATCTTGGAATGCGAATTTAGAGAACCTTCTGGCAGGAACTATGACACAATTGGCTTACTAGTTAATATTCAGAACCATAGTAGGAAATTGTGCCCAGTTCTGTGATTTGTAATTAACGGGGAGGGGTTGAGTCTCAAGGTGGCTGAGAATTCAGCCACAAAGGTGATTAAAGGATTGGGAAAGAAGAAGTGAGAGAATTTAAAGAAACTGGGATTAGTCAGCTTGGAAAGAAAGGAGGATGAAGGGCAATTTAATAGCAATCTTTATGTCCATAAACATGCTTAGCAGAACATAATGACCTGTGTTTTCCATCTCACCTGAGGATAACACAAGAAGCTTGAACTGCAGCAGGAAGGATTGGGGATAGACAAAAGGAAGTATTTACTAACAAGCAAAATTGGAGTAGACTACTGAGAAATGTACTAGAATTTCCATCTCTGAGGGTTAAAAAATATATATATATATATATATATATGTATGTATATACTGTTCTCTTTAGGCATTTTAAAATGCGTCTTGCTCAAAGACAATGGCATGGATTTGATGGCTTCCTTGAATACCATCAATCATGTAGCATTCTTTTCAACAGCTTCATGGATAGCAGGAGAGAAACAAGTATACCAATCAAGTCAGGAAGCAGTGTGCAGTGTGAGTAGAAGAAAGGGTACCAGGCTGAGACTCGAGGGAACTTGATTGTTGTCTTGGGTGTATTTAAGTTAATTGGGTAACCTTGTACTGCCACTTAACTTCTCTGTGCTTTTGTTTCCTCATATGTAAGATGAGGGAGCCAAGTTAAATGACAGAATGAAGTTTAAAAGATGGAAAGCATCATATCAGTAAACCTAAGTTAAAAGCCTCTTCTGGGCCAGCCATTGAACAAGACTCCTTTACATATTATCTCCTTCATAGATCATCTTATCCAACCCACTTTATAGATGAGCCAACTGAGGGCCAGAGAGAGTAAGTGACTCATCAGTTTCATACATCTGGTTCTAGAGCTGGGTAGGACCCAAATCTCCTGACTTTTACTGAGCTAGGCCTCTGATAACCATGCTCTGATAAAGTGTTTGAGAATCCTTTCTAGTTTTTCTTAACCTTCACTTCCCTTTTTCCTTTCGGAAATGTTTATTGTGCCCCATTCACATGGTAGGCACTGTACTAGGTGCTGGCCATATAGAATGGAACTTTGACAGAGTCTTCAAGGATTTTTAATTCAAAGAAAAAGTGTTGCAGGCAGCTTTGGGATTTTTCCAGGCACGAAGGTACCTTTCATGGTACAGTAACGCCTCCTTATCCCAAGTCGGTCGGAGGCCGAGTATCAGGAGGTAGAGATACACGTCCTCCAAGGCTTCTGGCTTTGACTGAGAAGGCAGTAGGACTCCCCTGCCTTTTTTCAGACAGTCCCTTCCCTTTTTTTCCTCTCTCAGACCCTCTGATATGGACGTCAGCATGGCTGAGACATAGGGGAACTTTCCCAACTCCCAGGACCAGGTTCTAAAATGCCAGGAGTGTACCTCCCCTCCCCTCGCAGCCAGTCCTTCAGTCTGAAGGTTCCCTGGGTTTAAATCCTTACTCTGCCCCTCACCAACTGGTGTCCTTTGATAAGTTGCATAAGCCTTCTGTGAAAAAGGGATAATACTGACACCTCCACCTCAGAGGGTTGTTGTAACGATTAAATGAAACAATACAAGTGAAGCTATGATTATTACCGAGAAAGCTGTTTAAGTGTTAGCGCTCAATACGTTTTAACAGTGCTGATTTCCAAGGCAGCAACACTACCCTCACCTCTTCCACAATGGTCCCTTCAACTTAGTTCTGAGGAGACCAAACCCCTTCCAGGTCTTCTCAGTGAAATTGTGCTTTCGTCCTGAGGGTTAGTCCACTAGAGGGTATTTCTGTTTGGAGACAGCGTACAGAGTGGTCACATGTTCAGGTTCTATAGTCTGACCAACCTAAGTTCAATCCGTGCTCTAATGTTTAATTGGAGAAAACTTTCCTTTAAATATGGTGGGCATGCCTATGTAAAGGTTGCAAAACACGTCTTCTGGCCATTCACATATTTAGTTTCATTTCTATGGAATTGTTCCACAGATCATATTATCATTATTATTACTAGTGATAATAATCATAGTATTATGTGGTAAGGGCTCACTCTGTGCCAGCACTGAGCTAAATGATTTGCATACAACAATTTTTACAGTAACCATCTAGAGTAAGTGGTTTTATCCCCATTTTAGAGATGAAAAAATTGAGACTAAGGGAGGGTAACTTATCCAAGGTCACAAACTATTAATTGGCAGAGCCAGAATTTTGAAACCTAGGCCTCTCTAGTTCCAAAGCCCAAAGTCCATGATATTTTTCACCATAGCTCCCTTTTTGCCATCCTAGGCAGGACTGGAGGTGTCACCTTGGGGCAGGAGTAGAGGTCATAATGGTTTCAAGGCCTTACTTATTAGCTTAGTGAAAATGGTACCTATTGCTGGCAAAATAATTCACACACTGGTTAATTGATGTTGAATCATTACTGTTGTTAGGACTGTACAACCTTCTTTCATCTTTTGTCTCAATTCTCTTGCTTTTACCACAGTGTGAAAATGTACTAGAACACCGAGGAGCACTTTTAGAAAGTGACTTTTTTGGATTTTTTTTAAGGAATTTAATTCTATTTATCATTTTGTGCCTACATATAACAGCTCCTGGCATATCAGATGTGTTTCATAAATTGGTGTTGAATAGGATGAATGAATGAGAATCTAGTAGCTTTGTTTTAAAGCACTTGATATAGTGAAACAAGCTCTGGACTTAAGTCAGATAATCTGTGCTCACAGTTTAGCCCAGCCACTGTCCAACCCTGTGACTTATGTCAAGTAACTACTTCTTGACTGGCCCACACATGCAGTTTGACCTTTGCAAAATGATGGAATTTAATCTAAATGATTGCTAAAGTCCCTTCCGAGTCTCAGCTTTTGTAGCTTTCTGTAGGCTGTGAACGTGGGAATAAAGTACCTTTTTTTTTTTTTCAGCGACTCATCTGGAATCCCAGAAACTAGTAGATTTGGAAAGAAAACCTAATGTTCTCTGAAAATACTACAGAAATTCTTAACTTACAAACAGATAAGTTCCAAAAGTCTACTTGTTCTGAGGCCCCAAAAGATACTATTTGTGCAACAGCTAGCAACATCTTCTGCTGATGAGCTAAATTGACTGAGACATAGCTTTATATTTTGGAAAGTTTATAAGTGGAAAGATCTTTTGTAAATAAATGCCTATAGACTTCTGAGAAGTAATTATTTTCCCTTACATTAAGTTGAATTATATTTAAATCTTTTATATCAACTTATAGTTGTCATGCTGGTCAAGTTAACATGTTTTAATGCCTAGGAGCTGCAGACCTAGTCACGATTGGCCTAATTGTATTGTTGGCCCACCTATGGAACTACTGGCATTTAGGGTTTCTTTTTTAATTAATTAATCAATCAATCAATCAATTAATTAATTTGACTGTGTTGGGTCTTCACTGCTGCACGGGCTTTCTCTAGTTGCGGTGAGTGGGAGTACTCTTCATTGCGGTGCGCGGGCTTCTCATTGCGGTGGCTTCTCTGGTTGCGGAGCACGGGCTCTAGGTGCGGGGGCTTCAGTAGTTGTGGCACGTGGGCTCTAGAGTGCAGGCTCAGTAGTTGTGGTGCACGGGCTTAGCTGCTCTGCGGCATGTGGGATCTTCCCGGACCAGGGCTCGAACCCGTGTCTCCTGCATTGGCAGGAGGATTCTTAACCACTGTGCCACCAGGGAAGCCCCCTGCATTTCGGGTTTCTTATAAAACTCTTCCCTGGAGGGGCCTTTGTGGATAAGATGAGCAGTGCATTGCATTTTAGAACAGTATGCGATAAGAACCAAGATGATGAAATAATGTTTGAGACTTCTGGACAATCCTCATTGTAGGTAAGAGCATGACATTATGTAAGATGCCTCTGGCTTCCTCATCTCCACTTCTGGCAGGAATTACCATTTTCAAGGTCTTATGTGTTGCAGGCTCAGAAAGAAATGACCCCATGGAGTAGACAGCTGCAATAAAATCTGGGTTAATCTGCTCACAGTTAGCTTCAGAGTAGAGCAGTCTCCAGGGTGTTGGCAGTAACTAGGCCCCAGTCTCTAGTCCTAGGCTCACTTACATTCTTGCAAGGTTCTTGGCATATGCTGGGCAGTGCTCCCTTTTCAGCTGGTCAGTCACCCTGTCTCCAAAGAGGCTGGCCCTGAAAGCTGTAACCCACAGGGCAAGTATCCCAGCTCCAATGTGGGGCTTGCCATGCCTTCTTGGTTAGACAAGCCTTCAATCTGGGGCCAGGATCAGAGCTGTGTTGTAGATCTGTATCTTTGTAACAACACCCGCCTGTGTCCAGCCCGCTGCAGCTCTCTAGATTGCCTCATCTCTAAATGAATGGCTAAGGGTTTGACAGAATGGTCGTGACCAGTTTCTGGTGCCATCATAAGCCAGGCTTCATCATATTAACATTTCAACTTTTGACTAGGCTGAAGTGACTCATTTCTAGCATATCCCCTGCTCCTCAGAACAAGTTAAACTCTTTCAGCTGGGTTTCCAGGACTGAGAAGGCACAGAGAACAGGCCTGTAGCCAGTTGAGAGGTTACAAAAGGCATCAAACTGTAGGACAGTCTTACACAGATGACTTTTTTTTTTTTTTTTTTGACTGGGTTGGGTCTTCGTTGCTGCGTGCGGGCTTTCTCTAGTTGTAGTGAGCGGGGGCTACTTTTCATTGTCGTGCACCGGGTTCTCATTGCGGTGGCTTCTCTTGTCGCAGAGCATGGGCTCTAGGCGCATGGGCTTCAGTAGTTGTGGCACGTGGGCTCAGTAGTTGTGGCTTGCAGGCTCCAGAGCACAGGCTCAGTAGTTGTGGTGCACAGGCTTAGTTGCTCCGCGGCATGTGGGATCTTCCCAGACCAGGGCTTGAACCCGTGTCCCCTGCACTGGCAGGCAGATTCTTAACCACTGCGCCACCAGGGAAGCCCCAGATGACTTTTTGATTCAATGTAATGTGGATTGTATTATTTGAGAGTTTTTGATTATAAGCAACAGAAACTAACTCTGGCTAATTTAAAGGAAAAAAACCAAATTTTGAATGGATATGGAGTAGGTCATAGAATTGAAGGAAAAGTAGAGCAGGACAGCTCTAGTAATATAGGATACAGGAACCAGTAGACACATCATAGTACCACTTCTGGGATGAATCCATTCCAGATATTTTCTGATCTTTATTGTTCAGCTAATTATTCAGATTCCCAGGAGAGAGTCTGATTGGCTGGCTTGGGTTATAAGCCCACCCCTTGGCTAGGGTAATCACCTGCACCTGGAATGACAGTCCCACCAGCACCGCCTCCAGTGAAGGTCAGGATAGTTCCCCAAACCACGGTGTTCCCACCAAAAGAAAGGGAGGTTCAAAGAAACAGATGTCTTCTACAAATTTGTACAGAGTAGGAATAGATTCAGCCTTAGAGCCAAAGAAATGGGATGCTATGCAGGTATTTCTTTTTCTTAGGAGTTGCCATATAGATACCTACCCAGTTTAGGAGTGCTTGGCTGTAATTTTCATGCCCTTTTGTCTCCAATATACTTTTAGGATTTAAATCAGTAATTAAATTTAAATTAAATTTAAATCAGTAATAGCAAGAGGCATCTTTGGTCATTGTAGTTGCCTGGAGCAAAATGAATTTTAAAAATTCTTTGTGATAAAAATCACCATCATCATCATTATCACATATGGAAGGCCAAAATTAAGGCCAGTTATTAGAAGTAAACTGTCAGAAGAACATCCCAGTTAGTTATTTTCTCATTTTTGAGTTGTGTCGATTGACAGGATTTGAGTCTTTGCAGGATTTGAGAGTAACTGACTTCAAACGAATAAGCAGGACAGATATTTCTGTTTCTATAGGCTGAGGGATTTCTAACCTGAAGCTGTATTGTGGGTAGTAGATTATAATAACAAAGGGGATTTTAAAATGAGGATGACACATTGACTTGGAATGTTTTCTCATCTGTATTTACTTATTCCTAAATATTTTCCTTCATGCTTTCTTTTTCAAGTGAATGGCCAGCTGCATGCCACCTTTTTCTTCTCTCATTGCCTCTGTTCCTTATTCCTTTCTTTTCCTTAGCCACTCCACTTTCCTTCCTCTAATCTTGTGTTTTCTATCTGAATCTTCCTTTCTCTAACCCTATTTCATCTCTCCCTTTCTTTTCCTTATTTGGTCTGACAGTTCCTAACTTCTATTCCTTTTCCTGAAATTCCCTTCTGTTCTCCTCCAAAATCAATGTTCTAGGGCCCTACTCCCGAATTTCTTATCTCTTCAGTGTTAATCCCGAATGTGTTTACTGATCTGTGGACCAAAAGACAAAATCCCCAGGGCCCCTCTCTCCAGTGCAACGCAGTGAAAAGCAGCAGCTAGCATTGCTCAACAAGTGCCTTGTGAACCATGAATCAATGGATGAGAACCCTGTCAGTGAAAGTTTGCATGTATATGTTTGTATGTATATATGAGATGTATGACGATGCTCAAGCAGTTAGTTTGTTGAATGGAGAGGTACTTGGATATTTTCCTGGCAGGGAAGAGAATTAAGCAGAAAGCTTTGCCAAAATTTCTTTCTTTATTAAGTTAATGGATGTGGTTCTAAGAAGTTATGTAAGGAAAATAGATGATGGTAAAGAGAGAAACATAAGAGACTGGTAAACAGTCAGGCATTAGCAGGTCCTGCTGACACATCTTTGATAGCAGACACAAAGAACGTGTTATGAACGCAGTGACAGAACGGAAAGCAGAACCAACTAAGAGATGGCAGTAAATGGTAACAAAATCCAAGTGATCATACGTTTAAATGAAAGAAAGAAGAAAGAGGGCAGCGTACATAATGTGAAAGGGCAAGAAAATGGAAGTAGAGACATACTAGGGGAGACAAAGAGATCGGAAATTCAAGAAGCTCTTCTTGTATCAATAAAACCTTACATGTAAACAACAAACAGGGAACATGCAATTATACTACTCAGATGCAATGTCTCTAGTACTTTAGGGAAATAAAAGCTGGATAATATTAGAGTAGCATCTTAAAAAAAGTGTAACTTCAGAAAGCAAGTCCCTATAAAAGCATTGGAAGAATTCGAATAGATGAAATGAGGAACACTGGCAAGTGATACAGATCTTAAGCAGGAAAAGTGATTTTAAATGGTATTGCCAGGTTTTCAAAAAAGAAAAGCACTGCGGTCCTATCTGCCCCGAGTGTTGGGAGACCAACGTGGCCTAAAAAAGAGTAGACCCACCTAATGTTTGCCAAATATTGAGCCAGATGCCTTACCTACACCTTTCATTTAAGCCTCACTATACATAAAAGTGAAGCCAAGGACTGAAAATGATATCCATTGGGAGGAAAAAGCAGAGGGAATTTTCTGAGCCAGTTCCAAAGTCATAAGCCTCTGGGGGAATAACTTTGGTTTTGTCAAGTCAGAGTGAACAGCCAAAGGCAGCAGACATAGGATATTGTCAGAGTTAAATCACCCAGCTAAGTCTGTTCTGTCTTTGTTGCAAGGTCAGAGGACCATAGCAAGGTGGCCAAATGTTTTCAACCATGGAAATCCCCTAACTTTCCAATGGCTACAGCCCCATAGCTCCGAGGTTTTACTCACAGGATGGCTCTCTTCCAGCTTTCAAATCTCTCCAAGTTGATTAATCATTTTCTTCTCCTGACTCACTCAAGCCTCTAGAAAATAGCTGTAGGTACTGGAGGGGCTGTGTAGATCAGTTGGCATGATGTTGGTCTATAGAAAAACCTAGGAGATAGTGCCAAAAACATTTAAGTATCTGTCCTCAGATGCTAGTATGTGGGCTATGGCCAGAGGCCATTGGCTCATACATGTGTTTGAAGCAGGGTATTTTCATTTGCATTGGGAAACTTGGGTACGTGTGGGGATCTTAGTTTCTTAATGTAAGATTAAGTACTGTAGGCCACTTACTTAGACAGTAGAATTCCATTATGATAGCTTATTTTTATATTTATTTAGATGGACTCTGGGTCAGAACATAACCCCCTAATAACAACAGGAAACACACATATAGTGCTTATTATTTGTGGGGCACTATACTAATTGTTTTCCCTAAGAGACCATATTCACAGGACTGAAATGTCAGTTCTAGGTGTCTAAGCTAAGGCCACGTATATTGATTACATTATTTTGTCTGGTTAATATTACTCATCATGAAGTTTATTTTAGAAGAAATGTTCATTTTTAGATTCATGATTGTACTTAGTTATACTGGAAGGTCCACTTCTCTTGCTTTTGGAATGCTTTAATCTCCTGGTTTAGTCATTCAGTTCATGGACATTTATTAAGTACCTGAGTGTACCGGTCATTGGAAATAAAGTTGTGAATAAGACGTCACCTCAAACCTGAAGTTCAACATTGTGTTAGTGCTTTGTGATTGGTATGAGCAAAATACTTGGGAAAGCGCAGAAGCAGCAGCAAATATTTCTGCAAAGGAAACGTTAGAGTTGAAACTTCAAGAATGTATAGACATTTTTCAGACTAAGGTGGGGGGAGCGTCATCAATAGAGGGAACAGTATGGATGAAAGAGCACAGCATGCTTGGGGTAGAAGGAGACATTTTAAACATGGGATTGTGGCAAAAAATGAACCTAAATAGGTTAAGCTGGGATAAGATTCCGATGGACCTTGTGTAACATCCTAAGGCATTCTCTCCTAAGCACTGGAGGGGCATATGGAGGTTTTCAAGAAAGAGTAACTTTATTTGATTATGTTTCAGTAACAAAATTCTGATGATAGTGTGGGATGGGAAAAAAGGGTAATAAATAGGGACCAGTTTGTTGCATGGTCTAGAAATGGTAGCAGTAGTGTGACAGGAAAGAGCCAACTCTGACCCCACGTTGGATCTGTTTCTTTTACTTTAACCTTTGCTTCCTGTTGCTTTTGTTCACTAGAAGGATACTCTCTATACATAATGGCCTGCCTCGGGGAACCCTGCCCTTCTGCCTGAATGTTAAACCAAAGTGCCTTTGTTCAGGGAAACATCCTGACCCTGTCCACCTGTGAACGGCTGCAAGAAAGAAGGAATTAACACATCCCCTCCCTGAGGCTGGCTATTCCAGGAGATATTTGCAAAACTTATGGCCTTTTTACTCTACTTCCCCACCTCTTCCCCCTCTCTGTTCTGTAAAAGAAACTGGCATCCAAACCCTGATAAGATGTGTTTTTGGAGACATTAGTCCACCGTCTTCTCAGTCTGTGGGTTTCCGAATAGTAAATCAGAGTCCTTGCCTCAACACCTTGTCTCCTGATTTATTGGCCTGTCGGTGCGGTGGGCAGAGGGAGCTTGGACTCGGTAGCAGTAGGGGCAAAGGTGAGGGGATAGATTTGAGATGCATCTTGGGAGTCAAACGGGCAGACTGTAATGCCAGGTGGGATACAGAGGTTGATGTTTGGATGATGCCCCAGATTAGGGACTCAGGTCTCTGGGTGGATCATGATGCTTTTAATGAAAAATTAGGAGGAAAACCAGCCTTGGGGAGTGATGAGGTTCCTTTGTGCCACTTTGAGTTGAAATTAAGGTGCTAGTGAGAGGTGAAGTACTTAAAGCTGATTAGATCAATGAAGCTGAAGAGGAAGGGGGCTGAGAACAGTAGCGCATGCATTTGTTTAGATTATGGCTCAGGGATCTATTCATGCTGTATAGGGAGAGTTTTTGGAATCACTAGCCGGGTGTTTTAACCATGTTGGTTGTTTCTATGGCAGAACACACTTTGGATTCTATTATTTTCTTACGCATGACTAATAAATTTTTTTAATGAGGTTGGAAGCTCAGTGAAAAGCTAGCAGGACACTGGCCCCATATAGGCCATTATCTGCATGTGCTGCTTTGGGAAGGAGTTGGGGAGTCGTTCTTGGAGACACAGAAACACATGTTCCCACTCAGCTTCCCCTGGCTGACCTGGATTCCAAATGACTGCTGGCCCTATAGAGATTTGCAGACATCCACACAAAAGGAGTGTCATTTGTATGCAGACCCTGAACTAATTGTAACAATCTGTTCCTTAAGTCTCTGAGAAAGCACACAGATTGATTCTCCAGGACTTGCCCATTTTCGAGGACACCTGTATGACCCTTCATCACATCAGCTGACCCCTCCCCCTTTTATTCACCTGCTCTTTCAATTATGTGAGCAGGGATGTATCTTCCTCAAAGCTCCCTGTCCTGGGAAATTTCTTCAGAAGAAGATTATTGGAAAAAATGTTTCTGCTTTTGAGCCCACTCAGGGATTTAAATCTCCAGCCTACAGAGCACCTGCATTCAAGTGTCTGTTCCCTTCTGACTCTGGAAGAATGAGCTGCATCTTGAATGGAAGCTCATAAGCACATTGAGAAACTCTGAGTCTGCTTCCTCCTGTTCTCTGAAGCAATGAAAAAATAAACGAATTCAGTTTTAAGGCTCACATGACGGGGCCCAGCAGCGTACCGGAACTCAGGAGCCTGGTTTTAGTGCCATGGGTGTAACTGTCTGTGCAGGCTTCTGGAGCCACCTCCCTCACAGATGCCACACTTGCCGTTTGTGATGACAACTGACTGACCAGGATGTATACTCTTGTTTCACACTGCGCCTAACTTCCAGTGCCTTACACCCAAGAGATCTATGATAAATATTTGTCAACTCGTTGAACTGTCCCAAGTTGTGGAGGTTACTTAATATATAAAGGCTTCTGAGCTCCTTGAATGCAATCATCTTTGCTAACAGCAAAGGAAGGTGGATGTGTTGATCGAAGGTCACGAGCTGGCCATCATGGAATCCTCTCTGGCCCAGAGACACATGTTACTTAACTCAGTGATGCCTTTAAGAAAATACGAACTCTGTTTCAGTATTAACAAGTTGAGAGATATCATCATATAAAAATCCAGGTTTTTGACTTCTCTTGAAAACTGGAAGATCTGGCAACATTGGGCTATATTCTTCTTCTTTTTTTTAATTTATTTATTTTATTTTTGGCTGCATTGGGTCTTCATTGCAGGCTTCATTGTGTGCAGGCTTTCTCTAGTTGCGGTGTGCAGGGGCTTCTCTTGTTGTGGAGCACGGGCTCTAGGCGCATGAGCTTCAGTAGTTGTGGCATGCGGGCTCAGTAGTTGTGGCTCACAGGCTCAGTTGCTCTGCGGCATGTGGGAACTTCCCAGACCAGGTATCGAACCTGTGTACCCTGCATTGGCAGGCAGATTCCCAACCACTGTGCCACCAGGGAATACCCTGGCCTACATTCTTGCTGGTTGATGATTGGTTAGACTTGCAGAGCTGCCGCGGGCTTTACAGCAGGTATGTCTCTCCCATTTGCCAAGGCCCCCACCACTCTCTTTTTTTGTTACAGTCGATGCACCTCAATCGTATGTTTCACACCTCACTTCTGTAGGTTTTTCTTTGTCGGCTCTATCAGCAACATTACTTAGAAAACTTACAAATTAGCATTATGTTTCAAAAATATTTTACTGAGATATAATTCACTTACCATAATATTCACCCATTTAAAGTACACAATTCAGTATTTTTTTGGTTTGTAGTTGTACAACTATTGCCATTATCGAGTTTTAGAAATTTTTCATCCCTAAAAGAGATTCTGTACCCATTAGCAGTCACTCCCTATTCCTTCCCCTACACCTAGGCAACCACTAATCTACTTTGTCTCTATGGCTTTGGGTTGGTTCTACTTTTTAGCTATTATAAATAATGGTGTTAATGAACATTAGTATACAAGTTTTTGCAATGGCATGTGTTTTAATTTCTCTTGGGAATATACCTAGGAGTGGAAATGTTGGGTCTTATCTTAACGCTATGTTTTAACTTTTTGAGGAACTGCCACATTGTTTTACAAAGTAACTGAACCATTTTACATTCTCACCATCAATGTATAAGGGCTCCAGTTTCTCCACATGAACCTTTATTGTCCATCTTGTAGCCATCCTAGTTGGTGTGAAGTGTTATTTCATTATGGTTTTGATCTTAATAAATCTGTCATACGGAGTGAAGTAAGTCAGAAAGAGAAAAACAAATATCGTATATTAACGTATATATGTGGAGCCTAGAAAAATGGTACAGATGAACCGGTTTTCAGGGCAGAAATAGAGACACAGATGTAGAGAACAAATGTATGGACACCAAGCGGGGAAAGTGGCGGGGGGGTGGGTGGGTGGGATGAAATGGGAGATTGGGATTGACATATATACACTGACGTGTATAAAATGAATAACTAATGAGAACCTGCTGTATAAAAAAATACATAAAATAAAATTTTTAAACTTTTCTTTTTTTTAAAAAAATAGAATTTATTAATTTTTACAAGGAAATGTTGCTGATAGATCACGCTAACCCTTCCTCATCACTGAAACTCTCAGCTTGGTCTCAATTCTCATGGTTAGACCACATCATGTATTGCATTGTTTTCCCTGGTTATGATCTGTGGCACCCTCACGAATGGGATTAGTGCCTGTATTAAGGAGACCCCAGAGAGCTCTCTTGCTCCTTCCACCACCTGAGGATGCGATGAGAAAGCAGCAGTCTGAATTCCAGAAGAGGTTCCTCACCAGAACCCGACCATGATAGCACCCTGATCTTGGACTTCCTAGCCTCCAGAACTGTGAAAAATAACTTTCTGTTATAAGCCACCCCGTTAATGGACTTGATTACAGCAGCCCTAACAGACTTAAACACTGACCTTCCAAGGGAAGAAGTAGTGGTCCTGCTCTAGACTCAGGTTCTCCTTTTCCTCAAAAAGCTATATTTTGGAGTCTTTTTTTTTCTCTTTTTCTTTTTTTTTCCACTGAGTCCCAGGTGCCTATCTTTTATATGTTTTCATCAACTCACCACTCTCTTCTTTTGTTCACTGCCTTCTCTCTTCTTTCACTCTTTCCCACTCCCACCCACCCATCCCAACAGCCCAGCCCAGTGGTACTGATCCAGTTCTGAGACTCTAAAGCCTCCTTTCTATCACCACCAGCCAAAAGAACCACATGAGGCCTCTTTGTCCAGCAGAATCTGATATAATTATCAGATGTTCCAACAATCTCATTTCAAATATTCTGTTCCACTGTTGCCTTAAATATACTTTACTGACAAGGTTTTTAGGTTGAGAAAATTTGGCCACCCTAATTGCAATGCAATATCAGAGTAAAAAAATGAAAGATCTTAGACTGGATGTGAGAAAGCTCCATTGGCCACATTGTTCTGGTGCACAACCATTCCGTATTTTTACTTAGTCTACCTGAAAGGCCACTGTCTGACCACGAGAACATCCATGTAGGCATCTGGAGCAAAGAGACCTTTTCACTAAGTGTGACACTGAAATTGTCCAGGAGCCCCCAGCCCCTCTTTATCAGCAACAGCAGTTTTTACAGGGCACCCTTATTACCCGGGGTGTTATATCTGCAATAATAAAGACTGCCTTGGATCTTTTCCTTCCTTCATGTCTGAACAGACCTCGTTGTATATATTTAGAGCCACGGCCCAGGCCTATTACATCTGTAATGAGTGGAATGACTTAAAACAGCACCTTTCACCCCAGGATCTGGAAGCCTTTAACAGCTTCAAGTCCACACTTCCACACACAAGCACTTTAGGGAAGGACAGACAATAGACAGGAACTTCTGGTGATTGTCCTGTCAGGGAGAAGGGAGAGAAAAAGAAGACGGTATGCACTGGCAGTGTAAGCCTTTCTCCTCCAGCCACTGTGATTTAAAGCTCGAGTGTCCAGTGCACACTTTCTACAGCATAGGTATAATCAATACTTTTCACTTACCTAATCTTTCATTAGAAGTGCTTTACTCATCGATTGCTAGGAGGAAATATGGTGATAAATGATGATTATTTTTCTAATTAAAGCACAGGAACTTGCTCTTTCTGGTGAGTCACTAGGAGAGTAAGATAAAGTGTCCAGGATACAAACGGCGGCCTCTTGTTTTCGTGTGGCCCGATATTTGTTCATATCCCTACTTCATTTACTTCTCAAGGAAACAGGCTGTATTCCCATACTCATCCCAACTCACTCATAGGTAATGCCGGAACTCCAGGACTTTAACCCATAGGAACTTGCCTTGATGTTTTTCTTTCTGAAGATTTAGGTAATTATTTTATATTTCTCCAACTTAAGCTTTCAGAGAAAGAGAGCTTATCTTATCTTTTTGTTGGCTAGGGTGGGAAGCTCAGAAAGAAAAGGAGAGGAACTAGCATTTGAGTGGCCTCAGGCACTGCACTGGTCACTTCGTATATATTATCTCATGAAACTAAAAGAAAACCCAATTCATATGTGACATGTCTGCTGAGACAAGCAATTCTGGTGAGCTTGCTATCTTAGAATGTTTATCACCGGGACTTCCCTGGTGGTCCAGTGGTTAAGAATCCACCTGCCAATGCAGGGGACACAGGTTCGAGCCCTGGTCCGGGAAGATCCCACATGCCACGGAGCAACTAAGCCCGTGCGCCACAACTACTGAGCCTGCGCTCTACAGCCCACGAGTCACAACTTCTGAAGCCCGCGCACCTAGAACCTGTGCTCTGCAACAAGAGAAGCCACCGCGTTGAGAAGCCCGCACACCACCACGAAGAGTAGCCCCGGCTCTCAGCAACTGGAGAAAGCCTGCATGCAGCAATGAAGACCCAACACAGCCAAAAATACATATATAAATAAATTTTTTTAAAAAGTTACCTTTAGGGCTTCCCTGGTGGCGCAGTGGTTGAGAGTCCGCCTGCCGATGCAGGGGACACGGGTTCGTGCCCCGGTCCGGGAAGATCCCACATGCCGCGGAGCGGCTAGGCCCGTGAGCCATGGCCGCCGAGCCTGCGCGTCCAGAGCCTGTGCCCCGCAACAGGAGAGGCCACAACAGTGAGAGCCCCGCGTACCGCAAAAAAAAAAAAAAAAAAAAAGTTACCTTTAAAAAAAAAAGAATGTTTATCATTTCTTCTGCTGGCTAGTAGCTGTTTGTATGCTATCATGGCTTTAACCCTGATACCCACCAGGACCTATTCTATGACATCTTGTCTTTCCTTTTAAACTGTGACTCTGGTACACTAACAAACCCGAATTGCACATTCTTCCCTCTTGTAAGCTGCTATTCAGGGTCGAGCTTAGCATTAAACAACTTTCTTTCTCTCTTTTTTAAAGTTTCTTTTCTTTCTTCCTTTGTTATGAGAAAAACTTACTTATGCTCTTTTAAAATTGTCGATCATGACATCATAATAAAATACTTGGTTTCTTCATTTTGGCTCAATCTAATAAATATTTCTATTTAAATTTAAATTATTTTGGTTCTCAGATTTTATTTTTTAAAAACTTGTAGTCTCTGCCTGCCCCCACCCACCCTACCCCAGGCAGTCCAGCCCTTGTTTTTTTTCCCTGCCATTCAAAAGACCATTACATGATTCTCCTGCCCAATTCTGTCTCTCTCTTCACAAGTTCTGGAGTCAGACCGACTGAATTTGTACCTCACCCCCAAAACTTCTGAGCTGTGCGACCTTGGGCACACACTCCCTCACTTTCCCTATCTGACAACACTTATTGGGTTATTACCGGGATTAAATGACCTGGTGGTGTCTGCCCTGTCCCCAGGATCCCCCCTGCTTGGGTTGACTGTGTACATAGATGACAGACCAGTTTGTCTCAGCCTGGCCATACCTGACCTCTGAAGTTTCTCTGGTTCCCTCACCCTGTGCCTTGGCATTTGAGGGCCTTCCAGTTATAAATATCCTTATATTATGCAAACCTTTAGGCAAAAAGCAACTTTCTGCATATTATTTCATATTTTTAATAGTTTATCTTTCTGGCTAGGTCATCCAGCATGTAAGAAGTATTGAGCAACATCACTATTAAATTGTCATAGTTGGTGTTATTTTGTATTTTCTGAGGTCTACAGCTTGCTGATTGCTTTTGATCAGGCCTTTTTCTCCCTTGGGGAAATTTAGTTTCCCTTTGTTCGCTTATTTATAGCTCTGCAGTGGGCATGGTTTGGAGCCTTGGTTTTTATTGCTTCAGTTGCTCTACAGTAATTGACACACGATACACATTCCAGGTCCCATGTTCCATTTACATATGGACACACACTACTCGATGACTCAAACAGACTATAATGAATCCCCTTTATTCTGGGATATCTTTGAGATTCTGGCTTACTGTGTGGGTCTGTTCTCCTTAAACACGGGACTGACAGCATTGAGGATTGGAAACAACTGACCTTTTATTTCCTTTGGCATTTCATCACCATGGGTGCATCCCAATCTAATTATATGTTGATTTGTAATCAACAGAGGCTTCCTCTCATTTAATTTTCTGCTGACTTTATTTTCTCCCTGTTTGGAAACCTCCAGGATTATTATATCAATTTCAATTTCTTACACAGGTTTCCTTTCACGATGGCCTGCTTCCAATCCCTTATTTTGCTATTCAGTTACTCTGTCAACCCATGTTATCTGTTTAAAAAAACAAAAAACAAAACCAAACAAAATGCTGATCTGTTGGTGGGCTCTGTGCTGCCATCTAAAATGTTATGGAAAGAACTATTTATGTTGTTATAATGTTGTTATGAATTAGCTCAGTGGCCCACATCTCTCTGTACATGAGATGCACTTGACCTTAGAAGAAAAAAAAAAAAATCTGAACCAGAATCCTCATTGAAGTCTGATTTGGCTACAATAAGAATTCATCAAAAACACAGAAGCTGCATTTCCTAGGAAATGGAGGCTTTTTCCTGTATTTGAGAGTGGTAAAGGATACGCCCAAGAACTTGGAACAGATACAGCACTGGCAGACAAACAAAAGATCTGCAGGGCAGAACTTCCTTTTTATTCCCTGAGCTCTCTCTCCCATTGTCTCAGAGAAGATGGGGCAAATACCCAGAGAGAAGCTGCTTCAGTATTGTCTTTTATTGATATGCTGCTTGTGTTCAGTGATTCCTCTGGCCCATAGTGTCTGCTGGACAGTTGGAGGCTTTTTGAAACCACTGTATTGTTAGAGAATAATTAGGGTGAATGAAGCAGGGGGTAGAGGTTAACAACAATTCTTTGTTGCAAGCAATTGCTTGTCTTGGCATCAGTATTGGTAACAAGGCCAATCTACTGGAAGGGATGGAAACAAAAGATGGAAAGGTTGCGGTTGGTTTGTCTAATCCATCCAGCAAATCCACCCATGCATGGCCATTGTGCCCTGTGAGCTCTCTGGAAATGCCTTTGGTCACACTGCATTCCAAGCCACTGGGTGGGTGATCTCCAGGCAGTCTTGTACATGGATTTCCTAAAATGCTTCCCATAGCAAAAAAAGGGGATGCACAGGTGTTGCCTTGGCAATTAATCAGCATACTTCATAAAGAAAATAATCTTCTAACATTTGGGTAGATGAATGTCCTAACACAAAAGAGCTGAGATGTGTCGAATGACACCAAGGTGAAGACACCTGGGCAAAACCATGACCTCCGTCCTCACTTTCTCCTCCATCCCCTCTAGGCCAGTCAGGCCCGGTCCTGGTCGTAGGGGTCTTAATCCCACTTGTATTGTGATCTCAAGGGGCCCCAGCCAGGATAGGGTCCAGCAAACTGGGGTGGCTATAAAGTTAATGCTTCTAAGAAAGTAGTTCTTACTGAAAGGCTTTACAAACTGGTTGCCTATCTCCCTTTGCCCGTTTGGGGAACTGGTGCTGCTGCTATGTTCTGAGTCAAGTCGCCGTCCAGCTGTGGTTGATCAGATACCTGATGTATTTAATAATACATGGCAGGGTGCCTTGCATGGGGGACCTAGGTTCCTACTGGAAGCCCATTGTTCAGATTTTATAGCATTCGTGTGATTTACTAGTGTGTGAAGCTTCTTACATCCTTCTCCCAAATCAGCTTTCCGCCAAGGGTTCCCAGTCACAGAGGGGTGTGCCTCAAATACTTGACTCAAATTGTGCAACAAAAGTTACCCCATGTATCTTCCTGTTGCTTATCAAGAAGAACAGAGACATAGAGGCAGTTTGGAAGCCTATGGAGGCATCTCTCCAAGGAGATTTTTGGTGTTAGACACATCTCCCCAAAAGGTGAATTCCTGCTCTCGCATATGAAATAGGGGTTTAATTCCACAGTCTGATTTAGACCAATGATTATTTACATTTGAAATCCCAAACCGGGAACATTCAAGATCGATACTAAGCTCTGAGCAATGGGGCGGAGATGATGTTTACCTATGTGTTATTTTAAGCATGTATCTACTCTCCTGGGTCTGTGTGTGTGAGCAGTGGTGGATGTCAGGGCGTGGGTGGGGGAGGGGAGGTGGTATGGGGCGTTCCGGTGAGGGGACAGCAGTGTGCTTATTTTCAGTATGTCAGCTGTTCTGGGAAACCGCCAAAATGAATGAGCTACCACAAGCCCTCAGGCTTGTTAAAAGCCAAGGAGAGGCTAGGCCCCTCCTTTTAAAAGGCTCTGTGGAATTTAAGACTTAAAATTTCATGTGTGTTTGGTTTGGGGCAAATGTGAAATCCCTGAACTTTCCCCAGGAAAATGTTAGCTCCCAGAAACACACAGTGGGTCCTAACTCTCTGGACAGAAGTGTGTCTTGAGGGAGAAAAAAGAATCCAGCACGTTTCCGTTTAGCCTCCTGGCTCTGTTTGGCCAGCAGAGAAAGATTGATGAGAACCCTGATTAGATCTGTCTCCATGGCCTCCAGCGGAGTATTGGAAAGGCCTGAAAAAATCCTTTTGATACAGGGGGTAGAAGTTCCAGTACATGGGGGGAAGGGAAAGGACTAATCTTCCTGGCCCAAATGTGCCAGGATGTACACAGACATACAGCTGGGGAGACTGGGGAGAATGAGCAAAAGCTGAGCATTTTTACAGGACTAGGCAGTGACATCCTCCTAAGGGAGAGGGAATCTGGAATAAGGTGCTTCCATACGGGTAGAAGAGCCTGGAAACCTAGTGTGGTTGTGATTTCTGAAACAGAAATCAACGGCTGGGTTTTTCTAGGCATGAGTTGTATCCTCTATTGGCAATCATGTTCCAAACCGGGCCTCTCTGCTGTGTGACTTCAGTCTGATGTTCACATCGTGAAAACTCCAGGCTGTTTTTGCCGTCCTCCCTGCTAATGTTGACATTGGTAGGGAGAGAGGAAATCTGGATAAATAGAACTCTTTTCTTGGCGTTGTTAAATATATTACTAAAAAGAGCAAAGGGTGTTTTCGGAGCTAAATGGAAGCAAAGTCTTTCTTTGGAACTTTGAAAGCCCAGGTAGGTGGCTGGGTAAGCATTTCTCGCAGCCTGTTTGTTTTAGCCCATGGTGGTTTCTGAGCAGCTTTAAGAGATCCTGGTAGAGGGCACAAACACACCCATTCCACAGCGGCCCCCTCGCCTCAGGCTGTCTTTTGTATCCTGTGACTGAAAACTTACACAGCTTTTAGGACTTTGCTGAAGATTACATTGTAGCTAGTCTGCCATGAGCTTTGAATTTTGTTGGAATTTCACTGTCAAAAGCAGAACAGCTTTTTCATCTTTGAACTGGGAGGAGTGGTTTAGTTTGCCCCTTGCTTTTTGCACGTTCAGAAACTGAAATTGAGAACCTTAAGCAACTCGCCTGAAGTTACACAGTTAAGTGAGTACGGGAACAGAAATGAAAAGCTCTTAAGTTTCCTGATGTCTGGTTTATTATCACAAGGAAAGCTCTGCCCACAAGAAGGAAATTTCAGTTCAGATTCTCTATAACTTTAAGAACATAGACGAATATATCAATTTCAGTAGAAACAGCTGATCAAGATAGCCTTATCATTCTCAAGGGAATGTAATTTTAAGGAGATATATTTGGAGTAACCGGATTTTAAACTATATTGCTAATTCTTCTCTAGTGTAGTGGAGGGGGCCATTTTCCAATGCTTCATGAACTATTTAAACATTTCCTTATTTAATACTTTTTTTAACCGTAAAAGCACTTAGTTGAGAATAAACACAAGTTGGTTATACAAGCCCTTCACACGGAGGGCTCCATACATATAGGCGATGCCGTAAACCAAAGAAGGGTATAACAGAGTGGGGAAATGGTCTCCACAGTGCTTTATCGTGGACAAAATGCCTTCACATACATTATCAAACTGATCCTCGGGACAGTTTTGTGAAAGTAGGGAGAATAGACATAAGTACAGCTGTTTTCCAGAAAACAAACCAAAGCTCAGCGATACAGAGTGACTCACCCAGCACAGGTAGGTGCTGAGTTGGGACTCAAACTCAGGTTTTCACTCTAAGCCCGCAACTCGATTCATTACCTCCTGGTGCATTAGTTACACAGGTGATAACGCCTGACGGAGCAATCCCTGTTTTCTTTTCTCTAGGACAGAAACTGCAGTGGCTACACTGTCCCTGCCCAGGTGCAGGTGGTTTCACTTCCTGGTTTGTATTATTCTATTCGTGGTATTTACCTTACATGGAGGGACTAGGGCTTTTAAAAATCATTAAAATGGGTTTTTGAGGTTATATATATTTCTCCTTCACATCCTAAACTTGGATGTGATGCTCTCTGGCTTTCCATTCAGATGAGAAAAGGACTATTGTGATTGTTGGTGGTCCCTCCCCAGGATGCCAGCATAAATGAAGGATGTTCTTTTTAAGAAAGAAAAAAATGCAATTTAGCAAGGTTCTTGACTCTTTTAACACAGCATCTATTTTTAAAGATGTTATTTGTTTTCACGTGTAACACTAGGTGGCAGAATAACTACACCGCAAAGCACGATATCCTTTGTTTCTTGCTACTCTTGGAGCAGGGACCCGAATAGTGAGGCATAAACCATCTGTCGCTGCATGAGATTGGACCAACCAACCTGGCCAATATTTTCTTGACAGGGAGCTGGCTGCAGTGATTCTAAAACATATGCTTCCAACATACTGTCTGTAAGGTTTCCCTCTTTCTTTTTTTTTCCAGCTCCCCAGCATTTTACTTTTTCTGCCCCATTGCATCCATGTAGACGAGGCCTGCAGGCAGCTGCTTTGAAATGGCAGATCTGGACGGATGCACCCAGTGGCGCTGGCACTCTTGCCCCTGTGTGCCAGTGGGTCATGGAGGTCTGGAGAAAAGGCACCTGAGCCCTTGTCCTGAGTGGCGTCAGCGGCTGTGGC
The DNA here is from genome assembly GCF_963455315.2 of Globicephala melas. Taxonomy (NCBI): domain Eukaryota; kingdom Metazoa; phylum Chordata; class Mammalia; order Artiodactyla; family Delphinidae; genus Globicephala; species Globicephala melas. The sequence goes on from NC_083315.2 coordinate 143,936,548, forward strand.
CAAGGGCCAGCAGTGGCCAAGCTGGGCCAGCTTGAAAATGCTGCCCTCACTAACTCAGGTATACAGAAGGGTTTTTGTTTTGAAAGAGCAGCCTGATTGTGGTTCAGCTCTTCAGCTGGTTTAGAAACACTATTGCATGGTCTGTGGGACATTGCCTCCAGTTTTTTTCCTTAATGGTTTGCCAGTATCTCAGCACTCCCAAAGTGTCTGTTGCTCTAGATGCCTCGCATGCCACAGGACACACTAAGCTAAATGAAGCTGCAGCACCGGTTTTGTCCTTTCATGTTGTAAAGAGGATGAGCTTGGGGTACAGAAATACCTCTTTGTTTTTTTGCTGAAAAAGAAAAGAATATAATTAAAACAAAACAATACATATCTAAGTCTAGTGATAATACTCTGTGAATACTCTACCTTAAGGCACTCCATAAAACCAAGTTGAATGTATAAAATTGATGAAGCAGAAAGATTTTATTTTAATTATAAAAGCATTCTTTACTTTACAACTGGAACCACAGTCGGATTTTATTAAACAGCAAGTTCCTGATGTGAATTGTAAATGATTCCATTTACAAAAGTGAAGAAGAAAAGTATTCAAACCTTGACTTTTTAGGAACCCACTTGTTGCACGAAACAAAGAGCAACTGGACTACAGTCCACCCACGTACTTTCACTGTACCCTGCCCTACTTTCCAGCTGGGAATCTCAGGGTTTTTTTTTTTTTAGTTGATAGCTGAGGGTGCTGGTAATATCCTAATTTTTCAGAGAAGGCACTGGTGACATGAAGGCTCCTTGTTAAAGTGACCCCGGTGTGAGTCACAGTGATCAGGGGAAGCCTGTAGCTTAGGGATAGGGACGTTTTGTATATTTGTTTGCCTGCCAGAGCTGCCATTCTTTCATACAGAATAAACTGTATGACTTTTGAGAATACCTGAAACAACATATAAATCAGACCAAGGATATCAATCACAGGCCACTACCATAGGGATGCTTTGAAGCTAGAAGAGGGTTGTGAGACCTTCTTGTTTGTTAAGAATGAACTGTCATAAAAATTCCAAAGCAGGACTCAGATTTCCAGGGGGAAGGGACCTCTTTATTGTTTCCTCTAATAGCTGCTTTGGTGCTTTAGTGAATAAATGTGTTACTCAAAATAACCCTAGATGCAGGCTCAGAACTATAGCCTGGCTTTGCTCCCACTTCTGAATTATTTATTTATGATAGTTTTGCTGTTTTCGTCACTCCTCGCTACCCCCTCTCCCCCCATAGTTTGTCTTGCCTTTATTCTCACACCCACTAATTAATTGATATCTTCTGCTCTTAGGACTACAGCAAATGTGTCTCCGTGTTTATGTGGATCCTCGCTAAGCAGGCCGTGCTTTTAAGTTTCTGGAATAGAACAGTGGTAAAAATAAGTCACAGCTTGTTTCCATATTTGCTTCTGAGTCAAGACACTTAATTTTCTCATTATAATGCCCAAGGTATAGAGCTGTAGAGTTTACTTTTAAGAGAAACAACCCAAATTCAGTCAAATCCTTTAATTAGATGGTTTCAAATCTTACAGAATTCTCTGGATTTATATTTACAAAATGAAAAAACACAGTGGTCATGGTTTTATTATTTCTGTCCGTAGGGAGAAAAACCTTACCCAAAATAGGCCAAATCTTCTCCCAGATTCTCTGACAACAGGCGTTTTGGGTGTTGCCCAAAGTTGCTCATAACCTTAGGATGAGCAGCATTCACTGAGGGCCTTAGACCTACATTAAAATGACATCTCAAAACCAGAGACCTGAGGGGCTGGGATCTAACAGTAAAAAAGCAGGGGAGTAGAGCTGAGGAGTAGGGGGCATTCACAGGAAGGGAGAGAATATTGGCAAAACAAGATGGGAGAGGTGAGCTGGGGGCCCAGCCCCAGTGCAGTGGCAGGACTGTAGCAAAGTGTGACCGGAGGTTCTGGCACCTCCCCCGTCATGGACACAAGCCAGAGATATCAGTTTCCCTTGGTTTTCAGCATAAAAAAGCCAGCTAATGTTCTTGAGTGTCAGTTTATTGAGCTCTCCAGTGCAGCCTCATAACTTACATTAATTGCGAGGAAAATGCTTCCAGAGAAAAGAGAGATGCGGCACAAAACAAGTTTGTCTTTGACTAGTTGTCACAGCCCTGCTGTTTGGAGTCATTGACAAGTCCTTGGTTCTTGTATGACAGACCCTGAATAAAAGAAGTGATTCATCTTCTCTCTGTTGCACCTTTCAAGGAGGACATTTTTTTCTTTCTTAAAGACAGATTTTGTTTATGGACTTAACATCACTGGCAGTGGCCAGTGGGCTCAGAATCTTTGCAAGGTGTAATTTACTATTGTGCTCCTCCCTCCTAAGTTTGTGCACCTCGAGAAGCTCCCTCCCATTAAAATTCCTTCTTAAAAGCATAAGGTGAAAGAGCCAAGCGTGTGTTGTTTTTTTAAAGGGGAGTGTAGCTACAGAAGGGGAGAGGGCCCCGGCTTTTTCTCTTTTAAATGCTAGTAAATAGCTTAAAACCTGTTGAAGCTTTTGGAGGAATGTGGAAGCGTTGTCATTTGGCTCTAATGTTTGGGAAAACAAAATAAAGGAAATAGTTTTAAGAAGAGACTTTCCTGTGATGGGCTTTATTCTCTGAAGTGTCCTGTAAGTGTCACACCTGTTCCTCCACGTACACAAGCTAACCTAAGTTGCCTCCTTGTCTGCCGCGCCCAGCCACTTTGCTCATTGCCCTACTGAATTCTTTTCAGACTTTAGTTCTGTACTTTGGCAGCTCAGCCCTTATAAAAGTGTGAGATACTGTTTTGTTTTGTTTTTAAATGTATTTTATTTATTTATTTTTGGCTGCATTGGGTCTTCGTTGCTGTGTGCGGGCTTTCTCTAGTTGCTGCGAGCAGGGGCTACTCTTCGCTGTGGTGCATGGGCTTCGTGGGCTTCTCATTGTGGTGGCTTCTCTTGTTGTGGAGCACGGGTTCTAGGCGCGCGGGCTTCAGTAGTTGTGGCATGCGGGCTCAGTACTTGTGGCTCGCGGGCTCTAGAGCACGGGCTCAGTAGTTGCGGCGCACGGGCTTAGTTGCTCTGCAGCATGTGGGATCTTCCTGGACCAGGGCTCGAACCTGTGTCCCCTGCATTGGCAGGCAGATTCTTAACCTCTGTGCCACCAGGGAAGCCCTGAAATACAGTTTTTGACGGTGAGAAAGAATCGTGTTGTTGAAAGATGAAATGCTAATACATTTATGTACAAATTCTCCATTTTCTAATGTTATAGGAAAACCACCAGTGTCTGTTGTGACCCAATGCAGTTCTTACTCAGCCATGTTATCTCGGATTCACGCACATAAAGATGGACCTGTCTGCCATTTGGAGAAGCTTTCATAACCTGGAAGGTTCAGGAAAGAACTGGTTTTTATTGAGAATTCAAAAGGAGTGTCTTTCATAGCCAATAGCCTTCCTTTTTGAGACTCATTTCTAAGGGGTCTTTTGCAGCTTCTACAAAAGAGAAAGAGCTCAAATTCTTCTTTCTACAGCCTGAAGGAATTGAATGTACCTATAGCCAAGCAGCTAAAACTAGAAAACAGCAAAATACAGTGTAAAAAAAAGCATTGCTTATTGTATTTTAGCTGTGGACATTTTGAGCTTCAGAGAATGATTAGGTCCTGGTTTTCCTGGGAAATTGTCTGTGTATGGACTCAAATGTAGGGCTTGAGAAATGATATGATGGAGAAATAGGAGCCATATAAAATGATGTGGATCTAGCTTGGATGTGTAGTTTTGAACTTACATTTAAATATGGTCCTATCTTAGCTTCTGGTAATTCAGTACACCCCCTCAGACCCAAAGCTTTTCTCCTGCTTCTCCTTCACCACTCCTCCTTTCATCTTTCTCTCTCACACACGTACACACACACACACACACACATCTTTTGGCAAATAATGGAGAAATATACACAGTATTTTTAATGGGGTTATACTTAACTGTTTTGCAACTTGTTTCCTTTTATGTAAAAGCTGCAGAAAAATGTACTTCATTCTTTTATAACAGCTGCTTATGAAGTCATTTGATATATGCATACATATTATGTATGTTTTTAACCCATTTGTTATGGATGGACATGTAGATGGCTTCTAATTTTTCACTATTCCAATGAATGCTGCAGTGTTCTGTTCTTTTTCTATTAAAAAAGAATGTTTCTCATTGTAAATGTGGTCAAACTCTTCATTCACAAAGGCAGAAAAATAAAAAGAAGAAAATAAAAATCACTTACTCATAATCCTCTATCTAGAGATGCTTTTAACGTTCTGTTTTATTGATTTCATGCTCTTTTCAATGCACTTGTGTGAGTATTTATAAAGCTGATAGGATGCTATGTGTAGTTTTGGTCCAATTTTTTCTACTTAACTGTTTACCGTCGGTATTTTCTCTTAGTAAATCCTCTTTTGAACAAATTCTCTACATGATGTATTTTGTCTTTTTGAGTTGTCTGTTTAGGTCTTTTATCCATTTTTCTATTGGGATGTTAATGTGTGTTTTTATATTGATTTGTAAGGACTCTTTTTGTAGTAAGGTCATTAATCTTTTGTCTCTCATGTTTATTTCAGTTATTTTCCTTAGTTTTTCATTTACCTTTTAATTTTGTTTATGGAACCACTGATATATAAAAGTCTTACATTTTTGTGTAATCAAATATATCAGTATTTTCCTTTATAGTTTCTTTTAGGCTTAAAAGGACCTTAAAAGAAGCTGTAATGATAATAATAGACATGTTTTTCAGCACTTAGCTATCATGTCAACAGTTTCATATGTATAAATTTATATATATTTACTCTTTATAACAAACCAGTGAGGTAGGTAATGCTATCTCTGTTTCACTGATGAGGAAATTAAGGCCCAGAAAGTCATATAGATGGAAGTGGCATAAACCCAGCCCATCTGGCCTGGGAGCCCACACTCTTCCCAACTTCACTGTATCACCATATGTTTCAAAGGTATATTTATTTAGCCTCAAATACTCTGCTGAATCTTGCTGTGTCTCAACAATCACTAAAAACAAAAAAGTAAAATACCCATATTTTCTCCTAGTGTTTTGAATAGTTTAAATTATATTTAATTCTAGTTTGTCCGGATCTTACCTTGATGTGTAGTGTGAGCTGGGGCTCATATTTAATTTTTTCAATTAGTCAGTGTCCCCAGTGTGTTAGCACTCCTTTAAGAATTTGGAAAGGACTTGCCTTTTCCAAGAAACCTTTGTAATTAGTGCTACTTCATGCTGTTTCTTCAGTTATATTTCTTCAGAGTTGTTGGTTTCCTCAGCAGCTTTGGTCTATATAATTTTGTGGAATCTTATGTTGCTGCTAGATTAAAAGTATCATTAAAAGTATTAAAAGAGACTAACTCTTCCAGTTGTTTTTACTCTGTATATAAGAATAGGATAAGAGATACTTATCCTAGGGTCAGTGGACCCCTCTTCTCCCTGAGTTCTGGATATCTATGAACTTGGGTAAGAAAAAAAATTACATCTCCATTTTCACCAACCTTTTAATGAAATTGAGCATTTCTTCAATTTTGAATGTAGACAATAAACCATAGTCGTATTAGCAGAACCTGTGATTTTTAACTACAGATACTTAATATTACATTTCTGTTGCTCCAAATATCTTGAAATATTCTTTACACTTATCACTACTTTGACGTTATAGTAATTATATTAGACCCACCACTAGATTTTGCTATTTAATGGATTAAGAAGCACATTTATTAATATTTTATATATTCAAAAATTATTTTGAAAACTGGATTTCCATAAAATTGGTTTCCTTTGTTATCCTATGTATTTTATTTTATGCACTTGGAAACATTTTTCTGAGAAGGGGTCCATAGGTTTCATCAAACCACCAAAGGGATCATGGCATAAACATTGTGAAGAGCCCTAGTCTGTTTAAATGCAAGGCATACCATTGAGCTTTATAAATACTCCTTAGTACTGAGTGATAAAAAGGTGGTTTGGGAGGAGCTGGAAAACAGTCCAGCATATCCCTCTCTATTGTCTTGATTCTTCCACTTCTGGAAGTATTCTCTTTATCATCCTAAATAGAACTATTTCTTCTCTTCCCTCTCCTTCCCCCTTCCCCCTCCCTCCTTTTCACTTAGTACCTCTCATTTCTTCCCTATTCTCTTTCTTTTTCATTTCTCTTTCTCTTCCTCCTTCATTTGCCTCCTCCACCCTTTCTTTTTCTTCCTTTTCCTCTCTCTCCTCTCTAAAAATATGAATATCTTAAGGAGTTTGTGTTTCAGCTTGTTTCAAAAAATGTTTCCTCTTTTAGGTCTAAGAATGAATTCAAAGACAGTGGGGAAAAGGAGTTGATAGAAAGAGTTAATAACATCAGCAAGAAGTTGAAAGCAAGACTTGCCAAAAATAAGTGTGAGGTAATTACCTGGAGATAATTAAGAATCGACCTTAAAGGGCACCTATCTGGTTTGTTTGACCCCTGGAAAGAGCCTCTGTCTCTTGGTTCTGGCCCCGTAAATCCAAGTTCTGCTTTCATATTTGACTTATCCAACTCCTTTGATAAATTGTTTGCCTCATAAGACAATCATTCACTTTTAATTTTCAAAGTACCCGAAGGGAGGGACCTGTTTTGAAAGAATGAGACAATTAGACTGTATTATTGATTTGCAGTCATTTCTTTGGGATCAGTTCAAAAGTGTACATATTTAAGGGGCAAAAGTTATCACACAGTTTTCCACTTAAAGTGGAACTTTTGATGCCTGGAATAAGTTAGTATTTAGTTTCTGAGATGCTCATGCCATGGTCTCACCTATCTGCTGAAATGTGATAGTGATTCATCTTAGTCATTGGTCATGGGTACCTACTGATACAATCTGTATGGCTATAGAATTTTTCCTCTTTTTCTTAAAGTAAGTTCTGTTTGGGATAATGCCATTTTTCTACATTAAAAACATTAGCTCGTCTTACAGCTAACATAAGCTGAAAATTTGAGGTGCCTGGGGGAGGGAAATAAGGCAGATGGATTGTTTACATGAGTGGTATAGTTTCACTTTTTATGCACCAGGTCACATTGGAAGAATTAATGCCCTGTAAGTTTGCCAATCAGATTGCTCCAGTCATCTCTAAACATTCCATTTGGTTTATTAGAATAATAAATACTGTGCAAAGAAAGTTCATTTGGATCCAGGATATTATACTGTGGTCAGCCAAAGAAATATGTGCTACACCTGACCAAATCTGACTAGATTTGGTCAGGTGACACCCTGAGTTTGACGAATGGGTACAGATTTACCCTATTTGGGCATTGAATTTGAGGACTGGTCCCTGGAGTTATAGTTCATGTAACTGGAGTTATAGCATCATTGTTACCTGTCCTGGCCAGTGTTGGTTGCCATTTCGCTGGCCATTTCTGTCATGTCCCTCACCATCTGATGTCTGCTAAGCATTCTCTGTGGAAAGGAGTAAGAAACTTCTCTTCATCCTGCCAGGTCGATTTGGGTATCTGAAGTTACCCCCAGAAAAGATTTACCGAAAAGTCCATTTAAATGTTTCATCTGATTTGATGACTAGGACCCTGAATTAATTTCATTTTGGGAAGTCTCAGTTTTTACGTCTGGCTTTCAGATCCTTCTCCTCTTATTCAGGCTTGTTGCAGCTGTTTGCCAGAGATACCTCTGCTGCTCTCAGGGAAATAGCTCTGTGAGTCACACTGCTTTATCATTATACTTTGGTATTTTCTCTCAAGCTGCTTTCCTTATCTGTAGAGTCCCTCTTCTCTGAGGTTAGTTCCCAATCCTTCTATGTTTCTAAGGCCTGGGTCAAGGCCCATCTCCTTCACGAGCCTTTCCTACAGTCTTAATCCATCACCAGTCTCTCTTGCTGCTGAACTTCTAGAGATCTGACAGTTGGTGCAAAAAGTTAAACTTTGGGCACAGGAAGCGATCAAATTGAGTCAGAGAAATACTGAAGTCATCGATTTAATTCTGGTTTTATTCCTATAAAGAGTACTAAAGAGATCGTAAGTAATCAGTATTTCTAAGAACAAAGTTCTTATTTTAACATTTTATTGCTGGGGATACAGGTTCTAGGGAAAAGTAATAAAATCTGAAATTGAAAAAAAAATTACAAAATGACTGGTGTACTAATCAAATTAATTGCAGCATTACTTATGAAGGGAAAAACACCCTCAGTGTCTTAACAGTGGAAGAACGACTAGTTCCCTTAATACACTGTGCTTATATTGATAACAATTTAAAATTAAATGATGATTTTGAAGACTTTGAATTGGTAAGAACTTTTGTATAATGGTAAGCAATAAAAGCAGAATATAAAATTATAAACGTGTATATATGTATCAGGTTGGAGTGTGGATAAATGAAAACAGTTGACTTGTTAAGGTAGTGGGATTGGTAATTTTTTAACATTGTAACAGTATTATAAAATCCTAAAGTTTATTATATGAATATATTAGAGTTTTTATGTTTGTTTGCTTTTAAAATTTATTTTATTTATTTACTTTTGGCGGCTTTGGTTCTTTGTTGCTGTGCGTGGCTTTCTCTAGTTGCAGCGAGCGGGGTCTACTCTTCGTTGCAGTGCGCGGGCTTCTCACTGTGGTGGCTTCTCTTGTTATGGAGCACGGACTCTAGGTGCACGGGCTTCAGTAGTTGTGGCTTAGTTGCTCCGCGGCATGTGGGATCTTCCTGGACCAGGGCTCGAACCCGTGTCCCCTGCATTGGCAGGCACTTCTTAACCACTGCGCCAACAGGGAAGTCCCTGTGTATTTTTTTTTCAGATTTATTTATTTATGTATTTATTGACGTACAGTTGATTTATAATGTTGTGTTAGTTTCAGGTATACAACAAAGTGATTGAGATATATATATATATGTTATATATCAAAATATACATGTATTTTTTTTAAAAAAACATGTCTTCTCTATCACTTGGAAAAGCAGAAAATCAAAAAGTAATAAAATAAATTATCTCCTGATTTATGCGTTGAGCACTTAATATGCAGCAAGAGTCCTTACTTAGAATCTGGAGGTATATAATGTCTGAAAAAAATAAAAATAAAATGGTGCTTTAAAAATAAAAACAATAGATAGTTCATGCTTTTGATTAATGGGTAGATTTATTATTATGACGAAAGTGAGAATATTCAAACTAAACGATGGAAACTTTTTTTTTTTAGAATAGATACATGCTTTTTTTTTTTTTTTAATTTCATTTATTTATTTATTTTTGGCTGTGCTGGGTCTTCTTTTCTGTGTGTGGGCTTTCTCTAGTTGCGGCGAGCGGGGGCCATTCTTCATCGCGGTGCTCGGGCCTCTCACTGTCACGGCCTCTCTTGTTGCGGAGCACAAGCTCCAGACGCGCAGGCTCAGTAGTTGTGGCTCACGGGCCCAGCCGCTCTGCGGCATGTGGGATCTTCCCAGACCGGGGCACGAACCTGTGTCCCCTGCATTGGCAGGCAGACTCTCAACCACTGCGCCACCAGGGAAGCCCGGAAACTGACATTTTTTTTTAATACTTTCTATGTGCCAGACATGGTGCTAAATGTTTAGTATAGTTTATTTCATTTAATTATCTGTAAAACCCTGGGAAAAAGTTATTACTACTCCCCTTTTAATGGTGAGGTACCTGAGATTCAGAAACATGAATTGTGTGAGATGACATGGGTAGTAGGATTCGAAACCAGTTGTTGGTTTTGATTCTTTGTTTTTTTTCTCATCCCAGAAACATATCTCTTTAGTCAGTAATAAAATTACTGGACCCTGGGAAGTTCCCATGGGCTTTATGTCTTGTCATAATAAAACTTAAAAGCCCTAGGTTCACTGACTAATAAAACAGCATATGTGTGTAAGTGTATGTTTATGTATTACTAATAATGATTTCTATGGTTCCTTCAAAATATAACTTATTTTAGAAAACTACGTCATCTCAAGGATAGAGTTTACAATGTAGACTGTGATGTCAGATTGTGTGTGTGTGTGTGTGTGTGTGGTGTCAAACAGTGAAGGCACCTTTCTCACCATATTCTCACTCAAGGCCATCCCAGAAGTTGCCTGCTTTTTTAGGGCAGCTCATGACCATCCCCATGAGATGGTTTACTAGAGAGCATCATTCTCCCTCCTTCTCATACTGGTACTGTTGGAATTAGACTTGTATAGTTGTGAGGAATAAAGATCCACTGAAGCTAGCCCAAATGAAAAGAAGATTTACTGCAAAGAAAGAATCCCCTGGAAATTCAAGAACAGGAGCCATGACAGTGTGGAGCTTCATGGAGTCTGGTACTGGAAGGTAGACTTCAGCAGGGGAGCTCATGGAGCCTCACCTACTGATGCGTCTCAGCTGCAGTCCGCGAAGCTTCTTCCCCACCCACTGCCCACTGTCAAATTCTCCCCTCATATTTTGCCCTTGACTCAGTTGATTAATTCTGCTCTAGTCAACTTTGACTGGGAATGAGTAAACCTGGTCTAAAAAATGACCACCTCGGCAGTGGAAACTAGAATTTTACACAGGACGCCATGGGAGCAGCAACATGGTTGGAGGAAGGTGAGGAAGGATGCCATTTACAGGCTACATCTGCACAAAAATTTACAGAGAATTTCATTTGTTTATATCAGAGAATGTGAGGGAGGGGGGAGGGGATGTACCTTTTACCAACACTGCAGAAAGGACTGTTGATAGGTGGTCTCCCTTAGAAGGAGACCTGCTTGTGGTAGGCCAAGATCAAAGTGTCTAGTGTAGGGACACGAAACAGATTATTGTTACTTATTCAGGCACTATGGATTTGTTTTTAATTACTGATACCTAGACCCATATTGAGACGCTGGGTTTCACTTGGAAGCAAGAGTTAGGCTCTAATTAGAGAGGGGAAAAAATACAGAACCTAAGCTGGAGGAAATCAGACCTATGAAATATCCATTTCTAAGCTATAGTCATTGATCAACTTCGTGGTCTCTGCTAGGCTCCTAACTCCATTTCCCTATAATCATTCTTTTTATTTTAAAATTTATTTATTTATTTTAAATTTATTTTCTGGCTGCGTTGGGTCTTCGTTGCTGTGAGCGGGCTTTCTCTAGTTGCGGCACGCGGGGGCTACTCTTCGTTGTGGTGCATGGGCTTCTCATTGTTGTGGTTTCTCTTGTCGCAGAGCACGGACTCTAGGCACGTGAGCTTCAGTAGTTGTGGCATGTGGGCTCAGTAGTTGTGGCATGTGGGCTCAGTAGTTGTGGCTCACGGGCTCTAGAGCACAGGCTCAGTAGTTGTGGCGCACGGGCTTAGTTGCTCCATGGCATGTGGGATCTTCCCGGGCCAGGGCTTGAACCTGTGTCCCCTGCATTGGCAGGCAGATGCTTAACAACTAAGCTACCAGGGAAGTCCCTATAATCATTCTTGATGACCTCATTACCCATGTAGATAATGTGTCCAACATTCTACCTTCCCAGGGTGACTCCCTCCCCGCAAGGATGTAGTCTTCCATCCTACTTCAGCAACCCATTCTGATGGGCTTACCTTACACTTGATATTACCGGTTACGCCATCCCCTCTTCCACAGCCGTGACTTCAAGTATCCTTTTCTCTGACCACCACCTCCTGTATTTATAGCTCATTTATTCTATTATCCCCACTCCAAAAACACTTTGATCACATGAAGATCCCCAAACTGAGTCCATGGTCCACTGTGATAGTCACAACTTTGTATATACCCTCAACTTCTTTTCCTTTCTTGCTTTTCATCATACTCATACCCTTAGGAAGACCTCTACACTAATTAAAGCTAACTCTTTGTCCACTGTGTGCTTTCACTGAAGAAAAACACATACTGTCTAAATTTATATTCATAATCTTTACCTGAATGCCTTCAGTCCTGCTCAGCAGTTCTATTATCCCCTCTCTGAAATAACCATGTCACAACTTCTCCTTTCTCTAACTTCTGATACTTCCTCTCTACTCTGCCCTGATGAACTTTTCTCTAATTTCACTGCGAAAATGGAAGCAATCAGAAGAGGTTGTTTCTCATCTTTCCACTAACAACCCTGTCAACTCTACCTACACCCATATTCTCCTTCGTCCTGTCTAAGGCCAGCCCTCAACTCGTGCACTGGATCCCACTCACTGTCACCTCCTTGAACACCTCACACCTTTCTTTCCACCTTAATTTCTCTCTCTCCACTTCCTGTCAGCATTAATGCTGGAATAACTCTCATCTTGAAAATCTACTGTAGATTTCACATTTCCCCTCTGGCTACCCTTTGTTTCCTCCAACTCAAAGGATGCATCTAAATCCTCACTCACTGTCTTCACTTCACCGTCAATTCTCTTCTCATCCCACTCTGATTAGGCTGTTGTTCCCACCCTCCCACTGAAACCAATCTTGCCAAGGTTACTAACGACCTTTGCTTTGTTGATTCCAATAGCCAGTTCTCAGTTTTCACCTTTCACGCATTCTCAGTAGCATCTGACACAGTTGATCCTTGATTCGTTTTCTTTACTTGGCTTGGTTTCTGGGACATTACGCTGCTGCTGCTGCTGCTGCTTCTCCTCCCCCTCCTCCAACTTCTCCTCCCCCTCCTCCAACTTCCCTTCCCTCTCCTCCAACTTCCCCTCCCTCTCCCCTCCTCCTCCTTCTTCCTCTTCTCCTTCTTCTTTCTTCTTTCTTCTGCTCCTCCTTCTTCCCAATTGCTGCTCTTCTCTGTCTCCTTTGCTGGCTCCTCCTTCTCTTTCAAGCTCACGTCTTGGGTCTTAATTCTTCACTTTTCGTTTTTTGTTTCTTTTTTGCAGATATGTGTGTATATATATTTCTTATTTGAACAGATACTTTTATATTTCTTGTTTCCTCTTCTTTCTTACACAAAAATGTAGCATTCTATAGATACTCTTCTGTACTTTTTCTTAGTTAATGTATCCTTCAGTCATTCCATATCAGTTCACAGAGATTTTCCTCCTTTTTTTCTACTGCATAGTACTCCGTTGTGTCAATATACCATAAGATGACATTTGGGAACCAATCTTTGATTGTATTGAGCATACTTTTTCCTTTCTAAGTTATAATTAGTTTGGAGAGCTAGTTGGGTCTTGGTGGTAATGGTATGCTGTAGTAATCTCCCCAAACTCAACAGTTTAGGAAGAAACTAACATTTCTAACAAGTGAAAAGAACTTGTCTGTATGTGTAATGATTTTAGGCCTTAGTTTCCACATCTATAAAAATGAAGGCATTGGTCTAGATGATCTCTAATGTCCTTTCCATCTTAAATATTCAAAAAAAAAAAACCACACCAAAGCTGCGATTTGTCCAGTACAGCTAATTTGAAAGCATGAGCATATTTTTAACCTCTTTGTTTTAAATTGAGATATTATTGATATATAACATTGTGTTAGTTTTGGGTGTACTATATAATGATTTGATATATGTATACATTTCAAAATGATTACCACAGTAAGTTTAGTTAACATTTATCACCACACATACTTACAATTTTTTTCTTCTGATGAGAACTTTTTAAAAAATTGAGGTATAATTAACGTATAACATATTAGTTTCAGGTCTACAGTGTAATGATTTAATATTTATATATATTGCAAAATGATCACCACAGTAAGTCTAGTTAACATTGGTCACCGTACGTAGTTACAAATTTTTTTTTTCTTGTGATAAGAACTTTTAAGATCTACTCTCTTAGCAACTTTCAAATATATAATACAGTATTTTTAACTATAATCCCCATGCTGTGCATTACAGTCCCATGGCTTATTAATTTTATAACTGGAAGTTTGTACCTTTTGACCCCCTTTACCTATTTCACACCCCACCACTTGGCTCTGGCAACCACCAATCTGTTCTCTGATGAGCTGGGGAGGGGAGGTCCTTCTGTTTTTGTTTTGTTGTTGTTTCAGATTCCACGTATAAGTGAGGTCATACAGTATTTGTCTTTCTCTGTCTGACTTATTTCACTTGAGGTGCATCCAAGTTGTTGCAAGTGACAATTTCATTTTTTATGGCTGAATAATATTCCATTGTGTATACATTATACAACCACATTTTCTTTATCTATTCGTTGATGGACACTTAGGTTAACCTGTTTCCGTATCTTGGCTCTTGTAAATAATGCTGCAGTGAACTTGGGTGTGCATGTGTCCTTTTGAGTTGGTGTTTTCATTTTCTTCAGATAAATACCTAGAAGTGGAATCGCTGGATCATATGCTAGTTCTGTTTTAATTTTTTGAGGAACCTCCGTACTGTTTCCATAGTGGCTGCACCAATTTACATTCCCACCAACAGTGCACAAGAGTTCCCTTTTCTCTACATCCTCACCAGTACTTGTTATCTTGTCTTTTTGATGATGACCATTCTAGCAGGTGTGAGGTGATACCTCATTGTGGTTTTGATTTTCATTTCCCTAATGATTAATGACGTTGAGCACCTATTCATGTACCTGCTGGCCATCTGTATATCTTCTTTGGAAAAATGTCTATTCACATCCTCTGCTCATTTTTTAATCAGATTGTCTGTTTATTTGTTTGTTTCAGCTATTGAGTGGTATGAGTTTTTTATATTTTTTAAATATTAACCCCTTATCAGATATATGACTTGCAAATATTTTCTCCCATTCAGTAGGCTGCCTTTTCATTTTGTTGACAGTTTCCTTTGCTTTGCAGAAGATTTTTAGTTTGCTTTAGTTCCACTTGTTTATTTTTGCTTTCGTTGCCTTTGTTTCCGGTGTCAAATCCAAAAATCATTGTCAAGACTGGTGTCAGGGAGCTTATGCATATATTTTGTGGTTTCAGGTATTACATTCAAATCTTTAATCCATTTTCAGTTAATTTTTTTGTGTTCAGTGTAAGATAGGGGTCCAGTTTCATTCTTTTGCAGGTGGCTGTCCAGTTTTCCCAAAACCATTTATTGAAGAGACTGCCTTTACACCATCGTATATTCTTGGCTCCTTTGTCATAAATTAATTAACCATATATGCATAAGTTTATTTCTGGTCTGTCTATTCTGTTCCATGTGTCTTTTTATGCCAATACTATACTGTTTTGATTACTATAGCTTTGTAATATAGTTTGAAATCAGGAAGTATGATGCCTCCAGCTTTGTTCTTCTTTCTCAAGGTTGCTTTGTCTATTTGAGGTCTTTTGTGGTTCCACACAGATTTTAGGATTATTTGTTCTGTTTCTGTGAAAAATGCCATTGGAATTTTGATAGGGATTTTGTTGAGTTTGTAGATTGCTGTAAGTAGTATAGACATTTTAACAATGTTAATTCTTCCAATCTATGAGCAACTTCTTTACATTTCTATCTTTGCTTGTACCTGTCCCATGGCTTTAAATATCAGCTATACATACACTGGTGACGATTCCAACTCTGAATGCCTTGGTTCTACACTCATATACCCAAATGCCTCTTGACATTGCCACTTGTATGTCTAGCAGGCATTCAAACTTAATATATTTAAAACAGAGCTCTTGATTTCTCCCCAAAGCTGCTTCTTTGATAATCTTTATGGTCTCAGTTAATGGCACACCATTTACCCAGTCGCCCAGGCCAAGAACCTTGGAGTCATTCTTGATTGCATTTTCCTCACTCACATTGAATCTATCAGCAAGTTTGTCAACTCTGCTTTCAAAATAAGCCCTGAACCTATCCTCTTCTCACCTTCTCCACCTCTACCATGCTGTCAAGTCACTATCATTAGTGATCTAAGCAACTTGTAATAGCCTAGATTCCCAGTTTCTACTTTTGCCCTTTTAAATCTATTCCCTGTGCAGCAGCCAGCGTGTTCTTTCTAAGCATAAATCATGCCCTATTACTCTGCTGCTCAAAACCCTCCAGTGGCTTTTCATCCGTCTCAGAGTATAATCCAAAATCCTCACCATGGCCCCCAAGGTTTTACATGGTCTGCCGTTGTTTTGATTGGATTTCCGTGTTGACTACAGCTGCGCTTGCCTACTTGTCATTTCTTCAACCTACACACCAACACCATGTACCCTACGACAGTGTAAGCTCCACGAGGCAGGGACTTTGTTTTAGCTATTGCTATAATCTCAGCCCCTAAAACAGAGCCTGTCACATAGAAAGTGCTCTATAAATATTTGCTGAATGAAGTGAGTTGAATTACAAAAGAGTCTCTTTTCAAAAAAAGGGGGAGAAAGTGCTAAATGAACGTCTTCTTGAGCTGTCATCAGTGAAATTATTCAAAGTATGGGATTTTTTCCATCACTTCTCTTTCACATCTACCGCTCCTAGAAATTATATGATTACAATGTCTTACTCAAATTCTTGATTTTCTCAAGGAAATCACAGTGTTGCTTTTAGGTGCATGTGAATGAATTTTTAAATGTTGGAAATCACGTGTAGAAGAAGCATCAGGACTTCAGGAAGTTGTGGAGATGCAGTGCATCAGCATGCTGGTCGCTTCCACTCAGCCTTTATCCCATTGGGCCTATCTGTTCTCTTGCTATTTTGAAAAAACTGAACAAAAGGCAAAGAAAAGGAGGATGACTAAAAAACTCTCAGAGCACCGATAAAGCGCTTTAAACGCCTTTGTTGGGGTCACCCCATGTGATTTAACATAAGGGGGTTGCCTTTTTTTAGTGATTGAGGAAGAATTGGCAAGGTTAAACATGCAATGCCAGTTGTAATCTGACAGTGTGGTTATAAATGGCCACGGTTTCATATGATTCCAAAGCAAACTGGATAGCAGACCACAGATAAGCACAGGTCTACGGTGGACACATACACAGAGCACCACGAATATATATTTTTTACATGAGGTCAGGTCTATTCAAAGAAGCTGGCAACACATTTTATAAAGTAAATTCTCTTAGTCATCCTAGAAAATTTTGGTAAGCAACCAGTGTTTATATTTATTTTAGTCGTTCTTATTTCAGGTTAGATATTTTCCAGTGGATATTTGTACCAAACATTTCTGAAAAAGAAATGATACAGCTCAAAACTGGTGTCATTATTTCTATGCCATCTGGAGAAGAAATTGCCTTCTGGGCTCTGTAGCTTTCCTGAATTACATCCTTTGTTTGTTTGTTTTTAATTTGGAGGTTTATGTCGTTTTCACCAAAAACACTGGCTTTGGAAAACTCATTTGATGTGTGGTTTTCTGTCTCACAAAGATGGGTTCTGTGAGATCTTGATCAAGGTAATGATTGTGGGGAAGTAAAAAGAGGACTGACTGTTAAGTCTCAAGATTTGGGTTCCAATTTTGACGTGTCCCCTTCATGTGTTTTTTTAATCACATCTCTCTGAGCTCCAATTTTTTCATGTGTAAAAGGAAGGATAAAATTGAATTTCTCCCCTACATGGTTATTATAAGAATTAAATACCCATGTAGACATAACTGGGATAACTAGGATGAGGCCTGACACCTTAGAAGATACTGGGGCGAGTATGTGTTTGTTCCCCCATTCATCGCGATTTGTTACTGTTGTGCTGTTGTATCCTTGATTCTCCAGTTAGCTGTTCAGTGTCTTTCATAGCTCTGATTATAAGAGACACATACATTTATTATTATTGGTTCCCTCAGCTTTCTGCATATTGTCTTCTGAGTGGATTATTCGTTACAGCAGTAAGTGATTCTCAAAGTGAGTACCCTCTGGGCCTCTTCTGGTACTTCCAGTCAGCCTCGTATGTTTCTGTGTTTGTCTTATGTCTCCCACAGTAAAGTTGGTACTGAGCTTGCTGACTCTTTCTCCTGTCAGGATCCTCTGTAGCAATGGACTTTGTGCAGTGTCGGATCTACCGTGTGCTCGGTAGAGTTCTGTGGACTTGAATGTCAGCAGGTACTGTGAAAGGAAGTGGGTGTATTCTTTTGGTCAAGGAAGAGAGCGTCATGGGTCTAATGGTTACGCCATGCCCATGCCTGCTGCCCCCACAGAAATGTAAATTGGAACCCTGTGTTCTTGCTCTGTCTGGCTGGGCCACGTAGAAGGAGTCTGGGTTTTAGTTCATGGCAGAGGGACTTGGTCCCGTTGGAGATATCAGACAGGGATATACCTGATATTCCTGGTAGGTGATGGTTCTGTATCTCTGATACCTCTCCCCTCTTTTCAGTAGGCAGAGAGGGAAGATGGTATATAGAGAAGCATCAAACCAATCAATCCTATGATAATTCTTGGCTATCTGTAACTTTAAGCTTGCAAGTTGATCTCTTAAAGCTCTATCTTCCCTCTTGGCCCCTTCCTAGTACTTAAGGTAGCAGGTACCAGTTAGGCATGGTGCCCTGGCCATGATGCTGTGGTCCAAGCAGTAGGGCTAAGGCTGTATGGCCATAGCTTTATGACTGTTTTGCCTGAGATTCATTTATTCTCTCATCAAATATTTATTGGGCACCTACACTGAGCCAGGCATGAACTAGGTATTGAGGAGAGAGTGGTGAACAAGACAGAGTTTCTGTCTTCAAGGAGCTTACATTCCAGTGGAGGGATTCAGGCAATAAGCAAAATAACAATTATATGAGATATTTTCCGATGGGATAAATGTGACAAGGTAAATAGAACCAGGGTAAGTGATAACAGGGGATGGTGAGTGTGTGTAGAGAGACTGGTTGCCGTAGTGGTTAGAGAAGTCCTCTCTGAGGAGACAACTTGAGCTGAGACAGAAATGATGAGGAGGATCCAGTCATGGGGAGAACTGAGGAGAACATATTCAAGACAGACAGACATAGCTGGTGCAAAGGGCCTGGGGTAGGGGCAAGCTCGAGTGACTGAGACGTTGTGTGTACGAATGTGGGGAGGGGAAATAAGTGGGGAGGGGAAGAGGATAGTGGGGATAATGATATAGGATAAGCTTATTTTCTCATATTTATAAGAGCATTCAACAACTGACATAAACAATTACTGACACTGTATTTAAAGATATATGTGGAGAATGAGTTCTTTAAAAACCATAAGCACTTATACAAAAATTATTCATCCTCAGGGGTCTCAGGTAGCATTTGTTTTACCTCACACTTCAGCTCGAATGCCCTTTGCAATTCATTCCGCCTGGTTTCTTAGAATTGATTTTCCCTTAAGGCTGGTGCATCCTTCAGAGACCTTAGACCAATCGGTCACGAAGACCCTTGCATTCCCTCAAGGCTGCGTGCTGTGGGTGATGCAGCCCCAGGAAGCATTCTGAAACTAGGCATCTGTCACAGTCTGGTGTAGAGGTTACTGCCTGCAGTTCTTACTGGCCTTCTCTTTCAGAAATCTTCTTTTGTTCCTGCCACAAGGCAAAAACAGGAAAAGAGATCTGTGTGAAAGAATGCTCTCCCTTTTTCTTTTGTGGTGATTGTGTATCTTAAGAGAAGGCCTCAAAGGTCCCCGGAGCTGTCTGTCTTTTCATGTAAATGGAGCCCTTAAGCCTATTTAGAAGTGTGCGAAAAGCCTGTGGGAGTTGGGGTGAACGATACAGAGGTAGCATCAGCGTCCCAGTTAATTTATTCAAGTTCAACTTTGCGCTCTCTTCTGTATATATAATTAAAAATACTGCAGAATTGTATTTTGCACGTGTAATGTTAATTATATGCTATGCATATTACTGTATACACATATCACTGTGCAGTGTCGTAACTGCACAACCCTGTATTCTTCACTGGGAGGTTTAAGGGATTTTCCAGGGGAATTTGGCGATGTAAATTTTGCCTTACATGCCAACTTTAGAGGGCAATCCCTGGGTAACATATGACCCTCTGTGTTGGATATTTAAAAATCCTCCTTATCCCAAAGCAAAGGGGACTTTGGGATAAGGGACTTATATTCACCCCTTACCCCCAAACAGGTATAGGATTGATATTGGGCTTTGTGAGTAGCAAAGGGATGAGGCAGAAGGAACTTAGAAGATTCAAACAGAAGAGAGAGCAGAGCAAGGGACTCTGAGGCAGGAGGTGGTGGACCAGGGATTCCAGGGTCAGGCAGGGAAGGGGGCTGACTGGTGGTTCCTGGGTGAGACTGTTCCTTCTAGTGAGTGCAGGGCTCAGAGCTATCCTAGCTGTGCGGAGTAACCCCTGCTGGGTGGCATCACCCCTTTTCCCTAGAAGCCCTTCACCTTAAGATAACACTTACAGTGCATTGTTCCATGTGAGAGTCGCTGTGTGTGTGTGTGTGTGTGTGTGTGTGTATGCACATGTGTATTTGTGCCTTGGCAGACAGAGTGGGAGGAAAAAGCAGCAGTGTTGGAAAGAAGAGACAAGGAAGCAGGAGGATTTGGGGTCTGAGGTTTTAGGAGCAACTTCTGCCTTTCATTGTTCCATGGCTGAGGCAGTGGTAGATGGGGGGAACCTGAGATCCTGCGGGTGGAGCGGAGTGAAGGTCAAACTTGTATGACCTTTGCAGCCCGTATCCCAGGCTGCCGTGCCCCCACCACCAGCACCTCTCCCCACTCCCTTCCCAACCCTTCCCAAACCCCAAGGCCACATCTGTTTATTCAGATGCACAAAACTTTCAGATTTGGTAGCAGGAAAGATAAACAACCTATCCCAGTGCACCACCTAAGCTTTTTACTAAAGTGCAGTTGAAACTTACGTTCAGGTCCCCTGCTGTGGAATTTTCACTTGCCCCCCTCATCCATGTCTTGAGGAGGTGGATGGAATTCTGAGTCTTATCAGCCTGGGTTGGAATCCTCCCCAGGACTCTTAGCCTTTCATTTTTTTTTTCCATTTTATAAAATTTTTTCTTGGAGTATAGTTGCTTCACAATGTTCTGTCCGTTTCTGCTGTACAGCAAAGTGAATCAGCCACACGTATACGTACATCCACCCTCTTTTAGATTTCCCTCCCATCTAGGTCACCGCAGGTCATCAAGTAGAGAGCCATTCATATTTGAGCAAGTATCTGAGCCTCAGTTGTGAGGGTTGAAGGTAACAATGTCTGCAAGCACTTTCCCACAGTTTTTGCAGATTGCCTCTGAAACAAACTGCCCTACCAGGGGAGTCTGCACATTAAAAATTCTAATGCATAATACAACATTTTAGTCAGGACTCTTTGTTGCAAGTGATAAAAACCCAAATCTAACCAGCTTACATGCAGAAAGGTGGTATTTCTGGTTTCACAGAAGCCAGGGAAGACCCAAGAACTGAAAAAAGGGCAAGGAAGCAAATGGTCCCTGACAAGGGATGGAACGGAATGAGGGCTCACAGGGTGGACAGTCCCAGTGACGTTAACAACATATTTTCAACCAAAATTAAGTAAGGTTTTTGAACTTCAATCTTATGTTATGAATACTTAATTCTAATTTTACATTTTAGATTTATTGCATTAATATTGGTTACATATACAGCAAAGATTAATATATATCTCAATGTTGATTTTTTCCTGACAATTAGTTCTTATTTGAAGACATAAAACTACATTTTACCGTAAGCAAAAAAGAATATGTCAGGCTTTCAATTCGGAAAGCGGAGTCAAATCTGCAGTCTCCTAGAGGAGGGAAGTTGTAAGGCCTATGCTCTTTCATAATGGGTCTAGTCCTTACCCCTCATCTGACATTTTCTTGTGGAAAACATCTGGTTCAAATGAGCACTAATGGCAGCCTTGATCATCAGAAACCAGAAAGCAAAAATCATAAACAATGTATAGTATGTAAAAGGGATGTCAAAAAGCATTATGCAAAGAGACGTCAGCAGCAAATTTATTTTCTATGTAAATTTCACCTTTTGGGTGTTTGTCTTCTCACTGACTTATACTTCTCTTCTGGGGAACAGCCAAGGCCCCCAAAACACAGGGGTGGGCCTTTGTCCCACTTTGCCAAACCTTTGAGATGGCTCTGCAGACACACCCTCTAATTCATGACCTTCCTTGCCACTTCATCCAAATTCACTGAAAACAGTGGATAGAGCTCTAGGGACCAGGGCATGTTGCTCAGAATACAGGTGAGGATTGTGTTTACCCATGTCTATAGCTCCTAAATTAGTAGGACTGTTATGACTTAGCCATGTTCTCCTGGTAACCTGTGGTAGGGTTGTCATATTGGTCAACGTGCCTAGCCCCTTTGGGACCACCCAAAAGGAAATCTGAATGCCGAAAAGGTTCCTAATCCTCTAGGAGTTCCAAGCTAGGGATGACTTGCAGGGATGGAACCAGACTTCTGACATATATCAGAGGTTTACAGTTGTAGAGATAGAATTTACCAGAGTAGAAAAGAAGAGAAAGTTTCTGAGTAGGGAGTAGGTAGTATTTTGGATGACCAGGGGTTTTTGAGAAGATTTTGGATGAGCCAATAATTAATACTGTGGAATACCAGGGACCTTACCAATTTGTGAGGAATGCTAGAGGTACAGGAGGCATCTCAATAGGGTATTTGCCTTTTCAGAGACTAGGAAAGAGAGGAAAGGGAAAGTGGATATAAGTTGGTTATTGGAACTTTAATGGAGCCTTGAGACAGTTGTCAGGGGCAGCAGACCGAGGCCAGGAACTAGTTCAGACAGAGAAGAGGTTAGTTGTGTCTAGTTTTGGAGGGATTGCAGAGTACTGAATAAGATGTCAGAAGCTTTCAGGGTTCAAGGAAAGTGGATGGCAGGAAAAGAGAGAGAGCAGTTTGCTTTTTAACCTCCTTTACCATTTCTCATCTGCCTGGTCTGGATATTACTTATCTCAAATTGAAGGTATGTGTTTGGAGGCTGAATACTGGGAAGAACATGGAATATATAGTCTGAAGACTTTTATCTCTCTGAACTTTACCATTATGATAGCATATACTTACCACGGGGTTTGGTGTGAAATAAATGAGAAAATCTAGGTCAAGTGGATTGGGTAGAACCCTGGCCAAGTGACCAGATGTCCTGGAATGAGTGGGATAGTCTTGGATTTCAGCTTCCTATCCTGTATCCAGTTCATTTTACTGACAGGGCTTCCTATTACCCTGATGTCTGGACTGAATAGACCCTTATGAACTAGACACCTGTGATAACTTTTATCAGTGGTAAAATGGAATTCTTAAATTGGATTTGGAGGTAGGGTTATAATGGTAGAGTTACTGTGTCTCTGAGACAGTGATTTGGCCTTAGTAAAGTTTGGTCTGTTAAGATTCATCACTCATTTATGGCTAAGAATATCACAAATAATTGTTAGGACCCATCGTGAGTCTTCAGCAATCATTTCATCAGGACCTGCCATGTATCAGGTGCTGTGCCAATGGCACAGAGGTGATTGAGCCATGGTCCTTGTTCTTAAGGTACTCCCAGATCAGTAGGACAGACTGGGATGAAAAGATAGTAAGTGCTATTCTATTGGGATGAATCAAGTAGAGAAAGAAAATAATTCCCTCTGGAAGATCAGGGAGATACTCGCAGAGGAGGGAGTGGATGGCTAGTGTTTTGAGGGATGAATATGATTATGCTCAGCAAAATATGGATTATAAGTATAGTGACATGGGAAATGCACAGTGAATGTGATGTAATGCCACCAAATGGGATAAAGTGTATGCACTGAGTTTGTAGATGGTGGATGGATGATCCCATCATGTTTATTCTTTATCTCTTTCCCTACTCATGAGGAAGTCCTTGTCTAGCAAAAGTGATCAATGTTTGCACTCTCAGAAATAGGCGTTAGATACTTCCTTCTCTGGAACGGGGATGGCTTTTTGATCTAAGTGAAGTTATCGGAGGCAATGTGGTATAAACGAACAGAGGACAGGCTATGAAACAAAATTCTAACTCCACCACTTAAGAGCTGAGTGTCTTTTGACAAATTGCATATATTCCCAGTGACTTTGATATCTCTGTGAAATAGGATTAATAATAGCACCGACTTCACAAGTTGTTGCCTCAAGTGCACTAATAAGTATGAAAGCACTTTGTGAGGTGCTGTGAAAATAGGTAAATCAGCAACCAGTTGAACAAAAACATCAGCAAACCATTTATTTATGTAGTTCGATATATTGTGCAGAGCTGCAGAGACAGAGGACCCATCTTCTAGGAAAACAGAATCAGAATTCTGAATCAGCTCCAAAGCAGGAGACCAAAGCCTTGAGTTCTCACTAGGTGCCCTTACCCAGAAGAGCAGACTTGTGAGTCTGCCTCTGTGTTGCCTCCAATGACCCCGTACACTCTTCGGCTAGGTAAAAGGCAATTTGGAAAGGGGAAGTGTATTGTGCTCTCAGGAAAGCCATTACTTTTTTTGCTCTTTGGAAATGTTTGTTCTTTTGGTTTTGAACTCCAAATGTGAACAATCCAGCTGATTCAGATCCCCAGATTAGCCCTAATCATAGAAACACTGTGACAACCACAAATATTAAAAACATCCTCAATTTAGGCGACCAAGGTAAGGCAAATACAAATGGTATTATATGAAAAAAGAAAAACATTCCCCTGTGCAAACCTAGCATGTCATTGCATTTAACATCAAGGAAATGATGACAGAACATGTTTACCACTGGGAAATTCAAAGGAGATAATTACTCTTCTAGACAAAGGCAGTAGAAAGAGAATAATAAAGAGCAATAATTGCTCTTGTTTATGGAAAGTAAAATTGAGAGATTATATTAACATCAGATTTAAAATTTTTAAATTTATATACAATAAAGTATATAGTTTGATGAGTTTTGGCAAATATGTACACCTAATAACCACACTTCCATCACCCCCCAAACTTCCCTCATGTTCCCTTGCAGTCAGTCAGCCCCCGGCCTCAGGCAAACACTTATTTGCCTTCTGATACTATGGTTTTGCTAAAGTTCATTTTAATGTATATTTTGCTGGGTGATGATGTTTTGCAGAAATGATGATAGTTGGACATTGTCAAAATCTAGGATTAGAATCCTACCTCCTTTAGAAAGTACAATTCCAGTAATTTCTCCGAGCCTCAGTTTTATCATATTAATAAGGATAATAACAATTTTTCTATATACCTGAGAAGGTTGCTATAAAAATCCAGCAAGATAATAGGTGAGAATTAAGTAAGGATTTGATGGATTATTTAGCCAATATTAATGTGAATCAAAAGGATGACGTTTCTAGATATGAAGGATGACGTTTCTAGATATGAGCCATTTTATAGAGGAGCTTCCATGCCAGAGCTCCTGTCGTGCCTGTACAGACCCATGAAGGCGAGTCCTCCCTACAGTTGACGAGGAAATTGCCTTTGAAACAGTTGGCTCATGGGCCTAGAATTCAGTCTCATGTCTCTCTAGCTGACAATAGAGGATTATAACTCAGCTGATATATCTGAGTTAACATCAGATTAATCATATATATCACATTGGGTATGAATATCAGATAAAAATATTCATATTTTTGCTGTGTTCACAATGCTTTCTCATAATAAATTAAGCGATTTATTTCATGCGCACACTCCCACTGGCCCGACTCTGGCGTGTCAGTTTGACAGTTCCCATCTCACACAGATAAAACTGAACTCTTCAGATGTCAGGTCATGTGCCAGAGGCTTCATTGTAGACTGTCAACTACTGTTATAAATCGCTGTTGTTTTAAAGATGTGACCTAAATGCCATTTTCATTGGAAACTGTTTGAGTGGAGAGTAGAGACTAACATATAAAATAAAGCCTCTGATTGAGTTCTAACATTTCTCCGTGGGCAGCAACAAGAGAATTGCATTCCCTGTTGGCCAGAGAAAGCAGGCCAATTTTATCTTCCCTCTCTGGGAGAGATCACTTTAGACACTCTGTAGACATATTTGGGTCTTGCTTATTTTTCTTGGATGATCTGTTAGAATGTATACGTGTGTGCACGAACCCTCACTCGCCACCACACACACCATGCTGCCATTTGCCTCTGCGTATGCTGATGTATCACGAGTAGATTGTGCATTTTCACAAAGGACAAATGATCACCAGCTGGTCACTCTCACTTCCCCCCATGTACATTTTGTAGCTTCCCCATAGGGAAGCGAAACCGATGGTGGGTTGGAAGAGATTGCATTTGCTGAAGTGGATTCAACCAAGTGGCTGGTTATGGATGAGCTTTGTCTTCTTGGGGCAGTAGCAGGAGGAGTTACAGATTCCTCAAGAATGTCTGATCCCATCTCATTACAATTAGAATTATAAACCATGGGCCTTGTGAGTTCATTCATCTGAGACAGTGATGGACCAGGAATCCAAAGACTGGGTTTGAGCTTTGCCTTTAAATGTCTACATATATGTGAAGGTAGCTCTGTGCCACTGCAGATCTTTTCCCTCTTCTGTCCTAGCTCCCCTAGGAGATTTTCTGATCCTCAAAGGCACTGCGTCTGTAATTTACACAATGTTCACTTTTTCTTCTTTTTCTGTTCCTACCCTGCATTTGGTAGAGATGTAGTAAGGACTTGCTGACTGATAGAACAGGATTACATTCTGCCTTGCATGAGCTGGAATTCTTTGAAAGTCTTTCCGGCTAGAAATATTCTGCTTCAGGGCCATCACTACTGTTAAGATTCTGTTGGAGCAGTGTGATCAGACACCTTCTCCTCTCAGGTCTCACCCTCTGGCCCCCCTGAGAAGATGGGGCTGTGAGAGCACTCCCCTGGCTCCAGTCTAGACCCTTAATGGGTCTTTCTCCTACTGTGTTGTGTTTCTGAGTCCTTGTGTTTCAGTCCCTACACCTCTCCCAACTCTCAGCGGCCTGAAGAAGAGGAGCCTTAGTGGGTATTTTTCCTTCCTTTTCCCCTTCCTTCCTTCCTCGCTCTCTCCCTCTCTCCCTCCCTTTCTTTCAAACAAGAGGGATTGAACCCTCATGAATATTTAAAGTGGGCTTCACAGAACACAAAATCTGTACCAAAATCTGCCAGGGGGATTCAATGTTGAAGGTTTCATTCCTCAGAATCAGCACACTTTAAAACATAAACCAGATCATGTCAATCCCCTAGCTTAAACCCCCCAGTGGCCTTCCACCACCCGGAAATCCAAAGTCAAAGCCTTTGTGCTGGCCTCCAAGATGCCGCCAGAGTCGGCCTTGCCCACCCCTCTGACCTCTGTCTTCACTCGCTGACCTCCGGCCACACAGGTCTTCTCTGGGTTCTTAGAGCGCTCCAAGTTGGTTTCTGCCTCAGGACCTTAGCACTCATCTCTTCTGCCTGGGACTCTCTGCCCTGAACTCTGTGCCACCTGAATCACCACTCAGATCGCAGCCCAAGTGCCGTCTCTCAGACAGGCCTACCCTGACCCTCCCATCCATAGCCCCCCACGCAGTATTTTTTTCCCTTATGTTGCTCATCATATCTGAAATTGTCTGGCTCATCTCCTGGTTTCCTTGTATGTTGCTGGACCCTGACTAGCATGGGCAGTCCCTCCACAGGGCAGATGGAGACTTTATTAGTCCTGCTCTCCGTTATCGCTCTTAGAACAATGCCTGTCACACAGTGGGGCTCCGTGAACATATAGCATGTGACTCAGTGAGGGATGGAATCTGAAGTTATTTACCTCTCTCGGCTTTTCCTTCTCTCTCTCTCTCTCTCTCCCTCTCTCATTTCTTTTGCAGAACCTGCATCGTGGAAAGTGGTGTGATCTCAGGCTGTAGTACAGGTCCTTGATCAGGGCCCTGGGTTTAGCTGCTTACTTGATTTGAAGCTGCCGATTGGAACAGCTGTTCTAGAACGACTCTCTTTTTCCATTGGTCAACAAGGAAATAAAAGCTAGAAATGAATTTCAAATAGTCTGAAAGACTTTACTAACATTAAGTCTGGTAATCACTTTTCTATCTTAACTTCCATTACAAAGCTACTTCATTTCCCCTACTTTGTGAGATGCCCTGTGATCTAGCCCAATACAGGAGATAATATAGGGTATATACTGCTGTATCCTCAGATATGGCCAAAGAAAAGTGCTTGTGAACTGAAGGGGAAGACAGTTCAACCAGGGACCATTCATAGGGGAGGCCAAGTACCAAAATTGAGTGCCTAGCTTTAGCTCTTTCTTATTAGAAATTCTGGAATAGAAGGATGGCGTTTTAGGATTTTCCTAATAGAGGAATTCTTTTTTTATTTGTATTAAGAGCTTATCTCTGTAACTTCCCACAGACATAGGCTGAACTCCCGGGTGACCCTAGCTCTGTAATAAACTCTTACAGCAGGATGGCCTAGGCCTTGTGTACTCATGGAAAGTGTGATGTAGCTTGTCTTGTTGCTTTTGCTAGAGATATCACATTTAGGTCACAGGGGTTCAGCTAGTCTTTGGCTGCTATGCGGAGCAGTTTTATGGGAATAGTTGTATAATGCTAACATCTGTAGGCTGAGAGCTTGACAAAGACATCGCCCAGATTGCCTGGGGAAGGCCGCTTACTTTGGGAGCTAATTCTTGATAGGTAAAACATTTAGCACCCCTTCTTTCCCCCTTGCCTATGCACAGTCACCAGCCTTACTATTTCCATCTGTAGTAGTGGATGAGCTGTGTGCGTATTTGCTTGTCACCTTGCAGTATGCATTTTCGGCAAGTTAGGGGGCAAAGCAAAGGCCCTTGGCTTTTGAACTTTTCTGCTTTCTTGGCATTTCCACATGAGATAAGATGGTAAAGGGCTAGAGGGTTTCTCTTTAAAGATTTCTGCTGAGGAGATAGAGAACTGACTGATGTCCACATGCCTGCTGCCCTCAGCGCCTTCAAGTCCATATTTCTGCTTTCCCATGAAGCCTCTCTTGCCCACTCTGTTTAAAATCACAACTGTTGCACACTTTATACTAGGTCCCCTTTACTCTGGTTTGTCTCCCCCAGAAATGACCACTTTTGGACATGCTATACTCTTTACCACTTACTGAGTTCATTGTCTGCCTCCCATTGCCAGCATATAGACTCCCCAAGGGCAAGGATTTCCCGCTGTTTTATTCACAGTGTATCCTAAGAGCCTAGAACAGTGCCTAGTGTGTAGTTAAGCCCTTGATACATAGTCCTTGTATGAATGAGCTGACATCCCAGTGAAAGGAGAGATGATACAATGTCGTGATGAAGAGCTGGGGCTTTGGAGTCAAATGATCCTGGATTTGAACCCCAGCTTTGCCACTTACCAGTGTTGGTCTTCAGAAAGTGATTTAACCTCTCTGAGCCTCAGTTTTCTCATCTGTAAAGTAAAGATTATGGCACTAACCTTGGAGGTGTGTTGTAAAGATCAGAAGAGATAAAGAGGCAACGTGACATGATGGTTAAGAGGCAAGGCTTTGCATTCCAGTAGATCTGGGGTCTGGGCTTTACCTTCAGGTTTTGGCTCTCCCAGTACCTTGTGCAATTTTTGTAAACTCTCTAAGCTCGCTTTCTTCACATGCCAAATGGATATAATACTCTGGCCTACCTCGTAGGATAGTGGTCGGGAGGTAATCCATGTGAAACTCAGTAAAGGATCCATTAACTTGAGCTATTTGGAGGATGGGGACAATAACGTTTGTCAAGTTAGCCTCACTGCTTGCACAAAGTAACTGCTCAATAAATGGTAGGTTTGAGAAAAAAGCGCTATTGTTAGAAGCTTGGGACTCTCCGAAATTGATGTCGCCGTCTTCCTTGCATTCCCTTTCTCCAGGGGGAGTAAAGCAAATGCCTGTCATCTTTGTGATGTGCTTGTTTCAACTTAAAACTGGAACAGTGAACAGTTTTTATGTGCCATACTCCCTTCTTTGTCCTGTAATCAATTCGGTTTTGATTTCAGGGGTTATTTTTGAATTCTTGGATTGAGTTGCCGCAGGGTCTCTGCTCCACCCACTGATCACTGGGGGGACTTTATGTAACTTGGGTGTTGAGTCAGCTCATTCACAGCTAATGGAATTGGCTCCAGTAGCCGTGGTTTTGGGAGATGGTGATGTCTCCAGGGTTCTGTCAGCTTCTACTTGCTTCTGTGAGAGATGCCTTTTCCCAGCTCTGCTCCTGATTTGTGGTGTGAGTCTCAGCAAGACACTTCACCTCAACCAAACCCTCCAGCTGTACGACCCAGATGGGAATCCATGCTTCATCTTGCCAGGTGACCCCGGCCAAGTTATTCAAGTGGAGAATAAGACTCACTGTGTCTTATTCTCCACTGTTGTAAATTAATGAGTACAGGGAAATAAAAATAGAATGTTTTCACACCACAGGGTTTTGCGAGGATTGAATGAGCTATTACATATAAGGGCACTTTGAAAGTACTCAGTAATGTTTATTATTATGTTTCTTTATAAAAAATGTTGAAATATTCTACTACTATTTTAAGTTTCTGAGCATTCCTTTATTTATAAAGCTCTGGGACGTCAGCTTCTGCCCCTAGTGCCCTGTGGGGTCCCGAAAGATGAAGAATATATTTGCTTGAACAGAGCCACAGGTGTCCACTGCATCTTCCTGGAAGTGGCCAAACACGGGTGCCTCTCCATTGTTTAGTTTAATATGGGGAAATAATAGGGGTTAACTGGGTTGTTATGAAAGAGCTCAAGGTAATGCGGTGAGGACCCTGAAGCTGGCGCAGCTCCTGAAGGGGAGGCTGCTAGCCAGAGCCAGGCTGTCTGGCAAGGTGGGCTTTGCCTGGTTGTCTGGCCTCGGCCCAAGTTTTGACCCAGAGCTTATCACACTCAGGAGGATGTGGCCCTGTTCTCGGTCCCAGAGCTCACAGGGACTGAGTTATAAAAGCAGAATGCCAAATTATTCATTTTAAAATGAAAAAGAAAGCTGTTCTATGCATTGGAGAGGCATGCCTGTCTAGCTAGCATGTTTCCCCCTCAAGGCAGGTTAAATGAGAAAACGAAATATTGGAAGGTTACTTGATAAGTACGGAATTGATCATAAAGGGGTTAAGTGATTCAGTTGGTTATGGTATCAGGAACTGTTAGCTTGCTGCCTCCGTCTCCATAGTCCAGCTCTGCCTGTCAGGTGATCTATATGCTCCCGGGAGTAGCACGCACTGGGGGCCCTGGCAGCCCTAGCTGGGTTTGGAATCAGTGCTGCCGCCATTTGTTTCTCTGACTATCCTTTTTTTTTTAATTGAAGTATAGTTAATTTATAGTGTTGTGTTATGTTCAAGTGTACAGCAAAGTGATTCAGTTATACACACACACACACACACACACATATTCTTTTTCAGATTCTTTTCCATTATAGGTTATTACAAGATACTGAGTATAGTTCCCTGTGCTATTCAGTAGGTCCTTGTTTACTTACGTTTTGTATAGTAGTTTGAATCTGCTAATCTCAAACTCCTAATTTCTCTCTCTCCCTCTACCTCCCACGATCCCCTCTGGTAACCGTAAGTTTGTTTTCTATGTCTGTGAGTAGATTTCTGTTTTGTAAATAAGTTCATTTGTATCATTTTTTTTAGATTCCACATGTAAGTGATATCATATGATATTTGCCTTTCTCTGTCTGACTTAACTTCACTTAACATGATAATCTCTACGCCCATCCATGTTGCTGCAAATGGCATTATTTCATTCTTTCTATGGCCAAGTAGTATTTCATTGTATATATGCACCACATCTTCTTTATCCATTCTTCTGTCCATGGACATTTAGGTTGCTTCCATGTCTTGGCTATCGTGTATAATGCTGCTATGAACATTGGGGTGCAGGTATCTTTTCGAATTAGAGTTTTCTCAGGGTATATGCCCAGGAGTGGGATTGCTGTATCATATGGTAGCTCTATTTTTAGTTTTTAGAGGAACCTTCATACTGTTCTCCATAGTGGCTGCACCAATTTACATTCCCACCAATAGTGCAAGAGGGTTCCCTTTTCTCCACACCCTCTCCAGCATTTATTGTTTGTAGACTTTTTGATGATGGCCATTCTGACTGGTGTGAGGTGATACCTCATTGTGGTTTTGATTTGCATTTCTCTAATGATTAGCGATGTTGAGTATCTTTTCATGTGCCTGTTGGCCATCTGTATGTCTTCTTTGGTGAGATGACTGTTTAGGTCTTCTGCCTCTCACTATCCTTTATATTAATTTTTGACTGATTAACTTCCTCCCCATGTCATTCTGATATATGTTTTAATTTATATTTTGTCTTTCATCAACATACAACATGCATATAGTTTTATAAATCTAATAATCATATAATCCTTATACTGAAAAACAGCATTTCCCTGCCCCACATCCGCTTCTCCCCTTTGATTCTTACTTTCTGGAAGCAGCCACTTTCAAATCATTGTACCATGACTGTGTTTCCTTCCTTCCTTGTTGATTCTGCTAGTTAGCTCCATATTTCTAAACGATATATTTGAAGTTCTATTTTTGATTTTCCCATTGAAGATGATGTCTGTGGAAATGACCATTGACCACTTATTCACTCTTTCCCTCTTTCCAGTATGGTTATATCTTAGTATTTAGTTAAAACCATATTTAACATTTACATTATTGCGCCAATGTAAGTATTCATGGCAAGCTACTAAAATGTACCATTATTATGTTTCCTTCCCTTTTTTCCTTCCTCGCTCCTTCCCTCCCTGGTATGTATTTTTAATTTTGTCTGTGGAACATATTTCTCCATCCACTCTCCCTCTTTACATTGGTAAGGGCACTGGAAACCATAACTGCTATGCCTTCAGCACACCTAGCAAAGTGAACAATTCATTAGTATCCTCTACTACCCAGCCCGTATTCAAACGTCCCTGATTGTCTCAAAGATGTCCTTTTATAGTTGTTTAGTTTGAGTAAAGATCTAAATGAGGTCCACAAATTCTATTTGGTTGTTATATTTCCTCACTTATAATCTACAGCACCGCACCCCCGCCACCCCCCGCTTTATTTGTGACATTGATTTGTCGGAGAAATTGGATGTAGAATGCCACACGTTCTAGTGATGGGCTGGTGGCTTCGTCATGGTGCTGTTTAACTTGTTCTTCCGTATCTCATAAACTAGTGGTTATTAGATTAGGATTTAGGTTTTTTTTAGGCAAAAATATTCTATAGGTAGTGCTGTATACTTCCTATTTTATCATCATAAGGCAATAATGTCTGGTTGTACCACCTTTAATGGTGATTAAATAGATCAGTGTATTCAGATGATGGTAGTCTGATCATTCCATTGCCAAGTTCCCTATCAACTTTTGACCTACTGGTTCACCAAATGAACATGCATTGATGATTGTTGCCTAGATCCATTATTTTATGGAGCACATAACCTATCCTTTTGTTGTGTGATTCTGCTTTGAGCCAAGAAGTGCTGATTACGTAGTTTAACCCCAGAGGGTCATCTTATTTGCCTTATTTCCGAGTCTAGGTTGGGGTCAGGGGGCTTTTCTGTGACCCTCATGTACTACCAAATAAGTGACTAAATTTACATGAAAGCAATATGCTTATATGTTGTATTGGTTACTGTTTTTATTTGAACCTTAGTTGAGCTTTGCTGTTGGCTTAGAAAACATAAACAGAAAAGTGGAAAATTTTGTCAGTCATATTGAGAAGTAACTGGCAGGAAAAAGATAGTTTTTTTTTTTAAAGAAGTGGAACAAATCAGAGGACTCTGCTTTGGCTCATAATGCCTTTTTTCTCCAGGGTAGGAAAACTCTGAAATCTAATGGGGTCTCTTCTGCCTGTGAGGGAATTGGAGGGAAACTACCAGGACAGACTCTGATGACACACAGTCATTTGAGGACTTTTTGGTTATTGTTTTGTTTTAGTTTTTACTCCACTAAGAAGTCTTTCATAAAGATTTTTCCTAAACCCCGTTGCATATGAATTAGGGCTTTT
This sequence comes from Globicephala melas, assembly GCF_963455315.2. Lineage (NCBI taxonomy): Eukaryota > Metazoa > Chordata > Mammalia > Artiodactyla > Delphinidae > Globicephala > Globicephala melas. The sequence goes on from NC_083315.2 coordinate 143,970,115, forward strand.
CCTTTCCTCTGTAATGGGGCCTGATACCCTTTGATGTGTTTTAGCAGAATTTAGCTTCTAAATACAGTTTGAAACTTAGCTCTGCAGTTTGAAACACACACACACGCACACACACACACACAAACACGCCCTTGACTCTCTCGACTGACAAACGGTATTATTTCTTTACTGCAAGAACCTGTCCTGTAGGAACCAAGTTCAGTGGCAGGATGATACTGTGGAGACACCTTGCATCTCCTTCCTGAAAGGCTGGGATGTGCAGACCTCAGAAGCTTCATGACGAGGGGAAGTTTTCTCCAGTGTCTCTTGCCTGAGGGGCCTGTTTCCATTTTTTCAAAGATCTCCTTTTAAAGACAGATGAATTCCTGGTGTAAATGTCTGGTCTGTTATTGTAGAAAGATGCAGATTGGTTACCTTTTGAGTGACTCCTGTATTCCAGAGTTTAAGGCCCTCCTCTGAAATATTCTGCAGATCCAAATTTTTACAATATTGGGGCCTCTTCTGCCATTTGGAATGACCTTTTACATAACTTTCAATGACTAAGTGATGCCCATCTTTCAAGGCCCGGATCAAATGACACTTTCCCTGAGTCCCCCAGTGAGAAGTCATCTCTCCGCATCTTCTAGACTCCTGTAGCTCTCTCTTTTCATCCTTCTCATGACAAAGATTATTTATTTGCTCCCTTTCATTCTAGTTTGTTCACCTACTCATGTTACTTCTCCTTTTTAACAGGCAAATATCAGTCTTATCTTTTTGTTTGGACCATAGTTGGTATTTAAGAAATATTTTATTAATATTTAAAATTTTAATAATTAAATAAATTACTTGAGTAATCTTATTTTGTCAGATATCCAGCTTATATTTCAACTATGCTTCAGAGATCTGTAGGGGAATCTGTCAGTCTGATGTAGAGCCAGATTTTTTATTTCAGAAGAGGGAAGGAAAGAATGTATAGAGGAATTAACATGGAGCTTGGAGATTCAAGACTCACCTGTACCACTTCAGAGCCATTGCTTTAGAGCCATTGGTAGGTATGTCACTAGGGGCCCTACCTGGTAACTTGAAGATCTGTAGCCAAAGTCACCTAAGACTTATTTAAGATTTAGTTCTTTAGAAAGAGAGAAGAAAGGGCTGTATAGATTTATGAGCAGTGGTAGATGGTACAGGGGTGGCATCTTGGGCTCTCAAAGCCCTGCAAGGTAGTGCAGGCCAGGGCAAGGAGGTCTGGGAGGGGTTCCAGTCTAGCTGTGCTGGGAAGGATGAGTGCACAAAGTCCATGGGGTACCTAGATCAGAGAGAAGATGGTGAGGCCTGCGGTGGGAAGCCCTAATTATATACTTTATTCTTTAACCTCCTTGCAGTCTTGCCCTGAACCTACCTAGTCCCAGATATGGCTTTCTCTTGCTTCCACTGTCCTCTCGGGAACTCCTTGGCTGAATTAATGAATGGGACCACTTCTGATAAACCGTAAGCAGCACTTATAATGAGCCTCGCATTAGTAATGGAGGACTACCCTCAGAGAGACCATAGAGGCTCTAGCACTATATAGATAGTCGTCTCTGTAGAGAAAAGAAGTGAAGCCAAGATTCCATTGGACTGGGCATCACAACTTCACAAGCAGCTCATACTTGTTTCAGAAAGACACTGAGACCCAGCTTTCTCGTGGTTGTCATTCCTTTGCCATCAGTCTGCCTCTCTTTGCGAGGTGTGCTCCCTATCAGGGTCAAGGAATGTAAAGAGCATGGGATTTGGAGACCTGGGTTTGGGTCCATTTATATGCTGTAAACTATAGGCCACTCACTTTTCCTCTCTGATGTGGAAAGAGATGTAATACCTACCTTATCACTAGATGCTAAGGAGATTCAGATGAGATTTTATAAGGAATTCTTCCCCATTAGCAAGTTATTTCAAAAGCTGCATTTTGCCACGGGTGAGAATCAAAGCCATGTTATGGTCTAATGGCTCTTCTTTTTATTAGTGTAAGCAATTCCCTACACCCCTTGGCACCTTGCTTTCCTCTCCTGTGAAATGGGCAAGAATATTGATACTAGTTGTCTAGAGAAGGGACTTACCTGGAGTAGAAAATGTGCAAGGGAGACATAGGACTGATGAGTTACCATTATGCTGTTTCCAATACTACCGATTTCATCTCTTCCAGCAGGATTTAGAATGCCATAAGAGTTTTCTTGGTGTCATGCTTGAATTTGATGTATCTGGTTGAAAGAGTGGTTTTGGGGTGACACAGGCATAGCTGCTTGCTGTAAGCTAGGCACGTTATTAAATACATTTATCCTTAAAGTGGAAGAATAATGTCACCTCATAGGATTGCAATGAGGACTGACGAGGTTATGTAAATAGGGCATTGAGTGAGGTATTTGGCACCCGTTGGGGACTCAGCCCTGGACTATATATTGCTCTTCAGTTTTTACCTTCATCAAATAGCATTTATTAAAAATTCCAAATAAGGCATGGTACTAGGTGCTTTGACTTTAAATAATAGGGTGCTAAGGGAAGGTCAGGTTGGGGTGAAAGGGCTGAGGGAGACGGTTTGTATTTGTTTATTTGTTTTATAATAAACAGTAGTTAATATCTCCTCTCCTTCCCCGGTCCTGAGCCTGCTGAGTCACTGTTCCAGCCTCTCGTCCCCATGATCTCTGGCTGTGTCTATGGAATACAGCAAAACCCACAAGAAACCAGCACTAATAAATGGCAGATCATTTTGAGGGATTTTTGTTTGCGTTCCTGAGCTTGCTCTCCTGGCGAGATAGGAAACCTTTAATAAGACTTTTCCTAAATTATGCTGCATGTGAAATGTGGATTTTTTTTTTTCCCCTCTGTTCTCCTAACAAATGACCATTTCATGAGGTTTCTTTTCATTTTTTTTCCATCTTCTTTCCTGCTTCTCAGTACATTCCACAAAGAGCTTATTCCTCTGCTGGTTACTGATTGATGGTTCTACTCTGTGTGCCCTTTAATTTTGCAATAAACCAACAAGGAGTTGAGACCACAAACTTAAAGAGGATTGACTTATTTATTTGAGTGGATTCACTGGAGTGACGGCAGGTTTAGTCATTTCAGTGTGGTCCTGGGGAGGGCAGGAGGAGTCCGTGAGAAGGAACACTGTGTTGTCAATAACCAGACAGAAGAAAGCTTGCTTGGCCTCCCATTCCTGGGCCCCCATTCCCAGCAGTGATCCCTCCCAGGCCGGAAGTCTTCCACGAGACTCGCCCACAGCTCCAGGATCCTGAATTCAGTGGGACTCCAGATATATGGAAATGACAGTCACCACCCACAGGTCCTGTGTCCTTCTTTGCAAAAGGATCATGATGCACCTTAAAGGGCTGCAGGAATAGCCACAGACCTGCCGAGGTCACCAGTCCTTGCAGGCCTAGACTCCTGGCTGGATGACTTCAAAGACCCAGAACAAACCTCTGCCCCTACTACCTCTATCCCAGCTGTGTCCTCACCGTAAAACTGGGGCCTCCAGGATGCAGAGGCACTAATACACTTCATGAATTGATTACCAAACATACTAAGAATCAATTTGTTGATTCTCACTTAGTACCACCCTGGCATGGAGTAACCAGTCTGAAAATAGATGCAAACATCATTTCAAGTAGGATAATAACAAACTTCTTTCTTTCTTTCTTTCTTTTTGGCTGCATTGGGTCTTCGTTGCTGTGTGCAGGCTTTCTCTAGTTGCAACGAGCGGGGGCTACTCTTTGTTGTGGTGCACAGGCTTCTTATTGTGGTGGCTTCTCTTGTTGCAGAGCACGGGCTCTAGGCACGCGGGCTTCAGTAGTTGTGGCACACGGGCTCAATAGTTGTGGCTCTTGGGCTCTAGAGCGCAGGCTCAGTGGTTGTAGTGCACGGGTTTAGTTGCTCTGCGGCATGTGGGATCTTCCCAGACCAGGGCTCGAACCCGTGTCCCCTGCATTGACAGGCGGATCCCCAACTACTGTTACACCAGGGAAGCCCTAACAAACTTCTTGAGTGACTCACATGGATCCTCAGTAAACTAAAGATAGCCCTTGTAGGGTATTTAAAAACATAAACTATAATGGAAAATAATCCAGAAAAGAATATGTATGTAACTGAATCACTTTGCTGTACACCAGAAACTAACACAACATTGTCAGTCAACTATACTTCAATTTAAAAAAAAAAATGAAGAAAGTAAAAAAAAAAGACATAGATACTGTTATCATTTAGATTTAAGGATTGCTCCATACTCAGTGCTGCTCTCTAAGAGTTGACGTGAAGCTGGAAAGACAAATGCCTGAATGGAATTTGTCCCAGCTGTGAACTCCTAGTCTAGATCCCGAAGTTGTTTGTGGCTCTACCACTTTTAACCAGCTAACTGCCTGTTTTTATTCTGCTCTTATGTGGCAACTTTTCTTCTGAAACTCTTGTCATCTCATTTTAGCAGAAGTGAAAATATTAGCAAAGTGGTTAGTGGCCAAGACAGAAATAGACTTCAGGAATCTGTGTCCTTTCTCTTGCCATACCTGCTAGAGCATGGTTCCTCCCTGGCCTGAAGACTCAATGTTTCCAACTCTACCAGACAGCAATCTAACAGTCAACTGGTTTCTTTTTGCTACTGAAAGTTTGTCTTATTCTTAAATGTTTTGAACAGTTTTCCTTTACATGTGATTTTGCATTAAACAGCACAGAGCTTGGGCAATCTGATGTCAGCAAATGCCTTGCTCTGAAGAAATTAATCAACAAAGATCCACAAGGCTGTGAGTTTTCACGTTGAGAGCCTTTTATGTGGTAGAACCAGTGTAGGCTACAGGGCCAGACAGATCTGGTTTGAATCCGGCTCTTCTACGTGCTATTTGGTCTGAGAAAATTGCTCAACTTCTGTAAACCTCAGTTTCCTCATCTTCAAAACGAAGATAATAATGTTTACTCCACCGAGGTGAGGATGAAATGAGCTAATGTATGTAAAGTGCTTGGTACAGGGTCTGATGCATAGGAAGTGCTCAGTAGATGTTAGTTTCCCCCCTTCTCCTTTCCCTCCTTTAGAAGCACATAAAATCTCATAACATTTACACTGTAGGTAGAAAGATAAGAATAACACAGATGACATAACTAGAGAAAAATTCTCGTACTGAATTACTTGGTACTGATTCTAGAGTGGGGATATCCAGAACTGAGAAGTCAGTGGCAGCCAGCGTAGTTAGGAAAGATTTCATGGAAGAGGGAAGATTTGAACTGGCCCCGGAAAGGTGGAAACTTAAAGAAGAGTAAAGGAGGATATTTCAGACTGGGGCACTTAGCCCGAGTGAGCAAACCACGAGAAATACAGAGATAGAATGTAGAGGTCTCCAGCCTCAATTTTTTCACTGGGAAAACTGAAGTGGATAGAATAAAGAGCTAATATTTGTTAGGCACCTGTTAGGTATTAGGCACTGTCTTAAGTGCTTTATATGTCAACTCATTTATCCCCACAGTAGGTATGATTGTTGTCCCAATTACAGAGTTGAAGAAAGGCAGAGAGAGATTAAGTATCCTACCTGAAACTCTCCAGCCAGTAGGTGGGAGAACTGAGATAGAAACCCAGGAGGTTTGACTGCAGAGCCCACCCTTCTAACACACAACAGCTGCCTCAGCTATTTTTCAGCTTCCCTCACTAGGTAGTTAGGGTCAGCTAAGACCATTCTGTGAACAAACTCTGAAAAATTTAAAATGTCATACTCGTGGAAAATGGCATGATCGTTCTTGGTAATGACGTCATGTGAGAGGTGAACATGATCATAGGTGAACAACTGAAAGTGAGGAAGGAAGGAATTCAGGATGGAACTCACGTGATATTGGTCAAGTTTAGCAGCGCATGCGCCTCACCATCCTCTGTAGCAACTCAGAGGTCTGACACCACCTCACGTTTGCTCTTGGGTCGGTGCTCCAGGTGGCCAGTCCCAAGCCACCAGAGTGGGTGTTGGAGACTGCAGACCTCTTTGTCATCTGGCACTGAGTGTGACCTGCCCTTGGCCAGGGTATCTGTTTTATGGGCCTATAGCTTGTGATCGGTAGTCGGCTTGTTAGTGGCCATGATGGGAGATCTCCACTCCAAGGGCATTGCCGTGGAAGGAAGTCTGTTCCTACTCACCATGTAAATATTTAGCCATTTTAATGTATTTGTTCTGGGCCTATTCTTCTTGTGTCTCTCCTATGTTGACTCTGTTTAATCGAAGTTGATTATTGTTTGCCTTTATTGATATCATGTATTTAAGTATAGACATAGACAACATTGCTTCAGCTCCCAACCTCCCCCCACCTTTTGTTTTTAAATAACACCTTACACAGTATCCCTTCCTTGAGGACGTCAAATAAATAGTTTTGTTCAAGAGCATATCTGATGAGGCTGCTGCCTTGGAAATTTGTTCCTAGGCAGCCCTTTTGACCTCCTTTTGAACAGATAGTGAGTGACCTTTGCTCCCATTTTATGCCACAGATTCACTCTGGAGACAGAGTTGAATGCACACGTCCAGTTACTGAGTTTGGAGAGCCCTTGGTTAGGCTGCCATTTGCCTCCGTGAAATAGAGAAACAAGGAGTCAGACCACTGTTGGCATATCCTCCTTTGGAGGTTCCTCAGAGGCCCCTCTGGGCTTCAGCTCCTCCCTCCTATAAGCCACTAACAGTGTGGTGGGGCTGGAGAATAGCCAGGTCAGTGTTTATCAGGCTGGACTCCCCCAAGAACCGTATTTTCAGATTCCCAGGGAGCAAGTGACTCAACAGAAGTGTTTTCTTGGTCTCAAATGAGTCTAAGGAGGGGAAATCGGTTAATAGCAGCCGTCTGTGATGGACAGATCACAAAGCTGTGTCTTTCTAATCCTCTTTGCAAATCAAAGGGAGGGGAATCCCCAGAGACCAGGCGTACACGTGAATAGAAAGCACCCCCAAGTAACAAAAACACCTAAAAAGGTCAGCAGAAACTCAGGGGGTTGTTGGAAATTCACCTCCCCTGCCTTTTTGTGGGGCTCGGTGGGCAGTAAGGGTGCGGGCGAAGACAACCAAACAAACTCCACACAAAAGGCACTCGGCCACGGGAAAGGCTACAGTGCATTGAAGGCTGGTAGGAAGGTTTCTTCCGTGTCCGTGAACCTCAGGGTCATCTGACAAGCGGCCTTGTTCTTTTCCAAGCCCTGGCTGACCGGAGACTTTTTTGTTCCCATGCTAACTGCAGAACTGCCCCCAGTTGGAGTATGCACCATTTGAAGCCACTGTGAGTGCACTGTCGCCGTTCACCAGTGGTGCGTGTTGTTTCCTGCAGCGGGCCTCACACCACTGACAGGATGCCGCCGAGGTTGGGTTGAAGGTGGAAACAGCACACCAACCTGCTGTTTGTGGCCCCGTTACAACTGTCGCCCCATCTGAGGCCCGGAACCAACACGTGTTAACCTCAGCCCCATTGGGGCCAGTGGAACAGCGAGCCGACAGTGGAAGCCGAGCGCTTCACGCCTACATCTCCGGCACAATAGCTGCCGGCCCAGGGTTTCCACTACATCCTCTTGCATGCGTACCCCAGGAGAAGTAGGCCAAGGAGAAAGCCACCCTGTTGTGCCGCGCTGTTCTCTTGTGTGTTTCTTTTGGCCAAAATGGCAGACACAGTTCTGCCTCAGTGCATTGTCTCTAAACAGTGGTCGAGGCAATGGCTACAATGAGGTGAAAGCAGTATTATCATCCATCCCTTTGTGATTGAGTGAGTGTGTGTTTGTGCAAAGCCGAGGAGATTCTTTTCTCTTCCTCCATCTATGTTGCCTCATACTGGGCCAATATCTGCTTTAAGGACTCTCCTACTAGCTTTACCTGTGAATTTCACAATGAAATCTACAACAGAGGTTTTCTTCTTCAGGTCTGTTATAAGAGGTGTGGATTTTATCAAGATTGAAAGTATCCTCACCATAAACACAAAATTATTTAAAGTTATCTCCCTTATTCTTTTTTTCCCCTCCTATCTTCCTCAGGCACTGCCAATTGGTTCTATGTAAGATGGATTTCCTAAGGTTGGACATGATGAGAATCAATGATAGTGGTGGAATTTTAAGGACAACACTAATGCTAATGTGGTTTGAAACATTTTTCATAGTGGGCTGCTACCTTTATGGTCATAATACACTCATTTTCTTCATGTCTTTTATGGATTCACTTTTAGGTACAGAGAGGTTAGGAGCCTTTCCCAAAATTGCACAGCAGTTTAGTGACAGAGCCAGAAATAAAAGGCAGGCTTCCTAACTTCCACAATAATCTTTTCTTCAAGCCAAATTGAAGTTTGGTCCTTTTACCACAAATATTTCGAAAGGAAAATCCCCCGTAGCCTTTCAGATTTTCCCAGAAAACTGTTGTCACGCGGACCTTCAAGATGGAAATAGCAGGCTGGAATACTAAACCCCTATCAGTTCTTTATTCTAGAGCTGACAGTTGATATTCTCTGGGCTGAAGCTAAAGAAAAACGATTTCTTTTTTTCATAATGGAATGATTTATAATTTTCCAGAGCTTGGCAAAACTAAGCCAGTGAAGAGTAAAACCAGATTTGTGATACTCACACTCTAAAATATTTGGTCTGACTTTTCCTCAAATATTGGATATTTCCTTTCAAAGCTAGAAGTGACCGGAAGGGAGGAGGTGGGGGATAGTCAGGGGAGAGGTGTGAGTCTGCGAGTATGGCTGTCTACACCTGCTTTTGGGGGGAGTTACCCTGTTCCCACACTGCACCCAGAGCACCCATCTCGCCCTTCTTGGCCTTCTACCTCTGCCTCTCGCCCTCGCCTGTTTTCTTCTCCCCATCCCCCATTTCCCTCTGACGCCCGGCTCCTATTCAGCAGATAGGCTGGGGCAGACACCGTCATGGTTGGGAAGCATGAGGAGAGGATGGTGAAAACCACTCCAGGGCCTTTCTCTCAAGCCTTGGTGATGAAAGGACTCAATGAACCTTACCAATTTCTCACAGGAAAATTCCGGCCTCTGTCTCCTTAAGAGCAAGGCATTCAGTAACCCTTAACCGAGCCAGGATTAAAACTCAGAATTTCTGACTTATTCAAGGCCTGTGTTTAGATAGAAAGGCTCCATCACTGTCATACCTGGCAATTAGGATCATTTTAGATACCAAAAGTAACATTTTAAAAAAGCGTACCTTAAGCAGATAGGTCATTTTTTTATACTGAAATAATATTGGTCTAAAAATAAGATCTTATGGAAAAATCCGAACATTTTTTGCCTTCAAAACCTATGAAAAGCAGAGCCCTGTCATATATATATATATATATATATATATATATATTATTTGGAGAAAGGTTTGGTTACAGTCACTTTATTTTTTTTCATTGAAGTGTAGTTGATTTACAATATTGTGTTAGTTTCAGGTGTACAGCAAAGCGATTCGGTTATACATCTATATATGTGTATACATGTATATTCTTTTACAAAAAGTTCTGTTCCATTACAGTTCAGAGCCCTGTCTATCTGAGAGTGCTAGATTTGACAGCAGGTAGGCAGTTTGGGGGCAGAGGCAGCCCTGAGGTCTCTCTCTGTCACTCAACTGATGCCCTTTCTCTGGCTGGCCAGGTTATCCAGTGGGCTGCCTGTTTCCTTGGGAGCTGTGAGTATTAGGATAATCACCGCACCTAGCCCTTCAGGCTTAGTTAAAGTGGTCTTGAGACTTCTCTGATTCTCTGTGTTAGGCTGTAGCAGGTTTCTAGCAGGGAATGGGCGGGAGGGAGGAGAAAGCAGATGTCCTTCTGGGCATAAAAATGCCCCCGAGATGCCTGAGGTTGCCTCGTGATTCCTCTAGCCCAGGGATCCTTAAACTCTGTCGCACCAAGGACATGAAGAGCTTTAGTTTTCAAGCCTCCTGTGGGTTTCGGAAGTGACCAGCCACATGCATCTGAAGCCACCGAAAGCCACTAAAAAGACCGGCAGAATTGGGCTAGGATTGCCTCAAATGCTTGACACTTCCGTAGAAGCTGGAGCTACTTGGTTTGTGGTTATTTATTAACGTCAGAGTATGAAAGGACTCTTGTCACAAGATTGGGCTTGTTACAATGTAGCATTTTCATAATCTTTTAATGTATTTCTAGATGTTAGATCCCTTTGTTCGTTACTTATATTAGATTGAATTCTGGAGACCAGGGCATCAAGGCCTGGACCTGCCTGTGGCTCTGGGCTGAGAGTTCCTGGCTCTCCTCTCCTCTGCCCAGTGCTGTCTTAGGAGGGAGAGTGGGCAGGGAGGCCTGTAGACCCCCTTTCTTATCTAGACTGTTAATCTCAGGCAGATGACTCTAGTTCACTCTCTGGAAGGCAGGGATTATAAAAAAATTTACCTCTCACCTGCCCCCACAGAAAGCTGAATGAGGGCATGTGCTATATTCTTAGGTCCTTAAAAGAATCTGACTTATAAATATTGAGTTATTGTTTTGTTGACCATGAATCTCTCTTCTGCTGACCGAACAGGGCCAGATATCCCATTCCAACTTATTCTATTCCTGATTGACCACAAACTCCCTCTTTGTCACCTCCCAAGGGTCAAATAAAAGGAGGCTGTTTATCAAAAGCTGGACCTTTAGGCCTGACAGTTCCCTACTTTGATTTCTCCAGGGCTGTCCCACTTTCTCTTCTCTCCACCATTTTCCACTGGGCTGGAATATACTAAGTGGCTGCTCGTGGAGCTCCCAACAGAGATTCGTCTTTAATACTTCAGTGTAGGGTAGATCAGACTAGACACATACAGAGGCCCCTTAAGGCAGGATTTATCTTGGACCAGGGGCAGGAGACATGCATGGGGTGTGGGTATAGCCTAAATTAGTCTGGTCCTAGTGTAGCTGAAGAAAGATGTGCCAACTGAAGGCAGGTGGTCCACAGTGGACACAGAGATTAGTGGGGAGTCAGACTCAATTGGTCAGTGGACTCCAGCTCACCAGTCCCCTGACCCTGGAGGCTGATGGTTCTTCTGACCAGTGTATTCTGCTCCTTCCCCCTTAACCTCTAGCTATTTGCTTTCGGAAGCTACCTTTTTGATACTTAGTGGAAAAGAGTCATATGTTTTTGTTTGTTTGTGTGTTGGCTAGGCTTTCACCCCCAGGAACTTCTGCCTTCTGACCAAAATGACATTCATTCCCAACCATCTGCCTTACTAGTTCTTCTGGTCTTTAACTGCTTCCTGTTTTTCCATCTCCTCTCTAGCTTATAAGAGAAGCCCTGCTCTCTCTGAAGGCGGGCCTATTAGGTTATTTATGAATCTGTACTCTGAAGTTTATTCTTCTTTGAGAGCTTCATTGTTCCCTTGAACTGAGCTTAGGTGTTGAACTACAGTGCACAGAAGGGTCGAGTAGGATGCATTTAGGGAAGTTGAATGATGCAAGGGAAACTTAGAACCCAGGGGCAAACTTAGGATCCCCCCCCCATTTTGCCTTGGGAGGGGAGCACTAAAAATGAGACTCAAGGTATATGTGACATGATATGAGGAGTCATTTCCTATTCATGTGTACCTGAAGCATCCTACAACCTGCCGGCTTTGCAAGGAAGCCCTGGGAGTGAGCGGTCTCTCCATATACAGAGTTGCATGGAGTTAACAGTTACTTTATACAATGTAGAGGGCTGCCTGTTTCCCCTCAGTAGGTAGATGGTCTTCTGTTGCCTGAAGAGTAAACTAAGCTGAATTCCATTTCCTCCTGGCTTCAGATGTAAAGATGTAATCACTACCATCAAAAAAACAAAAGCAAAATTTCCCCTTAGTCCAAGAATCTCACTCTAGCCTTTGGATTTGAAATTGATGGTAGTAGCAGGAAGGGGGGTGGAGTGTGTTGTATGTTTTTAATAAGTCATACTTCTAGAGAAATGGCAAAAATAGCATGCACTTTCAATTAAATTTTTATGCTTTTTGAGCATATCACCGGCAAATATTTGTTCTTTGTCATCAGCGTACTATATGTTGTACAAAAGGGAAGCAGGCATGGGTTTTCTTTCTCAACAAGCAAGGTGTAAAATCAGCAAAGACAGTGATGGAGGTTAACATTTAAGTATTTCCCATTGGCCAGGCACTATGCTCAGGACTTTATATGCATTATCCAGTTTAATCCTCAAAACCCTGTGAGTTAAGAATTATAACCCAGAGAGTTGTGAAACTTGCTCCACATCACATAGTTAGTAAGTGGTGGAACCCAGGATCTGAACTCACGTTTGTTTGACTCCAAAGCCCTCAGCCTAATCATTGTGCACGCTGCTCCCGCACAAATTTAGTACCAAGTGTCAGAAGCCTTCATCTTTCCAGTGGAGCAGAGCAGCCCGAAAGACCCTCTGAAGTGTCAGTCAGAACTCATTTTTGGAAAGCAGATAGTGTTAAGACTCTGTTTATAATGTGGAATAGTATTTGATAAGTTATTTTAGGAGTGTAGTTTTCATGTCTCCAGATTGCCTCAGAGGACAACACATCTATAGGCTTCTGCCCAGGTCATGATTATTTGTAATCAGTGCTATTTGGAAATATTTCCATTTTATCATTTTGCTGATCACAGATTTAGAAAATCACAACAATTCAGCAAGAGCAACCCCCTGAGTTTGGTTGCTGTGTATCCCTTCAGCAATTTGGCTTTCAGACTCATGATAAAAAGGGAGTGGATTATTAGCGAAACCACTTAGGAGCTTGTTCTTTTGCCATTGGAGAGTACAAATGGCTTCTTCTGCATCTACTCTTGCATTGGAAGTGGCGCTGGGGGTGGGTATCTTTGGAGGCACATCTGTAGTTTGGTTTTAGGCTCAGCAGGGTATCATCTTGTTAGCTATGGACAATAAAGCCATCATCTCAGTATAAGTTTCCATTGTAGGACCAGGGAAATAATAATAAAATTGAGAAAAAGTGGTCTGAATATCTTAGTAAATGTCTTATCTTTTAACTTGCAAGTTTCTAGAGAAGACACACAGAGCCTTCACCTCTTTCTTTTCCCCTGTGTACATGGTGACATGCTTTGCATGGTTGGTATTCAATAATTATTTTTCTCATTACTGTTACTATATCACTAGTGTTCTAGTCATTTTCACCAAATCGCCTTTTAGAAGAATTCCCCCCAAAATAGAGCTTACATGTCTAGATCTCCTGAAGCTTCACTTTTTTTTTTTTTTTTTTTTTAACTGTGACAGATACATTATTTTCTTCACTGGTAGAAAAATCACATGGTATTCTCAAAACAATGCTGGTTTCTTACTGGTCTTGCTTTAAATAATTACTATCGTTTTCTTACTGAGATTTTTACACAAATTCTTTGAAACTAAGTTAAGCTTAGGAAGGACTGAGACTGGTAGAAATGATCAGGTGCTGAAGTATATATCCTGATGTAGAAAATTGTGATTTCATGTTCTGTTGTTAGATCCAATGATCTGAAGCATGTGGCATGTACTTTATTAGTAATTTATTAACCTATATAACATTCTTCTTAAGGAAATAATAGCAACAACAATGGCTTACATTTACTGGATATTTATCACATGCCAGACACTATATTAAATACCTTACATTAATTATCTCATTCAATTCTCGTAATGGTTCTATATGATAGGTGTTATTTTACCTATGAATAGATGAAGCTCAAAGATTCAAGTAACTTTCCCAAGGTTCACAGTGTCACAGTCAGAATTTGAACCCAGTTTTATTGAACAGCAAAGCCCATACCCTATATAATAAAGAGGAAAATGAACATAATTGCTTATTCTTGCTCCTGAATATGAGTATTTATTTCTTAAAAGAGCAGGCTTTTATTTGGCCATTTCCAGCCATTTTAATTGAAAGACTTATCATATGTGATTCTTACCAGTCCAGATGAAAATGAGTAATACAAAAGCATAGGAAGGATGAGATTAGCAAATACTCAGTGGAATACTGCAACATCCGGTCATCGCTGCAGAGTAGCTGGGGATTCACACGAGCCTGGTTGACACACAAAGACCTTGGACAGGCTGTCTTTGTTAATAGAGTACTTCACTTCTTTTCCTGACCCTGCCATCGTGCTCCCCTCTCAGCCCCCAATTAAGCTGCCATTGGCATAGGATTTATAACGTGTCATTGGTCCATTCAAGAGACAGCGACAGAGGTGTGGCTGAAAAGCTGGACAGTAAAGAATGGAGACAATTTCCATTTCTGCTCCAATCAGGGTGGCAGCAAAACCATAGCTGACCCTTGGAACAGACCACGACGATTTGGCTAGTTGCATATTCCAGGTACCAAATGCCTAGTTTTTCAGAAGTTACCTTTCCTCTGAGGGACCAAGATGGTTCACCAAGATGCCCACGATGGGAACACCTCAAATCTTGAGAAATGATTGTAACGTTAGTCTTGCTGCAGTTTTCCAGGAGAGAATCTGTGTTCTGTTCTCCCTTTAGGTTTCTAAACAATAGAGCAAATTTTATAAATGAGGATTTTTTAAGGAAAAGAATAATTTCTTGATGGAACCATATGTAAAAATATTGTGTGGAAATAAATCATGTGGATTAGGTGACTTTAGAGTCCTTTCTAGGAATTTTAAATGTTATGAACTTTACTTTGTATAGGTCGGATTCTATTAATTTGTGTTTTAAATACATAGTGAGACTTTGGAATTCTTTTGTTAGAATTCAACTTACTGAAAAGAAGAAGAGTGCTATTCCTTTAGAGATGAATTTTATTCTAACTTCACAAATTTGGAAATAAAATTCTGACTTTCCAGTTAACAAGGGAAGAAGCCCCAGGCACCCAGATGTTAAATTATTGCTTTTCTTCAGCGCTAGTCATATTGTATGTTGTGAATATAATTTAAAAATGATAAAGTGTGCACGTATTCATCTTAATTCTCTGGTTGGCCTTCTATTATTCAGGTAATATGGCGACACTTCTCTGTCCCAATTTACTCAGCATTTAGAAAGAATTGATTAGTGGTTTAAGCTCTGAAAAAAGTCAGTCTGTTTCCTCGGTCTTCTGTGATTTGAATGACCTGGAGGCGTTGCCAGATAGTTCTGGCCTAAAGATAAAACTGATGCAAGTCAGAGCTGGGGTTTTCCTACCTGCGTACTTATCAGTCTTCCCCTAAACTACAGCCTTTTGATAGCTCTAATAATTAATTTGGTCTTCTCTCTTCTCCCTTCCCTCCGCCTTCTCCTTGTCTGTTCACAGGTTATCTTGACGAATCAAATTACAACCCATCTGAGTGGAGCCCTAGCTTCTCAGGCAGACCTGGTGTCTCCAGCTGATGATTTGTCCCTGTCTGAAGGTAAGGGATCTGTCTTAGAGGGGCTGAAACTTGACACTGACATACGGCTCCGCCACTGCCTCTCTGCCTTCTGCTGAGAACTGAGACACACAGCTAACAGGCCCTGGCCAGTGAACCCAGCCGGAGCCTGGCGATATAGGCTTGGCCACCTTTCCTGGCATCTGATCCCTTATATTTGGAGAGTGTGTTGCTCTGTCTCTATAAGTGAGCTTCCTTTTTCACCTGAGTGAATCATCTTCACAGGCATCTGTCACCTCCACCTAAGGCTCGTCACTCCTCTGTAGGTTCTTTTGGGTCCTCAGTATGAGGGCTGGTGAACTGCTAAATGACTTTGTTTTTGAGACTGATGCTCAAATGTTGGCTTTACCCATGGTCATACAGCAATTTAACCTTTTGTTTGTGCTGGGTACTTTTGGACTGGCTAAAAGTGTACACCAGTATCATGTACTGGAGACGTGGCGTTCCCAATCAGCTTTACAGAAGGATTAAGAAAAACTAGCCACGTTGGTAAATCTGCAAAATTTTCTCCACCCTCCCATGCCAGCAAAGGTCAGACTGGCTCTGGTTTATGTAGCTAGGGGAATTACACCACTGAGCCAGTGGGTGGTTTCTAGTTTTACTGAAAGTTCTTACTTGACATTTCTGAGTTCTGCTAGTCGTAGTCTGATTGCTTTCACGGCAGTATGCTGTGGGCCTGGGTGGATGAGCATAGCTGTTCCAGGCCCCTCTGCACTTTCCATTTTCTGAGAATTATTCATGGTGGAATATATGGGACCTCTAGGGCTAGCAAGGCTCCTGACTGCCCAGGTGGTTTTCCATGGATTGGCCTTGGATTATGGTCTCAAAAATTGCAAGGACCACATCCCTGCTTCTCAGCAGTGTTTTTCAGAGTGAAACAAATTACTTATTTATAACAACTGTAGAGTGCTCTGTGTACCACACTCAGTGGTATTTCCACACTCAGTGATGCATTGTCATTCCCGCTAAAAAGCTGAAACATCAGTTTTCGTTCCCTCCATACACTTCTTTCATCATCAAGTCTGCTTGGTCGTCCTTTCCAAATATATCTGTGCCCTCTTTTTTGTGAGTTGTATTGTGATCAGCTGACTTATTAAAAACTCACACTTGGATTATGTTAATAAATTCCAAAATGGCCTTCCCAACTCCAGCCTCTCCCATGTATATCTTACACTACCAAATTAAACTTCCCCATTTCTGGCTTCCTTTTACTGTGTCAGTCTCCTACTCCGGAATCCTGACGTTGTTTTAGCCCATTTCCTGAGAATGGGCAAAAAGCAACAAGCTGATTTTAAAATATTCAGGAATTTGTGGCTTGTTAGCTTGCAGTCAACCAGGGTGGAAGTATTTACACCATGGAAATCAGCAAATGCTGAAAATCAGGTTTTTTTCTGTTCTCTTGTGTGGACCAGTTTCCCCAAAAATACGCTAGATTAAGTTGATGCTTCTTAACTCTTTGTAGTCTGTCCTTTCCTTCCTCTGCACCCTCTGTGAAGCTCCTCCAGCAAGTATGCTGACCTTCTGCCTGCTCTCCTGAGCCCTGGCTCCGTGCCTCTGCAGAGACAGCTCACCCTTCTAGAACAGCATTTCCCTTTTTCACTCCTACCTCTTCTTTTCTTCCCAAATCCTCCCACTCCTTCGAGGTTTATTTAAAGACCACCTCTTCACGTATGGACACCAAGGGGGAAAAATGGGGGTGGGTGGTGGTGGTGGTGGGATGAACTGGGAGATTGGGGTTGACATATATACACTAATATGTATAAAATGGATAACTAGTAAGAACCTGCTGTATTAAAAAATAAATAAAATAAAATTCAAAAAAAAAAAGACCACCCCTTCCACAAAACCTCCTTTCCTGTTCCAGTCTGCCTTGGTCTCACTCTCTCTTCTTCCTCTGTGGCCCTTCTACCAGATCAGCAATAGACAGAAAAGATAAAAAAAAAAAAAAAGAAATTAACTTTTCATGGTTCCCCCACCAGATTAAGGTCACAGGCTCTCTTGTATTCTTTTTGTTGTGCCTGAATGACCAGCAAAGTTCTAGGTACGTAGTAGGCAGTAAATAAATGCTGAACCAGTACCATAGTAAATGTTTTGTAACAACAGTGAACCATGAGAATCACATAAAGACCTATGAACGTGATTAAAAATTATTATTATAAGTATTACACACGTACACACACATTTATTCAGTTCCAAGGAGGAGACCAGAAGAGACTATCTTGTTTCCTTATCTGAAAGCCAATAAGTAAGAGTACTTTTCTTTGTCCTGGCTTCCTGGTTTATCTCAAGCAAAGAAGAGAAGCAAAACAGATATAAAGGAAATTGCTTTTTGGCTGCAGTGTAACCGCTTCAAAAAAATGGTAAAGTCCTGTTCATGGCCAAGGGAGAGTTACCAGCTCATCCTTAGACAACTTTTTCTTATTATGAAACCCAAGGGAGAATGGAAGCAATTGAGTTTTCTAGATCTTTTCCTTCCATAGCTAAGCAGATAAAGAGTCTATAGAATTTTTTTCTGAAGCCTATAATGAAGTTCCTTACCAGTGAATGAAAAAAAATAATAAATTTCTTAGAACACTTATACCTATTCAAATATATTGCAGTGGTTGTTAATGTTGCTACGATTAAAATGTACAAATCTCTCTGTTGTTGTAAGCATGCGTTGTATCATCAGCTTTGCCCTTGTGTTATAGCTCTGTGATCTTGGGCAGCTCTTTTAATCACTTTGGGCCTCAGTTTTTTCTGTTAAATTACAGACAGGTTGAGTATAAGATGGCTGAAGTCTTTTCTAGCTCTGACTCTGTCAGATTGTGATGTGGGTCTGAAGGTCAGGAGCGTTCACTTGGTGATGGGGTTTTAAAATTCTGATTTACAGGGTGGGAAGAGTGACCTTGTCGTCCTAGATTAAACATAATGGAAAGGAGCCTCAGAAATCGTAGCACTGATACATCAGCGTACCTCTAACAGCCCCCCCTCCCCATACTGCTGTCTCTCTCTCTCTGTAAACACTTCTGGGCTTGTCTGTCTGTCTCTTGCTCTCTCTACCCTCTCTCGCATGCAAACATGTACACTAGAAGTGTGTGCAAGCTGGTGAGAGTGAGAAACACACTGTGATGGGCTGAGCCCAGGGTTCACCCTGTCCTGTAATAGATTTCAGCTGCAAGAGCAGAGGGCACGGCTTAAACAGCGCTCCCTTGAAAACAGTTGCGGGGTGAGAACAAGCGACCGAGAGCAGCCAGTGAGAAAATGATCCGAGGTGACCCGAGAGAAGTACCCAGCAGGGGCTGATGCGGGGAAATGAAGTTCCTTCTGCTCTGACTCAGAGCAGGGGATACGAGTGACCTGGCCCAACTGAGAGATCTCTTCCACACCAGCGGATCCTGTACTATTAATATCTACCAGCTGCAGGCCCAGAGCATCCCCCTGCTGAGATCAAAGAGTTCCTATCTTAGCTGGAACAAGGTCATCTGCACAGGGCTGTAAAAGCGAACCCTGGCTGGCTGCGGGGACCTCGACGGGGGAGGAGAAGGCAGGAGATGGGGAGGTGTTCTCTCACGCTCCTTTAATCTCGGCTGACCAGCTGTTGCACTCCCAGTGTTTGTAAAGTTGAGAGTTCTTTGTTTTTGTGTTGCTGGGGCTTTTTTTCCTTATTAAATTTGTGCCTGGGTTGTTGCTTGGATTATGTAGACCTAAGTTCACTGCTAGGGTCCACGGTCTGATTCCCTTTGAGGATTCATTCCCCCAGTGAATTATTCAGCTCCCAGTTGGGAGGGCCAAAGAAGGGAGAAGTGGACACCAAAGGACTCCCCCGCCATTGCTCCTACCCATAGCTTTGTGTCCTGAGAAGGCATGAGAGGGCAAATGGAATTTTTCCTATTTAGTTAAAATAACTCCTCATACGTGCAAGTGTGCTTGTCAGTTTTCAGCGTGCCTTTCACAGACATTATTTTCTTCCTGTGGGGGAATGGACCGGCTGAGACTTATGCAGATTGACCAAAGTTATATTGTGAACCCAAGGGCAGAAATCAGGATTTTTGACTTTATGATCTACATTGTTCTTGACCAGGCACTGTGAGTCAAACTATTTTCTTCTTCGGTGTTTTGCTCTGTTGACAGAAACTCAGGCGTGTAGGTTATTATGAAGTTCAGTGTCTGGTTACTTACTAGGTTATTGTGACTGTTCTGTGACCAAGGACATGTTTCTTATATGCCCTTGACATTCCTTCCCGGTGTTCGTCGAAGATGCTAAGGATGATTGGATCTCAGTCATAGTGATCAGTAGAGAAAGGATCTAACAGTCCAGCTGGCCTAAGACACCATGTCCTATTCTGAAGTCACCTGGGATTTGAGCAGAAAGGACTGGCTGAGCCCCTATCCACCCAGGCACAGTTGGTAGGTGAGACTGCCGTGTGGTGACAGTGGGCCCTGTGCAAGATTGAAGCTTTGTTCCACCTAGGTCATAGGCTGTCCTTCCTCAGATAATTTACTGGGATAGCAGTCACTTCAGTGTGGTGACGTGCCCATTTTAGGAGCCTAAGGTGGCACTTAATATCCTTTTATCTGTAGTAATAGTTTTTCATAGATAACAGCCTTAAAAAACTAAAAATTAAAAGTACCTGGATGGGTCAAGGAAAGAACACAAGAGGAAAAAGTAGTATTTACTAGAACCAAGAGTGGTTTCTAGTTTTAGTATCGGAAGCCTTTCTATTCCAGTTGAACTGATGGCTGATTTCATGTGCAAGAGAAGGTATTTTGGGATTCATATTCCCTAACAAACCATCCCTGCAGAAAGCTGGAGTCCATTTGATAGATTATATGCAAGTGCGTGGCTTGTGTCTCTTTTAAAATAAATTCAACAAGCAAGAACAGCTCAGAATGGTTGGGACGAATCAGGGACTCGTGGTTGTGAAAGAGGCAGACTTCAAAGCGTGGTAGGAATTTTCAAGTTTTATTTCCACTCTTGCTTTCCAGCTGGATCTGCTCTGGAGTTACTGCAGGATGTTTGAAAATGTGGCTCCCTGCTAATCTCAGACAGTTGCTATGATCAATGGTTTCTTTCATTTCCGATAAAAAACACTGGTGTTTCTGCTTAAATTGTGTGTCCTTTCAGCTTTATTATTATAGTTGTAATTTATTGTCCAGCATTACCCGAATTTGTAATCCATTAACCACAAACTTTGGGGTAGATTGGTCAAGTTAGCAGGACTCTGTCCACACTTTGGCTCCAAAGCCCTGCATAGCCCAACCTCAAACTAAATGTTCATTGGTTTGGGTAGGACCCTGTGCAAGGGAGTGTGGGCGGGGCAGCTTTAAAAACCCACCTCTTGGGGGCATGGTGCAGGTTGGTTATAATTAGTGCTTTGAAAACATGAAATGTCACTTCAAGGTTAATATTAACAATGATGATCAACATTGTGAACATTAGCATTTCCATAGTATTTAAAAATGTCTTAATGTGATGAATCATTTAATCCACCTCAAGCAAGTGAAGCCTGAAGGCGAGAAGGGAGTTGCCCAAAGGCCACACAGCGGGTGAGAGGTGGTGGCGCCGGGAACAGAAGCCAGAGCCCCTCCCGTGAGATCCTAGATTTGCACACTGCTGCCTCTTAGGAGGGAGTTTGGGATACAAATACTTGTGTCCTAGTGACCTTTCCGTTTTTGATTCCAAAGCCATAGACACGTATCGACACACACAACTTCACGTGCTTCTGTTCACAAGGGGATACACACCTACCCGTGCCCCACTCCCCCTAGTATTTAAGAATCCACAGCCCTTAGCTGGGTATATACCACTTCCCGCAACGGTTCAGCTGCCATGAAAGGCCTAATTTATAGAAAAAGCTTAGAAGATTGAAATACCTCCCAAGCCCTGTAGCATTTAGCTAAAGAAAGCCTAAATGTTATGTGAGGTGCGGGCCACTAGAGTTGAGGGGGGAATGGGCACAGCCCACAGACATCTGAAAAGCTGTGGATCTCACAAGGGAGAGGAACTTGTTGAGGATTTTCAGCCGAGAGGCCAGCGGGCGATAGAACCACAGCCAAGGGATCAAAAGGAGAAAGGAACAGTGAAGTCAAGCACCAGGAAGCATTTCTTGGTCAGGAGTTCTGTTTTGCTAGTGAGAGATTGCCAGAGAGACACATTTGAAGCAGGAGGTGCATTAAGATCAAATGAGATGAGAGCCAGAAGTTTTCTTCGGGAAGCGGTCTTCGAGGCGGATTTACTGGCTCATTTCCCAGATCTACATATGTTCCTGTTCACATCTCAGTGTCATGAAGGCAGAAGGGACGAGAACACCAAAGCCAGTTTTGCCAGTTGCTTCAACTACAGAGGTGGCAGGGCTGGAAGCCCAGAGAAGAGGGGGTGTGATCCCGGAGGTCTTCAAATCCAAAGGATTCTCTGAGAAGAGATCCTCGTTTACATCATCGAAGAGAATTCTATACCAAAGATGAGAAGCGTCCAGGTCAGCAATCATAAAGTAAAGAATGGCTGGTTTCTAGGAGTGGTGCCAGGAGATAACTTAGTTTGTGTTGTTATGTGGCAGGGAAGACTTTCAGAATGCATTGGTGATATTTACTAGGATTTGGGGAGGATTGTAACAAGGTCTGGCAAGGTGGTCTGGCCCAATGACAGTCCAGCTGAGCTCCGACCTAGGTTTGGATCTCTCTGAGGGCTTTGCTTTTCTTCCTTCTTCTGATAAGCCACTCGATAAATACCAGTTGGATTAAACTGTATTTTATTCAGTCAGACTGACTTTTCCTGTGGATTAGCTGCATTTCTGCACATAGTAGCATAGTTTTAGAGCTATGGTCCCTCCAAAAAAAAAACTTTTTGGCTAGATGAGGAGACCTTTAAGTGCCTTCCCGCCTGATGATTTCATGAGTTGTGAGCCTCTACTATATGCACTATGTTAATGTTACAGGAAATCCAGAAATGAGCAAGATACGGTCCCTGCCCTCAAGATATTTACAGTGCAGTTTGAGAATCATTCTAAAGAAGAACAGTATTAGGTAGAGTGTGTGCAGCGCTTTAGACAAGTATGGTATGGACCAAAGTCCCCGGGATTCAGGAAGAAGGGAACATCTCTTTCAGCAAAGGGAGATCTGAAGGGTCCAGGGAGGAAGATGTAAGAGATAGGCCTTGAGGGATAGATAGGATTTCAATAGGCAGAGGAAAGATCAGGAAATGCTGAGAACTAAGACATTAAGTTCAAAATAGGCCTTGTCTGCCCTTATCTCCTATCATTATCCTCCTCTTCAAACCTGTTCCAGCTGTACAGCCCGCTCCCTTGTTCCTTAGGCTCTGGGCTTTCTGCCTCTGGTCTTTCGAACTTGCTCTTCCCACTGACTGGAGCGCTTGTCCAGAACTTCCCTTGGCCTGTTGCCTCACTACCTTCAGTCTCACTCAAGTGTCATCTTCTCAGAGAGGTCTTCCATCACCTCTCTATCTAAGATGAAACCACTACCCCCTTCCCAGCCTTCTCTATCCCCTAAACCTACTTGATTTTCTTCATTGCCCTTATCACTACCTGATCTTATAAGTTTATTTGTTTATGAGTTTATGGTCTGCCTCCTTTGCTTTCATATCATCTTCTCAAGGTCATGGACTTTGTCTTGATCACCCCTGTATCCCCTAGTTCCTAGAGGGTACTCAGTAAATAACAGGATCTGTGTTGTAGGGAAATGTAGCATATGTTGGGAAGGTAGCAAAGGAGCCCCATTTGCCTGGGGTTTTAGGGTAAATCTAGGAGGTCATGTGCAATAAATTTGGAAGTAGATCGGGGCCAGACTTTGAATGCCAGACTGAATTAAGGTTTTGTGATAAAATGATCATAATTTGTACTCTGAAGACTGTCCAGACGAGATGTGTAAGATGGCTTAGGGATGGGGATATGGGAGGTAAGGAGACAATGAACTCATCAAATATTTAGGGAAATGGGATACCCATTAGGCACCAGGAACTACACTTAGTGCTAAGGATACAGAGATGGAAGAAATGATGTTCTAGGTAGAGGATACATCATTACTAAAGATATGGTGGCAAGGGCATGGTCATTTGAAGAACTACCAGTCATTCCTTATGACTGGGAGTGTAGGGGGCATGTACGGGAATGCGGGGGGGGCGGGTAGGACTTGAGAAGTCAGCAGTATGGATCATGGACATCTGGCGTAACATGTTAGGGAGCCGATTTTCCCTGAAGCCTCTGTGAGAAGAATGTGAGGATGATCCATTGGTAACATGTCATTTCCTTGATCAACATGATTGATGAGACTTATTCGACTGACTGGGAACATTTCTCCTTCCTCCCTTATAGTTACGTGTGCATCTCTTCCTAAGCCACATGCTCAAAGGTGAATGATCTCCCTAGATAGAGTAGGGCTGTTCTTCAGTCAAGGCTATGGGGTGGTAGTGTTTCCCCAACAGAACCCTCATCCCAGTGGTTCTCAAACTTTAGCATGCATCAAAATCACCTGGAGGGGTTATCAATACACACCTTGCTGGGCTCCCGCTCCCAGAGTTTCAGTCAGTCTTGGGAGGGGCCAGAGGATTTGCAATTCTAACAAATTCTCAGGAGTTGTTAATACTGCTGTTCTGGGGACCACACTTTGAGAACCACTCTTTATTCATTGAGTCTCTTGTCCATGTTAGGCATAGGAATACCAAGATGAATGTGTCTCCATCCGAGCTCTCAAGGAGGTAATACCCTAAGAGAGGGCATAGGCATGTAGAAGGGACACCATCAGACTCACGGCAGCCACCTGGCCTCCATTGGGTCGCCAGTGGTGTTTTCGGCAGGCTCTGTCTCATGTCTGGGAGAGAGTATTTACTAGACTGTTTCAGGGTTCTTTTGGTAGCAAGAAACAGAAAGCCACTCAAGTTTGCTTTAAAAAAAGTCAGGCCTACTTATAACTGTAGCTAACATTCATGGACCGTATATCATGTGCCTGGCATTGTACATCCACTATCACATTTAATACTCACAACAACCCTCTGAGGCAGATGGTAATCATTATCCCATTTTCTAGATGAAGGAACTGAGTCCTAGAAAGCAACACAGTTATGGGCAGAGCCAGGATTCCAACCCAAGAGTCTGGCTCCAGAACTTACATTTTCATCCACTGAGTTCTTTTGTAAGGATAAGTTGGCATTCTCATGGCTTTGTGCAAATAGGAAGTAAAGTACAGCCAGATTACATGAAAATTGGAAAGGTTTAAACTTAGGTCATTCTCTTCATTTTTCTCATATCTGCCTCAGCTTTCCATGGCACTGAACGTTGACCTTATAAGCTGATCGGCCCAATTTACCTTTTCACACCTGCTAATTCTGTTGCTGGGTTATCTTTTTGTCTAATCAGCCAATGCCAAGAAGTCATATGGTAAAAAAACCTGGCCAGTACACCTATTCTTTCAGTAGGGTCCATGGATAAGGGGCACTTTCCCCTTATAAGATTCCTGTAGAAGGGTGTACCTATGGAGTGAGTACCCCACTATAACATCTAGTTAAACAACTGTGTCCAACTGAGCAAGTATTTTTAATTAGTTTGCTAGTAAACACAGACGTCTGTGTACCTTTGTCAGTCCCTCCAGTCACATCCATTCTCAAAATCATCATCTTCTAGATCAAATTTTTGGTATTACCTCCCTATTGCTAGTCCATGCCTTCAAGCCAACATATTGTTTTTCTTTTTAAACATTTGAAAACATTTTATTTCTAGTTCCAGTTCTGGCTCCTCTTTGATCTAATTTTTTTTATGCCCACAGTCAGCCCTAGCGTTTCTCTTCAGGGTGGAGAGAGGTCTCTTCTGTTTATTCAGCATTCACTTCCTACTCCAAACAATTACTATCTGATGAGATATGAGGCCTAAGCTTACCTGTGTGTAAGTCGCCTCCTCTTGAGGGTCATATGGCAGGCCCGTTAGCACAGACTATATGTCTGTCCTGTGGTCAGCCATCATTTACCTCTGCTTAAGACAAGATAAGGCAGAGAAGCCAAGATGGCAGCTGGTAACTGAAGTGTGTGCAGGAAGAACTCTGTATCTATCAGTTACATCCTCTCCATAATTTACAATATGCTGGAGCAAAATTACTCCCTACCTTCAGGAGAGGGTCTGAGTTTTATGGATGAAATGCAAGTGTGTGTGCGTGCATGTGTGTGTGTGTGTGTGTGTGTGTGTGTGTTGGAGAGGGCTTCTTATGTTTTAATAGTAGACATTGAGGCCTTTTTGGGTTCTGATGTTGATTTTTCTCAGCCGTCCTTCTATCTAATAGGCCCATAAAAGCAGCTAAGAGAATCTAAGTTTCCCAGGAGTATTACTTCCAGCTATAGAGGATGGATGACACCCCAGTAGGCCAGGCATTAAGGAGACAAACTTTGTTTTGTTTTTAAATATAGTATGCGGGGAGGGTTAAATTAGGAATTTGTAGTGTAATAGTACACACTACTACACACTGTATAGTAGTAGTGTAGTGTATACACACTACTATATATAAAATATGTAACCGGCAGGGACCTACTGTATAGCACAGGGAACTATACTCAATATTTTGTAATAACCTATAAGGGGAAAGAATCTGAAAAAAATAGATATATATGTATATATAACGGAATCACTTTGCTGTACACCCAGAACTAACACAACATTGTAAATCAACTATACTTCAATAAAAATAAATCAATAAATAAATATAACGTATAGATAAATGTGGCTGGAAAAGTGCCAAAATAAATTGTTTCTGAGTTGAGTGACAAGGAGAACATTCCCCCAAGAGACCACTAGACCAGAGATAGAATAGATCATTGAAATCTTTAAAGGTAGAGCTCAGGAAACCAACATTAGTGAATAAGTGGCTGCCAGAGCGCCAGGTGGGAGCCAAAGCCCAGCCAGGCAGAACCGCCTTTGCTCCTTCAGAGACCCAACTGGAACCAAGGGAAATAGCTTGCACTTTGACATGATAGTCCAAAATTAAGGTGAATCAGCAAGAAAATCTTGTCTTAGGGGCATTACAATGTAAGCTCCCTGAGGAGAGGCATCTTTGTCTCTTTCGTTCACTGCTGGATCTCTCGGAATAGTGCCTGATAATAGTAGTTACATCTTAAATATTTGATGAATGAAGGAGGCACCTACAGCTACAAGAGAGACAATCAAAGAATGATTTAAAGCTTTAGACCTGTACTCACCTAAAAGAAGCATGAAACTGCCATTGTGATCTTTCTCACCGATATATCACGTATGCTTTAAAATTCCTACCAAGTGCAGTCAGCCTGAACTATGTGCCTGCGCTGACTGTATTGACGAATAACAGTAGGCAGTGCAGGGAAAGTGTCAGAGAGGAAAGAACAGGGGCTCAACAGCTCTGCTTTGGAAAGAGGAATCTCCCACATTCACAGAAGAGTGGCCATTGAAGTACTTTAGTCTGATTTACCATAAGGGTGTTTATTAGGACTCTCTACTGGGTCCTGTGCTAGACAGATGGCTAGGGATACAGAGACAGAAGCTAAGGCTCTGCCGTTTGGAAAGCTCACAGTCAGGTGGTTGGGGAATCATGACGTATGAGTATACAGAGTGTGCTGTGATGGCTCTAGGGTCAGGATTTTGCTGGGGAAGCACATAGGAGCCCCGCTTTGGGGCTGGGGGTGTTCTCAGAAGGCTTTTCAGTGAGGAGACACTTGAGTTGGATCTTGAAGGATCAGTAGCAGTTCCCAAGAGGAGGAAAAGGAGGGGAAGGTGCTCCGGGCCAAGGGAAACGCCCATGTAATGGACAAGAGGCAGGGTGCCATGGGAGACCTGTGGGAGGTCCATTATGACTGGCATGGAAGGGGGTGGTGAGAGGTTGTACGCCCCCTGAAATCTCCTTACAAATGGACATTAGAGAAGCAGTGTGTTTTAACAGTAGATAAAGCACTACCTTTGGATTTAGGAGACCTGTGTTCAAGGGCCAGCCCTGCCGCAAACCCTCTGTGTTATGCTGAGCAAGTCACTTCTCAAACTTAAGAATTGGTCTAGTCTTTCAATCGTGCATTCATTCAAAATGGAACATGTATAATATGAAATGCTTGCTGGGGGTTCCGGGGTAACAAGAACAGTATCAGGCTTGGCCTCTGCCCTCTGGAACATAAAGGCTAATTCTCAATTTTGGCAGCCTTATCTGGTTGGAACCCTAGAATTCCTACATACTGTAATGAGCTAAACCTTACGTCTAAACTGGCTGTATGTGTTGTACTACAGTGGATAGAACAGGAAAAGATAAGAAAAATGAGGCCCACACGCATGAAACAGCTAACGTCACACTACAGCCCAGCACCTAGAGAACTGCCGGGTTGAGGGAGACAGATTTTTTTATGTCAGAGGCAATCAAGGAAAGACAAGATCATTGTGACCTTGTGGTGGCTTTTGGGCCGCCATCTTAAGATATCAGGGCATAGAGACGGTGGACTCCCTGATCCATCTGTCCCGAATCACAGTGTGTGTAAGGCCCTCTATATCAGCCAACAGCCAACCTCCATCATGGGGTTAGACCCACTTGCGAAGTGGCAGTCTGTAAATCAGCCCCACGCTTGCTGAGAACTTGCCAGGCTGGCCAGGGTAGCTTCATGTAGCTTAGCACCTGTGGGGGGTGGCTGTTTTTCTGGGGCAGCTGTTTAATGAGCACCAAATCAGATAAACTGCCCTTGGGTCCTATGTGCTCTCCAGACACAAGCAATTGAGCACATCCTGCTGGAATGGTCCCGTTAGGCAACCTGGCTTTCCTGTGCTGATCATCTGGTTTTCCCACCCCTTGGGGCGAGATTTTGGAGAAGCTATTGAAGCAACTTTGAGCAAGCTGTTAACCCTTTAAAGTTTAGCTCTCTATCACCAAATATATTCAGAAATGGTTTGCAGCCAAAGCCTTACTATCTGTGGCAGTTTTAAATAATTATCAAAATCACTACTTAATTCGTCTTGCCCTCTACTCAAGGTTGGCTTAGAGAAGTGGGAGGTTACAATTCATGGATTCTTTTCTGGGTTTGTAACCAAGCTACACTCTCAAGTTGAGGTAATCACCTTGCCCTTCTTAGTTTATTCATTTGTGACCTGGGGTAAAGCTGCCCAGGCCTCATCTGGTTGCGTTTCAGATTTTGTGAGAAATCTCTTTACTTCATGAGAATGCACAGATCAGCTGAGACTAGTATGATCGATTCCAGACGTGAATTAGAACAAGCCCAAGCTGAACAGCTCTCCCAGGAGAAGTCATTGGTTTGCATGACCCAGTATGGCCTTTGACCAACTGGCATCAGGAACCACGCTGGGCATGGAGGAACTCTACTCTTGATCTTTTGCCTGCCCTACTGATAAACATTCTTGCCATTAAATGTACCTGGAATCTGTGGAAAGTGTGTATTCGGGAAATCTTTAAAAACACGTTAAGTCAGCAATGCTATCTCTTTGGGAGGATGTACTTGCGTGTCCTTAATGACCCAAATAAGATTCCAGTGGGAAGAGCCTGGCGGAGAAAGAGCAGGAGAGTGTGTGCTGATTTCTGGAGGACAGATTATCGTGTGCCGGGCTATGGATTTTGCCATCAGGAAAGGAATCTAGAAATGCAAGGAGACTCATGAGAAAGGAGGTGACTTCTGTTGACAGGTCACCATTGTTCAGACTCAGTGGTGATGGGAAAGGAAATCCAGAAACCTACATGACAGCTTCTCTCGGACGGGACGAAAATATTGAATTTTTTTTTTTCTAGCTGGAATTTGCCAGGGTCAGTTCACGTCTGGGTTTTCAGCACTTAATACAGGGCCCTTTTGTCTTAGGAGGCAGCTGGACTGGTTTTTCCTGCAGGCAGGTGCACAGAGAGCATTTATTGTAGGCTGAAACGCAAACACCGAGCCCCCAGGCCCTGATCCCCACACTCTCCAGCGTGGCTCGAGGAAGTAAAGTGAGCAATGTCTCTTGCAACAGGCAAGCACTGTAAATGCCACTCCTGAATGAAATATTTCTTAAAACGTTGTATCTGTAACTCGATCGTCTCTTAAAACTTAATTATATGTTAGGGAAAAGGAAGCCATTGGCTCCTCCAGCCGTCCAGGTTGAACATGAGCGCACAATGGAGCATATCCGATTCACGGCCTGGCGTAGGTAATCAGATGAATATCTCCCGAATTGAATTTACCCTTTTGATACGGAGTCTTTCAGCTGCCTTGTTTCACATCTCCAATTCTGACAAAGCTGTGCGGCCTTTGAGTAATTTCCCTGAAATCTATATGCGGGAAGCCTGTGCTCTTTCGAACACTTTTTGGGACTTGTACCAATTAAATCTGTTTCTGGCACACTTTTAATGGCATACTTTCTCCTGAGTCAACAACCTCTCCAAAATCTGAGGTCATTTGTTTAATTTAAAAGCAAAGGTTATGAAACATCCATTTCAGGCTTCACCAGCCAAGCTCCTGTGGCTTTGAAAGGGGTGAGGAGACGGGGGAAAGTCTAATAAACTGGATTTCTTACACACAAAATAAGTTCATTACCGCGTTTCTGTGAAATCGGTATCAAGCCAGGTTTTTCCACACCCTCCCCGCCCACCTTGCCGTCCTTTTCTTTTGAAACACTTCCTCTTCTTCTGAGGCTCTCATGCTTGAGATTGAAGTTCACCCTTATGCCGTTGTTCTCGCAGAACAAACATCTGGAGTGGATTTTTGTCAGCTGGAGTTGAGAGAGAACTGTAAATGATGCAGTGATTTTTTTTTCATGCTTATTAAATTTATTTATAGCCAGTCTGAAGCCAGGAAACATGTTTTTAAATGGTTAGAGCCCTTGATAGGAGGTGTTCGAGGAACAGACAGTGGATGGTATTTTTCCCCCTACCATTTTCTAAATAACTCAAGGGTAGAATTACATAATTCGCCATTTGGGTGGTTTTTTTGTTTGTTTGTTTCTTCCTGAAGGACCCTTCATTAGGACATTGCGTGCATCAGAATTCTTCCATTGTATTAGCCTATCCAGTGTGCCATTCTTTCTGTCAGTGAGAGAAAAGAGAATGTAACTGGCAGGGTGCTTCTGAATAATTACAATCATGGAGAGTGAGTTTCTGGTTATTTGAGACACGAACCAGGGGCACAGGTATTTTCTTTTGCCAAAAGAACACAACTTGGATACTATTCCTACCTTTTCCGCTCACCACCGTCTCAAATTTTTAAAGCTGCCAAATCCTAAAGAATCTCATTCATTTTCTCATTCTTTAAGATAACAAAAGGCTCCATGAGGGGCTTACTAAAATAATTTATGAAATACTTTGCTGTGCCCTTAGACCTTATTAAATCACAGTGCCTCGGGGTGTATATAATTATTTAAGAAACAAAACCTTCTAGGAGAGGCGGAGTCAGATGATGATTTTCTGAGGTCCCTTCCAGTTCTGTGATTAGAGATTATTCTTTGATTTCTTTCACTGTCATACAGGAAAAAAAAAAAAAAAAAGGCTGTTTGGGAATAAGGTTTGCTACCCACAGGCATTTTCTTCTCCAGAGAAAAGACTGTTCTGCTTCCTGCCACCCAAGTAAGCCATCCTCAGCCTGAACAATGGGGCTTAATGTTCTCCATCTTGCTAAGGGTTAGTCGCTGTTGTTAGGAAAGTGAATTGAAACCAAATGCACTTTCTATTGGAAAAGCTGCCATTGATCTCAGCTCACAGACAATATTAAGAGGGGAGGCGCTTATAAGACAGGGAAAAAGTCCTCGCGGCTATATCCTGACACCACGCGTTTCACTGTGAGGCCTAGGAACATATCTTTGAGGCAGCGTCACTCTATTTTATGATGTTAGTGTGCCCCTTGAAGATTGGTGTTCCGCATTTAGTTCTTAGAAACGTGAACAGGTTATTTAGTGAACTGTCCTGCTAATGGACTGGGAAAGCTATTCTTACAGCAAGACCCTTCATTAACTAAGAGGGCATAAGATAGCTCATGTTCTCCACCAAGAAAGGCAGCTCTGTTTCATCTGCCTAATGAGGAAGCTTGCGAGGCAGAGCAGCCTCATCAAATGTGGTGTCTGCTGTCCACTTTCCAGTTATTAAAGTAGAAGCCAAGTCATTGGCACCGGTACTGGCAGTGAAATGAGCCACAGAGAGGTCACCACCCATCACCAGCCTCACGATTCAGGACTCTGGAGCAGAAAATGGCAGGCCCAAGGGTAAAGAACATTAATTTTCCAGTAGGGAGAAAGGAGAATCACAGAGAAGTAGAGAGAGGCAAAGGGCAGAAGATGACTACAGCTGGACATTAAGCAACAGTTTATCTTCCAAGATCATAAAGCCAAATAGTTCCTGCTAGATTTAACTTTTATTATGTTTGGAGATGAAAATCAGAGGGTGGATAAAGGTGCCTGGAGATTTGCTGCTCTAGGCCTCTCCATGCTAGGGGCATGGAGTTCTCAGTTTGCTCTTGGAATATTACACAGGATTTTCCCAGCAACAACAACAATATTAATAAAGATAGTAATCATTTTTATTAAATCCTGCTAAAGAAGCATCTTTCAATGCAGTATTGTTTGCTGTAAAACATTCCAGCTAATGGTAGGTTCAGGATCTCTGCTGGAGATGTGGTGAGGGACTGGACACAGAGCTGCTGGTATTGGACACTAACAGAGTTAGTTCCTCCAACCAAAAGAGTGGATAATCATGGGAAATGGTTATTCTACCTATGATGCTTAGAGAATTTCAATAGAATGGCATAGTGTTGTATAAGGAATATTTTTAGACTTACCGGGATGATGTATGTCAATCACAGGGAAACATGATTTGATGAATATGTAAGATGTTTTGTAAGGTGTGACTTGACTCTGCTATATTTTATGTTACTTTGGAGCCATTGTCATGCATGGACATTCTTTCGTTTATATTCCTGTTTTCTATAATTCAAGACCATAAAAGTAAATTAGTTTTGAATCAGTAAAGTCTTATGAGGATGCCAACACGTCTCCTGCATAAAATTCTTCCTCCTCTGACATCTTCCTTTGGGTAGAAGTAAGATCAGATACCCTGTTCACTTCAGGATGGAAAGGATCACATCAAAACTTTGTGGGCTATTTCCGCCTCAGGCACCCAAAGCTGATTTCCTTTTATCACCTGATGAATTTTAAAATATTCTACTTTTTTGTCCTCTGTGCCTGTGCTTTTTATGAAGCCACAAAGCCAGAAAACTACACGACAGATGTGATAACAGCGTTACTGGGGGAGAACGCCATACTGACGTCAGGCCTGTTGTAGGCCTGAGTGCTTGAGGTAGGACCAGCCGGAGGCTGCATGTGAGAGGGAAGAGGGCACTCTTTCGAAAAAGCAGGTCACCTTTCTCTCTAAGGAAAGCTAATTTGTCTAAAAACAAAACTAAACTCTGCAGAGTGGTGAGCAGCCTTGTTTATTTGAATCAGGTTCCACCCTGTTCTCTGGTGATTTCTCCCTTAACCCCATCGCGAGCCATTTCACTTCCTCTCTCGGAGGCTTTCCCAAGACACTGCAGTCAAGAGACGTTTTCGGCCACGTTGTCCTCCCAGCAGGGAGCCCCGTCTCTCTTCAGACAGTATGTTGGAGATGAACCTCTTTAGAGAGTGGCCTTTCTTCCCTTGCATCTTACCTCCTTATCTCCCACTTCTGCAACCCGTACACGTCATCTTTGTATGGATGGAACTGAGTGTCCATAAAGTTTCTGTGAGTGTGGAGGAAGGCAGAGTAGTGTTGGTGCCATGTCAACTCTGTTAATTGCAGCCCAACATGTAATCCAGTAAAAAAGAAAAAAAAATGGACTTTGATCCATATCAGGAAGGACGGCGCCGTTACAATGGAGAAGCATATGAGGGCGATGAACGTCATCCTCGGGGTGGTGTTCAGTGTCAGAGGTCTTAATAGGGCCAGCGACTGACACTCACTGCTGGCATTTTACTTGCAGCAGTGATTGAGTGAAGGACTGTAATCATAATATGCTCACTACTTGCTACTGTTTTGTTTTAATATTCAACTATAGGAGTGTGTTAAAAGTTAAGTGAACCCTGTGTGGCAGGGTTGCAATTTACTAGGGCAGTCAGAGAAGGCCTCACAGAGAAGGTGACATTAGAGCAGAGACCCGGAGGTGAAAGAAGGAGCCATGGGGACATCTGGGGGAACAGCAACCCAGGCGGAGGGCACAGCATGTGCAAAGGCCCTGGGGTAGCGCCATGCCTGGCATGTTGGAGGAACAGCGAGGAGGCCTGTTCAAGAAAGAAGTCCGACAAAATCAATTTTAACGGACTACCCATAGGCAGCTTTTTCTGAAGAGGAAATAATTGCAAAATAAAAAAATGAGACTTAATAAGTAGGCCATTTGGGAAGCAGGTAATGACTATTTTAAAGGCTAGAGGTTCTAACATACGTGTATGCCTTTTTTTCCCTCATCTCTTGCAAACAGATAATGGTTTACGTCAAGAGAAAATTCAGGAAAAAAGCCTTTTTTTACTTCCAGGAAATCTGGTCACTATGTCCTGCAGCCAGTGATAAATGACAATGCAACCAGCAGTGACCTAGGACATCCTGAATTCTTGCTCTTAGGAAGAGCTTGCGTTCTCTTTTCAAAGGGTATCCTGTTCCTATTGCAATCCTTATGCTATCTCAGCTCAAGATCATCTTGTCCCCCCACCAGTTACCATACTTAAAATAGCACCAATGCTGTTTAGAAGACTCTACACATGGATGTTGATGTCATCTGGAGGGAGGGCAGGATGAAAAAAGAAAGTAACTGGATATTGGCCCCAAACTTATTATAATGCAGCAAATCAACCCACCGAAACTCAATTCTACTGTTTCAACTCCTGTTGTAGAAATCAAACAAATATTATTTTGTCCATTAGTGGGTGTTACTAAGTGCTGTTCGTCCACAAAAGCCCAGGTTCCTATAGAAGAGCAGCATCGTGGAGGAGAAATGTGGTGTTTAAAACAAAATGTGCTGGTGAAAGGTGTTGTACCCAAGGCTGTTATAAACAGCAGCTGTTTCTGATTATGAAGATTGATTCATTCCGGCTGCCTGGATGCTACCTAAATAAGTGGGAGGAGCAAAATACAGTTCCCTGGAGCCTGTCAGTTGCTTTGTATCCCTGCAAGTTTAAAGCAGAAGATAGAACCAATCCATCGTTCTGCTTCCCTGCTGTCTTCAGTTTAATACATGCTGCAGACGAAGGTCCAGCGGGAGAAGACTCTCTTGCTCCATCTCTGCCCCATCCAGCTGTCAAGGCAAGGTTGGTAGGAAGGAAGGGTCTCCACAGATGACGAGGTCCTTCAGTCTTCAACCTGTTGTCTGGTGGCTGAGGCAACAGTCACACCACTCTTTTCCCTGAACCAAGGCAGCTGGACTTTTCAGGGAAAAAAAAAGCCCAACTCTAGAAAAATGGTTCTCAAAGCCCAGTTAAACTAAAATGTCTTATTAGCAGTTCCTTTCCACTGTTTATGGATTTTTCCAGCATCATTATCAAGCTTTTACTGTTTCTCTTTTCCACTGTCTTGTTTTGTTTGAGTCACGTGATAATGTCATAGCCTTTCTATCTGAAGAATCCGCGGAAGATAGAATATTGCTAAAAGCAATTGGGATGGTACTGAAAGTATTAGGGAAGAAATGGAGGGAGCAGCCATTGTTAACAAAATAGCCTGGTTATAAGTAGTAAGCTTGGAAGAGAATTAAGGCCATTTGGGCCATATATACAAAACACCTTTGTTTTACCAAGCACAGAAAAAGCCCTTGCTTGGGGTGTCTTGAGGAGTCAGAACCTGGGGTGGTTCCAAGATTGCCAGCACTGAGCGTCAACCACCAGATGGCTATAACTTTCAAAGTTTAGAGGAAAGGGAACGATATGAGTTTTGTGGTCTTTGCTGATTTCTTATTCCAAACACTGTTTCAGTTCCGATCGGCCGATTGCAACTGTGATTGCTTATACCTGGTGAATTCTAATACTCTGTGTGGAAACTGCACTGCATGTGTATGGGGGCCTTCCCATCTGCTTCCTTTGTGAATCTCCTCTCCTTTCAGTGCCTCCAAATTTGGGCCCCAGAGAGGAGGACAGCAGCTGAATGTCATGCTCTTGGGCCTTGGCCCAGACATGCATCTTTCTGGAAGGATGACTGAATCCCGTTCTTAAGTCTAAAGTTCCTCTTGATTAGCAGCTCCTTTTGTTTGTTGTTTTTAAGGCATCTCTGTCTTTCATGGGTAGCTTACAGGGATGTGTTTGAGAGCCCCTTCCAGCTGGGAAGCTGCCCAACTCCCACCAGCTGAGTCGGGGGATGGCTTCCCTTTAGTTCCGCTGCTGCCTGTGGCCTCCATGGACTCCACTTCAGCCCCGGCCACAGTGGCCCTTGTCTGCTGTGCAAACTTGGCTCCGTTCTCCGGGTTTTCATTCTCCAGCCATCTGGGCATTTTGAGCACCCCTCTTATCTTAGTACCTTGGCACTCAGGACCACATGCCATCCTATCATAGAGATGAAAACAAAGGTATCCTTCATTTTTGGCCTGCAATTTCCCTAGAACCACCCTAGGCTGAGTGACAGTCAACGAGATTGGGGCCAGGGATAGGTCTGGAGTGCTGTAAATGGTTTTGCTGATAGGAAGCATACGGAATGGTGGGACAATAGGTAGGATTGTTTGGTACTGGGATTCCTAGTGACTGGTCTTCTCCTTTTCCCCTTGGCTAGTCTGAAATCAAGGAGCAAGAAGCCAGGAGCATGAAGACCCCTGTGGCCTCTGATTGCTGTAGCCCCTGCAGGCCTGGCAGCCAAAGATTAGGGTCCAGCAAGTGCTGTATGCCGGCGGAGTGAACCTAGCTTCCGACTAAGAATTCTGTGTACATCACCAGCTTTTGAAATTCCTCCTTCCACCTCCTCAACTGCTGGTTTTGGGAGGGTTTGATCAGAGTCCTGCACTCTTCAGAGAAGTGTCTGGAGAAATTAGTCCAAAAGCACTGACAGCAAATTCCCTGTAATCATTCTGCCTAGAGAAAAACAAGCATTTGATCAAAGGACAGTTCCACCGCCCAGTTTACTCCCGTTCCACTGTGTCCTCTCTGTCGCTGCTCCCCAGCCCTCTGACCCCTGTGCACTCATTCAGATCCCTCACCCTGTGCACACCTCTTTCAGAGGTGGTCAATGAGGCATCGGCCAGCCAAAGAAATTCAGCCAAACGGTGTTCAGTCACTTCCGTGTAGACCCAGGTAGTTGGGTGTGGCTGCAGCTTCTTGAAAGGCAGACCTGAAATGCTTGCCTCTCTTCAGAGACTCTCACTTCATATCTGGCTGCTGGTCATTTGGATACTGGCGTTCATTCACATGTTGGAAGCCCAAAGCTTCCACACTCTCAGTTCCACAGAGCAGTGTGATACTAGCAAGACACATCTTGCTTACGGAGCCAAAAAGGTGATGCAACCTCATTTCACACCAAAGCAGGTGGGTATGTTTATTTGTATTTTAATAGTTGAGGCAGCAGAGACACAGGGAGGGTCAGAAATTCATTCAAGATCATCCAGCGAGTCCAAGTTTT
Organism: Globicephala melas; assembly: GCF_963455315.2. NCBI lineage: Eukaryota > Metazoa > Chordata > Mammalia > Artiodactyla > Delphinidae > Globicephala > Globicephala melas. The sequence continues at coordinate 144,006,876 of NC_083315.2, forward strand.
GATCCTCTGGCCCCTATGACAGGCAACAGTGGTGACTTTCCTGTAGAGCATGTGACCGGTGTAACTGGAATCATGGGTTCTAAGTATGACTCCCTCTCCCCACCTACTAAAACCGTCATCCAGTTGCCAGAACCCAGTTGGTTTTCTGTAGAACACCAGCTAATGGCTGGTTCCACCAGTTCCACCAGAAGAATTTTCAGTCTTTGTCTCATTTTAGGTGTTACATCTCAGCCAAGAAGATAATTCTTCACATGTAAAATTAACTTCCTCTAGTTTTCACAGTTTCTTTCCAAGAATCACCCACTGTCAGTCCCTAGTTCTCTGTCTGGCAAATTTAGAAGAAGTGATGCAGTATAGACTGATCGTTGCTCTCACCGCACATGAGTGATGCGCTGACCTTTTATGTGTCTGTAAATGAGTGGAGAAGGAATGCATATTCTCTGACACAAGCTGGCTCCACCACATAGTTTGAAGTAAATGCCATTTTATTTCACATTAGGAAGGGAGACTTGGAGCAGGTTGGCAGCAGATCTGTGGCTGCGTAATTAAGCTAAGAACTATGGCTTTCTTCCACATAGGAGATTAAATACCAGTCTCTGGTCAGATCAAAGCAGGCCTCTTGGATGATCTGATCTTTGCAGAAGACCCCATGTTGGGCCAGCACAACAGTCTTTGCGTGTAATGCTCCCTGTGTTTAAAAAAAGACCATTTTAGTGTGTTTAAATAATTAGGTCTGCCAGCATTTGTAGCTCTTTGGACCCAAAGTAAAACTTTAGTGTTATTCATGCTAAGTAAATATGGATTTTCTTCTACTAAAACAAGTAACTGTCTCTCAGAGTTTGAAGAAAAGTGAACGTTCATTTTCTGAATGAGAACAGAGGCATTTCTCTTTGGGGAGCATTACAATAAATAACATCTTAGACTAATCTGGCATTTTCTTTAGGGCATTAACAAATAGAGTTTATGTAATCTCTTATTCATTTTCTTGATATCTCATTGAGACAGTTTGGATACTGGTCCTATAGTCTCCATCTGTAAAATGGAAAGAACCAAAGTATTAAGTTCAACTTAGGTGGATGACAAGAGAGAATGCAGACATCTGTGTGATCTGTGTTGCCGAGGTGCCGCCCAGAACTTTTAAATTTTGTTACGAGCTGCATTGCCCCTACCGACGGGGGTTCGAGCAGTGTATAATCTGGGCCAGGGTGCAACAGGCTTATGGCCAGGTGGAACTGGACAAATCAATGGAACTGGTTCCCGTTTCCCAACCTGGCACTAATTATGTGCTGGTCAAGGAAGTGTTTTTCAGATCACAGGGAGCCACTAGTGAAAATCCATTGGTGCTTTGATGGTGGCCTTTGGAGATGCTTCTATAATTCGAAACCATTCCCATGGCAGGCCCAGGGAGAGGTCTGACTTCAACCAACATGCAGCATTAGGCAGAAGAAGCGGGGCCTTTCTCACTGAGTTGACCCGTGGGTGGGCCCTCTTCCACATGTTTCTAATTAGGAATGCAAGAGAGAGTAGATATTCCATGGTGACTCTCCTTTCCTTCTCGGCTGTGAGATAGAACAACAGCACCTTTGTGGTGACCTCTGCACAACTGTTGACATTTGGTGACCTGCCTCATCTCCCCTGCTAGCGTGGATGCGCCTCCTGGCTAACGAGGAACAGCCACACTAGCTGGTACTATGGTAGACCCTGGAGGTCAAAATGAAGAAGAAGATGTTTTCCTTGTGGAGTAGTCTAAGTTAATTTTTTTTTTACAGATTTACCAAGGTATAATTTACATACCATAAATTCACCCATCGTAAGTATACAATTCAATGACTTTTAGTAAATTTAGAGAGTTATATTACCATCACCACAATCTAGTTTTAAAACTTTAGTTGGATTTATTTTGAAAATGCCAAATAATGATCATAATTGGAATGCAGGTTATGCTGGTGCAAAAATTAATTTTTGAGGCTATCTTGGGCTAAGGAAGAGGGCCACCCAGGAAGACATTTGAGACAACTAAGTCTCAAGTTTCTCCAAGTACATGAAGCCTTGAGATTAGCACTTATATTTAGAAAGATTTTCCATATTTTTGCTCATCAAATGGTATGACCTGCTTGAAAGAACTGAGCAGCTGTTTGCTACAGAACCTACTTCGCATGTCGACATCAATGAATGTTTGTTGATTATAAAGCGAAGGTGCAGAAGATGAGAATGTATGTACCCTTCCCGCAAAGAGCTTATAGTCCACTTTGAACATCTCATCAAGTATTTATTTACTTGTCCTCCCATCTTCAGGTACTGTGTTAGGCACTGCAGACATATAGATGAGTGAAACAAGGTTTCTACCTTAACAGCTTGTCATCCAGTGGCTTATATGTAAACAGATAATTTCAATATGACGTCATAAGTTCTGTGGTAGAGTTAAGTGCTCTGCAGTATCAGAAAGGTCATCGGCAAAGATTTCCTAGAGAAGATATTACTAAGAAATCAAAGACATAATTAGTAATTACATCAATCCTGCTAACGTAGATTGAGTACCTGCCCTCTGCTCCATTTGAACAAGGCTCTGTGAGATCTGGTCCCTGTTTTCAGGGAGCATTATAACTGGTGGGAAAACAACTCCATCACTACTTCCAGTAAGATGGTAATGACTGCATATAAGTGAAAAGAACAGGACACGCTAGGAATTTAGAGGCAAAAGAGAGGCCATTTCAGGGAAGCCTTCGTAGAAGAAGTAGCCCAGAGGCTACTTAAGAGCCTCAAAGAGCTCAACATCTGAATTTTGACCCATAGGTAGGATTTCAGCAGGCATGGTGAGAGTTGGGAAGCAGTCCAGAAGAAAAATGCAAGCAAAGGCTCAGGGGTAGAGAAGCTTGGGATGTATTCTGAGAACAGTGAGCAATCCAAGATGGATTGATACTCATGTCCTGCAGTATGAACTATTTCTATATATCTATGTCAGAAACAGGGAAATCAGGTGAATCAGAAGCTCTGCCTTCCCTTGACTGTATCAAGGAAGGCTTCCTAGAGAAGCGGTTCATTTCATTCTGACCCTTATGTAGGCTCTCTGCCAAGGGTATATGATGATTAGTTTTCTCCTTCAGTTTCTTCTTTCATGATTCATCATGTGGCCACCATCAAAGCACCAATGACTTCTCACTACTGGTTCCCATGATTTAAAAAGCATTTCTTTGACCAGTACATTCTGGTGCCAGGTTGGTGAGCCAGACCAAGTTTCATGTGTTTGTCCAGTCCCACCTGGCCACGTACCCTGGCCCAGAAGTTTCATGCAACACTTGCAAGAAGATTAAAAAAACAACTCCTGGAAACATTGGGTCCTAACTTTTGAAGGAGTCATTGCTGTACCTGAGTAGACTTAGGAAGTACACTGGAAGTCTAAGAAGAAAAAAAATGAGGAAGAATGGTACCACTTGCTTCAAATTCCCAGGGCTCCACAGAGTAAACCTCTTTCTAAATTTGAGTTGCTAAGGACCTTGAACCTGGGGTTGTTTGGGGATATTTTGCAAAGTAAGAAATCTTGTTGGCTTTCAATCAGGAAGGAAAGAACTCAGTTGGCTTTGATATAACCAAGGAAGGGGGAGTTTTGTATTTGTTTGTTTGCATGGATGGTCCACGTACTGTGTGGCCTTGTTCACAACATGGCCGACCTCTCTCTGGGTTCTGTGTGAATAGCCAGGCTGCAGCTGTAGCTAGAGACAATGGCCAGCACTGTTGGGCAGTGCCGTTTAGGCCCCAGAGATTAATTTCATAGTTTTGTGGCATTGAACCTACCAAAGAGAATGCTGCTTCATTTGGGGAAATATAATTTCTGTATGTGTATTTTTTTTTCATGAAGAATAAAGAAGAGAGATTTTTGGAAGGACATAACTCATCCTATTGGCCTTGCTAGAAAAAGCTAAAAAAGCAAGAGGTCAATACTCTTACAAGTGTCATGTCTTAAACGTCAGTCAGCCAATAATTATTCACATGCCATCACAAGGGAAGTCCCCTCCCATTATTTGTTTGTTTGTTTGTTTTTTTGTCTAGACTGAGATGCTTTAAAAACAAAAAAAATCTCTGGTTGGGGAAATGATATTTTTTTTAAAGTCTGTAAATTTAGTACTACATTTGCTGAGAAGTAACAGCCCTAGAAACTCTGGGGTTTTGGTGGTGTTTTGTTTTGTTTTTTTTCCTGTGTTTTCCAATCCAGTACCAATTATGGATGGGAGGTGACTTTGCTTTGCCAGTCTGCAGGTTAGAAAGGGCAATTTCTTGGCTACTGTTTAGGGCTGCCAGATAAACTACAGGATGTCCAGTTAAATTCACATTTTAGCTAAACAACATAATTTTTTAGTGTAAGTACATCCCAAATACTGCACCGGGACATACTTACACCAGAAAAAATCCGTTGTTTATCAGAAATTTAAATTTAACTGGGCATCCCGTGTGTTAATTTGCTAGGTCTGGCAACCCTATGTTACTTCCACAATAAAAATGTCACCCAAGGAGACTGGGAGCTTTCACGATTACTGAAAGTAGCTCTCAGTTTTGAACCCAAACAGAACAATGTATGAGATAAAACTGAAAACAGAATCAGATCAGTCATACAAAGGTGAAGGGAGTCCTTCTTCATTTCTTTGTCTTTGTGTTGCTCTGTGGGTCCATTTCTGTTGGGAGTGACCCTCCTAGTTCTACTGTAGGTCAAAGTCATACTTGGTAGGCCACCTGGATGGCTTCTTTGTCCCAGCTTTAACTCAGATGATCAAATCAGAACTGGAGCTCCCTTTTAAATCCAAAGTGCTTGACCTCCTTAGGGTAGCCCTGGACCCTCTTGAATTTTTGCTTCTACAAAATTCCTACCAGGCCTAGTGAAGTGGGGTCTGACTAGACATGTGAGAATAATGATGACTATTATTTACTGAGCGCCTAATATGTGCCAGTGCTTTACCTACATTACCAGCATCTACCTACGTGAGTTCACATTGCCTCCTAACAACCAGCCCTATGAGATGGGTACTGTTGTCTCCATTTTACAAATGAGGGAATGAAGGCCCAAGGAGATGAAGTAACTTGCTGCAGGTCACAGAGCCGTTGAAAGGCAGAGCTGGCATTAGCGTTCAGGTCAGTCTGACTCTAAAACCCCACTGCTTAACCACTGTGCTACCACACGTGGTACCCTTAGATCCCCATTCTTCCCTCCCCAGTCCCCAGTTTGACCTGATATTGGAATATGATCCCTTTCTCTCCTTGTTCCTTACTAGCTGGAATTGGCCCTAAATCACCTTTGTCCATATGTGTCGTGCACCAGTGGAATAGACACAGAAAGCCGGACACTGGAAGATGTTAACTTTGGATGCTTCCTATTTTACGTGAGAATGATTAAACCAATCGGGGGAAAAAAAGAGCCCAACATTTTAAAATGTGTCATCACTTTAATATCTTTAAGGAGCCTGAAGAGACTTTCAAGCATGAGGCTGTAAATAGCTAACAGCTCCAAGATGAGCTTACATAGGAATCACATGATTGTCCCAAAATGGCCATTTGTCTAACTCTGAAGAGCAGCTGTAGCGCTCAGCCAACTCTCCTGCCAAAGGCAGGGCCCTCTGTTCCCTGCCCACTCCCTCCTCCCAGCTCTCCTCTTGGTAAAGAATTTGCAAAACTACCCCGCCAGGTACCTTTTTCTTCTTGAACCAACACGTGCTCCTCCTGGTTCTCTCCTTATATGAAATGAGTTGTCAGCATTTTGAGCTCATCAAGTAAACAGTTTTACTTGTTCCAGCTGGGAAAAATCCATGACGTTGGCCATTCTGTTCCTATCATCTGCTCTGGCCTGGTTGTTAAGTGTAAAATATCTCTGTGGGTGTGGTCTACCCAGTGGTATTTCTCAAACTGTGGGTTATGGACTCAAGGGTCTGGAAGAATTTCTTTCACAGGGTCACGCTCCAACACTGACTCTTTCTGGTGAAAAGCTACCCCGGCCTTCCTCCTCTGACTCTCAACCTATCTCCCATCCTTCTGTTCCCCTGGAGTAGTGTAGTGGGCCTTCACTTTCCTCTTCCTCTGTACTCTCATCGTCTGTCTCCTTTCCCCACTGTGCTACATTTCTCGGTGTTCCTGTTTCCATTAACCACTAGGTCTTCATAGTTTTCACAACCAAGGCCATCTAACTCTCAAAGGAAAGTTAAAACAAAAAATGGGACACTAGGAAAGACAGCAGAGGTGAGGGGCATAATGTTACCATCTTCTTCCTTAGCCCTTCACATCTGAGAAAAAGAACCTTGTTCTATTCTCCATGGAGACTAAGGGCAGCCCCAGGCACTCCCTCCTCTATTCTGCCTCCTGACATTCCTCTGTTCTTTTGTAACCCCTCTCCCCACTTCAGGTATAACTTAGTCAATTTCTACACTTGGTAAACTTGCAAACATTCTGTTTCCCTCCTTTTGGGTGATGGAATGCTGGTGCATGGGGGCTTTCAGGAACAATTCAGTAAGTGATGGCCTTAGAATATTTCAAAAGAAGTTCTGGGAAGATGTTATTGATTAGTCTCTGTCCATGGTATCTCATTTGCCTCTTTGAGGGGCTCAGCAGAAGCATTTGGTCCGTCATCCGCTCTTCCTTGGGAGCAGGTGAGGTGGCACAGGTATAGGCCTTGAGCAAATCTCCTAAATTCTGTATTTTTGTTTCCCCAGCTGTAAAAAGGACAAACTAATTATTCTGACTTCACAGCATTGCTGAGAGTATCCAATGAATTAATATTTATAAATCCCTTAGAATAGGACTTAGCACCTAGTAAGCACTACATTAAATAAGGAAGTATAACAAGGCAAAAAGTAATAAGAATGTCCTTCTTTTGATTCATGCCTGAATAAGTATATTCAGCTTCTTTTTGACACCTTAGAGATCTAAAATAAACCCAAGGACTGCAACCCAACACACTCCATAATTTCACTCAAGGACTTGGACAATCTGGTCTTAATGTACCTCTTCTCACCTGCATTTTGGCCAGACTGATTGACTATTTCCCATTCCAACTTCCCATTCAATTCCCTTCCCCATCCCTTCCACATGTATCCAGCTGCCCTCGCTGCCTTTACCTCACGTTGGCTGTCAGCATGTACGGCCCAGTAGTTTTGGGTATCTATTTAAGTGCAAAGCCTTTCTTCTCTTCTGGATCACGAGCTGCTTCTGAGGGGTGAGGACTACATTTCTGATGGTTGTGTACCATTCTTCATGCCTTTTACATAAATGGTACTCTATAAATGTTTTGATCGGCTGATTTGAGCTTTTGCAGACTAGGAAACGGTTGGCCTAGAGCCAAGTGGCACCTAGATGAATCTTGCCTCTAGGCCTCATGGATATGTTCTGTTGAAAGGCCAGTGCCTCCCTGCTTTGTGTTAAGGCGATGGGAGCCTCCAGCGTGGGCCAGGGCAGACAAAGCCACTGTGAGGTGGGGATGTCGGGGGCAGTGTGCTGGGATTCAGATGTGGGATGGACAAAAGGAGAAGTGCCTGCAGGCAGAACGCTAAAGGCAGTGGCTTTGCACAATTACCAGGAACGCTTTTATTTAGCACCTTGTAAGAGTTCGGGCAAAACGGGACAGTTAAAATGTACTGTTTATAATGCAATGGGCTGCCTCCGAAAATGTTCCAACTTTGCAGGCCTAGTGGGAAAAGGACTAAACACAGAGTTGGGAAAAATCACAGCACCACTGCTAAGAGGTGTATAGGTTGGAGCGAAACCGAGAAGTTGGCATAACCATTAGTGGCCGTCTCTAAAAAAATAAATCAGCGGGGTGCTATTACTCATATCCTGTGTGATTTTTGGTGGACGGATAAATAAAATTATACGAGGAAAACTGTTTTCTAAAAGTAAATTCTGCCACTCCAGCACAATGGTATGTATGTCCACCCTTTTATAAATATATTTACACTAACTCACATGGCCACGTAGCTCTCACATGGTAGAAAGACAGTTGGCAAAGACAGTTGGAAGAATGAAAAAGTGCTATGTGTTTTTTCCCCATTTGTGGGCAGCGTTTGATGTTTGTAGATGTATGGTTTTAATAACCTTGACTAGTAGATACGGCAACTGTGAGAATTTCAAAAAGGAAAGCAAGAGTCCAGAGAGGAAAACATCTGCTATTTCTAGGGGGCAGTCTTCCCAGCAGCCCTCAGACCAGAAGCTGATTTTCCTCCAAGGAGAGCCCAAGGACAAGATAAATAGGTTTCCTGACCCAAAGACAGGAACACCCAGGGAGACCAGGAGATCTGGGAGTGGGAGCAGATGGGAGGAGTGGAATGTCCAGGGTGAGGCTGGGACTAGCTAAGGGGCTGGACGGTCTGTCCATCTGTGGCAGCTGAGCATTGTTGCCTGTGCAGCCGAGGGCAGGGTCCCTTAGAGGCTCAGAGGTGTGAGCCTGCCTTCGTTTGTGTCTTCATTCTTCAGCAAACCTTTACTGAGTTCTTATTATGCGCCAGATACTGGGCTGAGCCCCAACTTGTGACTTCATTGGGCATTGAGTCCGAGGCCTTGGCAGCTAAGGGTGACGTTCCTTAGAGAACTGGGAGGTCTGCCAGGGAAGAGGCACAGCACAAACAAGAAAGCACTGGAGAAACCATCAGAGGAGGTGATGCACAAAAGCTCTACACCGGAGAGCAGTGCAGGAGCAGACACATTCTTCTGGGAGTTCAAGCTTGACTTCCAGCCACAGTATTCAGATACTAAGAGACTTGCAGAAGGAGTCCAGAGACCCTGCTGACCAGGGTAGGCCATTGTGAGTCTTCCGAAGCTACAAAGCCAGCCAGCTGAGAAAAGGAGCAAGTACAGACACCTCCAGTCACCAATGGCTGGAAGAGTTTACTAACCTCTTTCAGGACCATAAATAAAACCACACCCACAGTTGCACGTACTGTACTTCATTTGATAAGTGCAAAATAGTAAACTGTGTGTCGTTTACTTACAGTGCTGTTTTGATGGTTCTCAAATAATCTCTTGTTTTATGTTCTAAAGTCCACTCAGATAGTGCTAGAATGGACCATCTGAGCCCAGGTAGCCTGAATAAAACAGCTGTTCGCAGTCTGCATGTCTGAGCAGGGATGACTCTTGTGAACCTTCCAGGCCTCAGCGTATAGACTCTTTGTTCGTCCCCCTGTTATCATGTGCATCACGAAGTTTTTATAGTAAATCACAAAGCAGTTTGTTTTTCCCAACAAATGGTCTGCCCCTTGAGGGTAGGTCCCCTATCCTGTGCATCTCTTTGTCTCTGACACCCGGCACAGAGCCTGGATCACAGCGAGACCCAGAACCAGGACTGGTCCATTTTGGATGCACTGATCTCAGACATTCCCGAGCTGACACCGGGATCAGTGTGCACATGCCTCATTCAGAACCTTCCTGCTTTCAAGTGGTATCTTCTAATGAGATTAAAAACCTCTTTATACTGTTTTCCTTTTATATCATGCAAATAATATATTTAAGATGTAATCTTCTGTGCTTCATGTTACAGATTAATGTTAAACAGACTTTCTCCTTCTAGAGTGTGAATGTCTTTATTACCAGTTGCTTTACATTTTCATTCCTACCCATAATTTTTTCAGACTCTCTGAATTCCTGTTCAAGTTTCCTTTTCCCTGGAAGTTTATATCACCTCTCAGGCTGCTTTTGACCCACCCACTCAGTACTTTACCTCCCTGGCTCTCATGCTCTGCCCCAGTTATTCCTTGCCTATGCCATATGGCCTTATTAATGTCAATGAGACATGACCCATCCCTTTTCCTGGCACTTATGCCTCCAGAGAAAACTCTGTCGTATGCATCTCTGAGCCTCCCATAGCAGCTAACACAATGCCTCTCGCTCCAGTAGATGCTCAACAGATGGGTGCTAATAAAGTTCCATTAGTGAGACAAGGTAGTTAAGAGCAGGTATTCGCTTGTTAGTGAGGGAACAGTAGCAGACTGGTTGAGAGTATAAGAATTTGATTGGGACTGCCTGGGTTCTAATCTTGGCCTCGTCGCCAACTACTTTTATGACTTTGAGCGGTCTGCCAAACCTCCCTGGGTCTCAACATCTCCATCTTTAAAATGAGGACAGTAGTAGTACCTACGTGATGAAGATGCAGTAAGGTCTAACTTAAGAGTTAAGGTAAGCACAGCACTTAGCACAGTGCCCGGCCCATGCTGAGAGCTATCATCATCGTCAACCACCAGCACCATAGGTATTCATTATCAGACGCTGGGGTTTGAATAAAGAAAGTTAGTCCCTCGAGGTTCCATTCCTGTGAAGTCACCTTCTTAGATCCCTCGGGGAGTACCCCATGCCCTGCCCTTTTTCTACACAGGCAACATGTCCGCTTCTGGATCGTATGGGCCATCTTGACTAAGAGTATTTCTTTTTTTCTACCTGTAGTCTTTGACCTATATTTATGTGTTGGCGTTAGAGCAGGTATATTGCTTTCATCAGATTCTCCAAGGGGGAAGTCCATGACCCAACATAGGTTAGATACCACTGCGGAAGACATTGATGACGTCCTGATAAGGAGAGTGATAGGGAACTTGTGCACACGGTAGAAATGTACACTCAAGACACACAAGTGTGGCTTCCCATGGCACTTGCCATCCTGCTGTCCCTGAGAACGGAACACTCTAGTTCGTAAGTAAGTGTTTCAATGGGCTCCTACTGAGTATCAGGTACTGTGCTAGGTCTGGGGCCCCGACGCATGACTGGGACATGGTTCCTGCTGTCGAGGTGCTTGAGGTCCTAGCAATTTCCTTTCATCTTTTACTGAACACTAATTTAATCATTTTATGACTCATGAATAAATAAGGCTTGTCTCCCCAAGTGAACTCACTGTGTGCTTAGTACTGTCCTGAATGCTATTATAGTCAGTGCTGTTTGCCCCACTGCTACCCAATGGAAAGACAAGGTGACAGACAGGTCGAAGGACGAGGTAGGGACTTTGAGGGCAGTGGGGAGGAGGCAGCAGGGTCATGTCAGCATGCTGAAAGCTGAGCAATCGTCACGCCACACTCTGTTCTGTGCTAGGTCGCCGGTAGAGGACTGAAGGCTTTTTTGGTCATAAACCTCCTTATGCCTTGCCTTGGCCTGCATTCAACTCTCATAAAAAATACTAGTAAATGTTAGGACTAGAAATAAAACAAGGCACAGGTTGCCATTAGAACTTTTTCTACAACCGAATTACTTTTTCTTCAACTGAATACATTACAGGTTGTATCAGCCAGGATCCCATCAAGAGATGACTTTCATTAGAATCATTCAGGAGACTTGAATAATAAAAGGAGTACTTTTAGTGGAGTGGTCATGGGCTTGTGCAAGTCTGCCAGGGCGAAAATAGTGGGGCTCCATTAGTACCCCTAGACCTGAGAGGACAAGGGGACAGGCTGGATTCTGGAAACAGGAGACAGAGGAGGCTGCCCCGGGGTCGGGGGAATCTGAAACCTTCAGGAGGCGAGGGCAACCCACAGCCCAAGGCCGCTCTGCACCCTCCAGTCTCCTGCTGGTGCTCTCCAGTGGCCAAACCCAGGAAAGGGTCCCACTGATGCGGTCCACACAGGTCAGGTGCCAAAGCAGAGAGCAAGATGGGGAAGGATGGAGAGAAAATCTGGAGGGACACACAGGAAGACACCCAGCAAACAAGTTTGCAAGTTTGATTTTAGAGGTAAGCGTGTGTATTTCAATTTTATCTGTTTTGGCCAGCTAGATTTTTAATAAGGTTATAAAATATTTCTGCCATATTTATTACACCATCAGTTTGATGTTCTCAGTTAGTTTTCTCAGTGTCTTACTAGTTTAGCCTTTTTTTTTTTTATTTAAAGGGGAAGTTGTGTATAAGCCTGTTTTCCTCCAGAGCACACAGAGAATAAAAATGCTATTTTTCAGAGATTTTCCTTTTTGCAAAGAGAGTTGTTCCATTTCCTCTCTCTTTTCCTCTCTACTGCTTTCTCCTTCTGTGCTTAGGCCAAGAGTATAGGACATTTGGAGACATCTAGCATGGTGCTTCCCAAACCTTTCTCAGACAAAGACTCCTTTGGGAATCCAACTAAATTTCCTCGTTTTCTTTTGCTTTCAATACCAATGCCCATATTACCCAACGAGGTTATTTTTATTACTTACAAATATTTTTATAATTAAGTTAAGACTCAATAAGGCACCGAAGGTAAACAGACTGTAATTATTTCAAGTTCTAACTACTGTGAGTGGATAGTAATCTTCTAAGAAGGTATTATTAAAACACAGTATAAAATAATCACAAATATCAAGGCATGATTGCGAAGGCATATCAATGCCTATAAACTGGAATGGCAAAATAAACTGGAATTTCAAAGTTAATCACTGTGGGGCTTCCCTGGTGGCGCAGTGGTTGAGAGTCTGCCTGCCGATGCAGGGGACACGGGATCGTGCCCCGGTCCGGGAAGATCCCACATGCCGCGGAGCAGCTGGGCCCGTGAGCCATGGCCGCTGAGCCTGCGTGTCTGGAGCCTGTGCTCCGCAGGGGGAGGGGCCACGGCAGTGAGAGGCCCGTGTACTGCAAAAAAAAAAAAAAAAAAAAAAGTTAATCACTGTGCCATAGTTAATATGATTGTGGCCCATTTCAGCACTGTACTAGAATAGGATCTTATCTTCTGATTATTCGCTGATAGGCATTCATTTTACTATGATATTCAGCAAGAAACCCCTTACATCACTTTCAAAAGGTAGGCAGTTTCCTGGAACAGCTATCCTGTCTCTGCCAAGAGCCCCTAGGCACTCACTTCCCTATGGAGCCCGCTGTTTCTTCATCCTTTCCATATACCTCCTACATCTTTATCCAGCCTTGTTTCTGTGGCCACCCTGAGTTTTTTTACTCAGCTGGCCTAAAGTCACTGCAAAATTTTGATCGGAACTTCACTGAACCAGGGATCAAAGAAATGCTAAAGGAATTCTCATTATAGGCTTTAAGTATATGCTGCTTCTTAGATGCATGGGAGCGATTTCTGGGGTTACCCTCCCTGAAATTACACAGAAAGGACTGTATCTTCTCAACCCTAACCCTTTACCACCACCCCCAGCCATTCCAACCCAGCAAGCATTTTCTCTGGTGCATTGCTAAGCAATGCTCCTGTTGTCCTTAAGTGTTTGAGGTCTTGGGCCAGTGGTCACAAAGGGACCAGACTGCCAGCCAGTGGACTCATTCTTCAAGTCTTTATCGATTCCATTCTGTGTGTCACAGACCACGCCATTTGTGGCCTCCCTGAAAGCCATGGAGAGACACTGAAGGGCTATGAATAGAAGAGCGTTGTGTTCTCCTCTGCCACGCTTCCCTTCCCCATCCTTTTGGAAACAGCACCTCAGTTTTCCTCTGGGGAACTACCCCATCCTAATCTCCATCTGTGTGGTTTGCATGAAGCTGATGCTGCCCTGCAGCGCTAGAGGTTGGCTCTGAACTTGGATCAGACCAAGCAGAGTTTCGGTGATTGGTTTAGGAATAAATATGTGACCCAAGACGTGAGAATCTACCACAAGAGTTTGGCTGGAACTACCAGAAAAGAGGAGTCCCTTCTGTCTGCTAGGGTCCCTCAACCTGTATTATGTAAGCCTGTAGCCACCACTTAGGGGGAGCCTGCCTAAGAATGCCAACGCACTGGAACACAGAGCTGGAAGATGGAGAAAGATAGCTTCCAATCATCATTTAAGCACTTGGGTCCAGCTCCTTTGGTACTGTGACCCACTAATAGGCCCTACCTGTTGTTTTGCCCATGATGACAATTTGAATTGGCACTCTGTCATTTACAACCTGGGCTCCTGAGTGAAACACCCACACATCTGAGAATTCAGCACTTTCTGGGCCCCCAGCCCCAGGGAGGCCATAAGCTACTAAAAAGAGATTATGGTCAGCTTGAGCTTCGGGGCCCAGAGGACTACACAGAGCGTTGTTACTTTGCCAGAGAACATGATGATACACATATGAAATTCAGGAATTCCAGGAGTGGACTTGGGACTGGTAATAAGGTGTATTACTAGCTATGTGTGTCATCTGTGATTAAATATGTTTAAATCCTGTGAGGGCTGGGTTTTACCTTAGGACAAACACGTTCTAAGTGATTTGAGGACTTTTCACTTTTAAACAAGTTAATGTTAAAAGTATTTTTTTTAATAACAGAGTTAAAGGGGTCAAAGTAAAGAATCAATCACATAATATACACACGTACATACATACATGTGTATATATATATATATATTTTGTTTTTTGTTTTTAAAGATACTTTAAAATCTAACATGTTGCTGGGCTGTATTGACAGGAGCGTGGCATGAAACTGAGTCACCATACTCAGTATTAATGAGACACTTAGTGGCAAAGCTGTCATTCAGTTACATGCCCAGCTTGGGCTTCTGCATTTTGAGAGGATGTGGAAAGCAATTGAACTGATTAAAAGCATGGAAAATCAGATCTCTGAAGAACGATGAAAGTCGGCTGTTTAACCTAAAGAAAGGAAGATTGAAGGGAGAAAATAAATGGTATTTAAGTCTAGAAAGAGTTCTTATAATGAAAAAGGTGGCCGATGTTTTCCTCCTCCACTGAATATATGAAGAGAAAATTGCCTTAGACATTTCATTTGTATAAAAGAAGGAGTTTCCAAGCATATAGGATTCCTGTACTGGGTAAGAAGTTGGACTAGATGAACTTTATATTCCTCTTCACTAATATTCTGTGATTACTAGGTCGAGAATTTGCTTATCAAAAGAGTTGCGAAACTGCTTGGTGCATATGTTAAAAGGTAACATGAACAAACGTTGGCTGGTTTAGTTTAAATATAGGTCTGCCCAGGAGTTACTTCTAACGCTCATAACATGCCTGTGAAGAAGCAAATGTCGTGTATGGACAAACAGCCAACAGGAAAAAGAAACCTAGTGGTCAAGTAACGATAAAGCCTAGGATTTCTGTTTTCTACTCCTTCACTTTCTCTGTTAGAAAGCAAATGATAATTTGTTTCTGCAGTAACTATAGAAATGAGACAAATCATGGGATAGCTTAGCACTGGTGCCAATATTTTTGGAGGGGTAGAGTTAAGTGTATGGGTCCATATTGAGTCAGGAGCATGTAATGTTGGCTCTGGTATGTCTCTGGCTTATTTCCTACTGTAACTTTACTAGTCTAATTTGAGATTCAGAGACTTCAAACCAAGACTCAGGAAAATGGATTTTACTTAGGGAAACAATTCTAGTTTTACACATGGAAAAGCTATTCTAAAGAACAATAGCTTTGGCATACTACTGCTTTGCTGGATCTAGACTTATTTTAAAAGTTAAGGTTAAAAAAAAAGTAAAGGCCGTATGTCGCTCCACTTTCTTCTGTACTTTTTTGGGCCACTACGTTACGTTCTACTATGTGGTGACTTGGGGTGCTTTGTACAAGTTCAAGCTCCCTCTGACTACTTTTCACGCATCTACATATCTACTAATTAGGTCCGTTGTCAGGTTCTGCAGTTCCCTTGGCCACATTGCTTAGAGGTTACAGTCTCTGCATATTCCACAGCAGCAGTCATTTCCTCTTCACGGAGCCCACACGGTCGCTTACAAGTCATTTATACAGGAGGCTTTCCAATCTTTAAGTGAATCTCTTAACAAGCAGAGGATGACTGACTTCACAGTCAGTAATTCTAAATAAATTCAAATGATAATGTCTAGATCTGTAGTTTTCAGGTTACAGGGAATAACTTGGAAGAGAGAAGAATAGCAAGTCTGCAAACCTGTTGTTGAAAGGATTGGGGGAAAAGTTTGCTGAAGCTGGTGATTTTGATAGAACAGGACCTCACAATCCCCCACCTCTACTCATTTCCCGATTGAATTTTGTGGGAAGAATCAACTGAGAAACAAAACCAAACAAGCAAACAAACCAAACGCCTCCTAACAACAATAGCAATGAAACCTAGCTTCCAAAAGGAGTTCACATTTTAGGTTGACTTTTCGAAAAACTGATTTAGAAACAAGAAGCTAGTTTCTAAGTTTATTTCCACACTTGCCCTCTGACCTCTCTCTTGTTGAAAGATTCAGGGTATCAGATTCTCTCCCATCATCTCCTTTCAACAGAACTTACTGTATTACCCACCCCCCACCCCCTCAAATATAAATGGCTAAAACAGCTGGCTCTTTCACTCTGGGTATACACACACAAACAAAGGAGACACACACACAGACACATAGAATATACCTCTCTGCATATATAAACACACACTTTGGTCATTTATTTTTTTAACAGAATAAAGGTCATTAATCAAAATACAATTCATTTTAACAGTCAAGGCTTGACACGAGATCATTATTTCAGGAAAATCCAAAGAGACTAAGCTCTCTTTCATAACATTGTTTTCTTTCTAAACCTCTGTAGGGTGCATGGCTCTTCTCCACTGAGGAAGTTGGGGACAGCGCCGCAGAGCAGCCTGGTGCCCGCATGTTCAAAGATCTAAGTTGTCTTGGGGAAGGAGCTTATGCCACATACTCACTCACCTCACAGAGGAGGAGACTTTACATCTGTTGTATTTCTAACACTAGGCTGTCTCTAGTTAACCCCAGGGCAAAGAAAACAAAAATATTTCCTCCTGTTTCTCAGAAGGTGCAGAGAAATAAAGCTAAATGCCTTTTTAAAAATTCCATTTCAGTTTAGTTTAATCTGCTCTTTCCTTAAACGTTTTGTAAGCTGAGAAGAAACATTTTCAGATGGTCTCATCTAGGTGAAACCTGTCTTTACAAAGTGTAAGAGAGTCCAGGCCTTTTTTCTTCTTCAGTCTATGAGAGATCATGAAAAGGCTGGTGTAGATTTCTCCTTCTTACTGCCTAGGAAATAGAGGTGTAGAGTAGCAGAATGAACAGACCAATGGCCAAGCAAATGAAAAAGATCCCAAAAGCCCTGTCTACAACCTACCCACTCAGATGAGTAACTAGTTAGCTGGTTCCGGAATGGCACGATCTCACTCTTTCTGCTGTTGGATACAGGCTCTGCTACAAAGCCTGCCCCCGGATTGGGTGGCCCCTTTGCCCAATCAGGGCCGACCAGTGGCTCCCAAACTAGTCTGTAACTTATGACCCTCTAGCCTTAAGAAGTTAGGCTTATTCATATTCTCTAAATAAATAAGAAAACGACAACCCAATAGAAAAATGGGCAAAGGCTACACACTGGCAGTTTTTAGAAGAAACCTGAGTGTTCAACTTTCCAAGTCATTAAGGAAACAAAAATTAATACAAAAATGAGATACCACTCTTACCCATCAGTTTGGCAAAAAACAAACAGGCAAGCAAAAAACTCCACCAAAGCCAAGAACCAAAAATCAAAAATAAAACGGATTGGGCTTCCCTGGTGGCGCAGTGGTTGAGAGTCTGCCTGCCGATGCAGGGGACGCGGGTTCGTGCCCCGGTCTGGGAAGATCCCACATGCCATGGAGCGGCTGGGCCCGTGGGCCATGGCCGCTGAGCCTGTGCGTCCGGAGCCTGTGCTCCGCAACGGGAGAGGCCACAGTAGTGAGAGGCCCGCGTACCACAAAAAAAATAATAAAATAAAATAAAATAAAATAAAACGGAAAACTCCTAAATGTTGGTGAACACGTGTGGAAACAAGAACTCCCATTGCTAATGGGAGAGTAAATTGGAACAGTCACTTTGAAGAACAATCTGGCAGCATCAAGTTAGATGTAAAAAGGCACAAACACTGCAACCCAATGAATACAGTTCTAAATTTGTGCCTTAGAGATACTCTATGCTTCAATGATAAGATTATGTACCCAAAAAGACTATATTTATTTTAAAAAGACTAGAAGGATGAATACCAAATTCTTGATAATGGTTGTCACCTGGAGAAGGAAAAGCGATCGTGGTACTTCAACGTGATATATTTTTTTAATTAATTAACTTATTTATGCAGCACCGGGTCTTACTTGCAGCACGCAGGATCTTTCTTAGTTCCGGCATGCGGGCTTCTTACTTGCGGCATGCAGACTCTTAGTTGGCAGCATTCGAACTCTTAGTTGCGGCATGCAAGTGCGATCTAGTTCCCCGACCAAGGATCGAACCTGGGCCCCCTGCCTTGGGAGCACAGAGTCTTACCCACTGGACCACCCGGGAAGTCCCCAGCATGATATATATATATATATATATATATATATATATATATTTTTTTTTTTTTGGCGGTACGCGGGCCTCTCACTGCTGTGGCCTCTCCCACTGCAGAGCACAGGCTCCGGACACGCAGGCTCAGCGGCCATGGCTCACGGGCCCAGCCGCTCCGCGGCATGTGGGATCTTCCCGGACCGGGGCACGAACCCATGTCCCCTGCATCGGCAGGTGGACTCTCAACCACTGCGCCACCAGGGAAGCACAGCATGATATATTTTTAAATGTACAAGACAACAAAGAAAAAAAAACTGAAGAAAATATAGAAAGTGTTTGTTGTATTTTTCTCTGTGTAATTTTCTGTATTTAAAATTTTTTCGAAGTTAAAAAAAAAAGAAGAGAGCCATCATGCATTTGACTAGTACAGTCAGCATATTTTAGTCCTTCAGTAGTTTTCTGCTGTGCGTCTTTCCTGTCCTGAAGCACATCAGCTTTCCTTTATGATACCAACAGGTTTCACCACGACTGATTTTCCTGCCTAGAGATGCTTAGAAGGCCTGCCAACATGGGGAGTTGTAGAAGAGGCCTAGAATCTTTTTCTTTTCATCATAACATTTTGTAGAGCTGGAAAATCAGGAATCATTTAATACAATTCTTTTATTTAAATGAGGAAATTGAGACCTTGAGAGTCTTGTTCAAAATCACCAGCTAATTAAAGGTAGAGTAAGGACTAGAATCTGTGACTGCTGGTTTTCCAGTAACAAAAGTTTGACATATGGGAATTAATGGAAGCTCTGCAGATCCTTTCTTCGGAGCCTTCACTGTGGACAAGCAGGTACCTACTGCGGGTTTGGTGTTATGGAAGTGGCCATCAGGCCAGCAATACTTGAAGAGACTGGAAGGAGAAAAGTGAAAACTCTGTGTGGTCACTACAGTATATAAAGCACTAAAGCTTAGAGGAGAAGGGGTTTATCACAGTGGCAGTTGCCTGGGTCTCGCCTGGCTCTGTCACTTCCAGATATTTCACCTTGGCTGTCATTTAACCCTTTTGTGCCACTGTGAATGTGAGCGTATTAATAGAACCGATTTCAGGGACCAAAATGAGGGTTAAAAGAGTTAAAAATGTAACCTGTGAGAATGGTGTCTGATGTATGTGTTCAGCAAATGTTAGCTATTATTATTACAGCATTTGTAGAACAAACTATTGAGGAAACTGGATATTTAATTATGGTTCTGCCAGCTTTTGCCTTAAACCACACACCTAACTCTCAAAGCTGTCATTAGTATCTTCCTTTGTATTTGACTTGGATACGTCTCAGTTTGGAGTTAAGAAAGCATAATTCAAAAAGGTAAGATCATTTATTTGCCCAGAATAGTGTCATAAAGGAGTGGTAGTGATTATATTTTCTTTTCACTGCATTTCACTCAACACTTATCCCTCCCTTTTGGTACACATGGGGCTATAGCTGGGAGATACTAAGCAATGAAGTGACCATAGTAGAGGACTCATTCCTTGAGGGGTCTTACTGTCCAATGCCCAAGTTATCATTGGTGCTCTCGAATCAATTACCAGCAGGTTCTTGAGGTTTTTCATGAAGGACGTCACACACACACACACACACACACACACACACACACACACACACACACACACACACACACCTGCAATTCCTACAGTCATTTTGACAGAAGTGCCTTGAACTTTAATGGAAGATGATGCCGGAGTTCTACTCGCTGCCAAGTTTGTACCTATTATACAGGGGAGGTTTCTAAGTCCTAAATCAGATTCTCTTTCTCTGTATCAGTTTATTGAAACTCCTGTTGTTGTGTATGAATCCTTGTGTGCCTTTCAGACATGAATGCATTCCCTGGTGGAGAATTCATTCCCAGGGTTTGCAGGAGAGCTAAGCATATTTTTGTTACCAGTGCCTCTTAACCAAAGAATGTAGTTCTTTGAAGATGGATTTTTATAGAGAAGAATATTATAAACTTTTTTATAGTTGTTGAAAAAAAATTGACAAATATTACAGTAATCTTTGTCATCTATCTCAGACAAGATCTAGTCTCTAAACCTGAGATAAATTCCTTTGTCAAAGTTATAAGAGGGTGATTTCATTTGTAGTTATACTTACTAATTTATTCCATAATTTGGGTGTTAATCTTGCTGTCAGATGAACACAGTCACCTTTCAGACTCAGTTTCTCCCTGTGCAGGGGAGAATTTCTATACCAAATTCCCACTTACTTGCCTCTTTTGCACACCCACATCTTATTTTCATTTGTGCCTTGCCTAGCCCATTACAACCTATAATTGTCTACCTAAATAATGTTTTCTTAAGATTTGATGCTTCCAGATACCAAAATGATTTAGATTTAAAGCTGCAGGGGATAGTTTATTGTTATGTGAAGCAAACCTGAAGTACTTTGAATCCTTGGAAACTTGTACCCCTTTCATGACTGATGACTGAGGTTGCCCAGAGTTTGTTCAGTGTGGAAGTACACGCTAAGATGAGTCATTTACAGCATGCAGCTTAGTGGAAGTGATGTGCACTCTTGCATCCTATGATTATTCCTTCCCCTTTTGCCATTGTTATCTTGGTCTGGAATGTCCATTTTCTTTTTTTGTTTGTTTGTTTGTTTGTTTGCGGTACGTGGGCCTCTCACTGTTGTGGCCTCTCCCGTTGCGGAGCACAGGCTCCGCACGCGCAGGCTCAGCGGCCATGGCTCACGGGCCTAGCCACTGCGCGGCATGTGGGATGTTCCCGGACCGGGGCACGAACCTGTGTCCCCTGCATTGGCAGGCGGACTCTCAACCACTGCGCCACCAGGGAAGCCCTCCATTTCTTTTGATGCCCAGATTTCTGCTATGTACTGGTTGCCATTCCATGAACCATAGTTCTTAGGTTGAGGTTTTAAAAAATTTCCCGTGCCTGGGTTCTATCCCAGACCTGCTGAATCAGACCTGTTGGGAACAGAGCAGAGCTATTTGGGTTTTCAAAAACCTCTTTAGGGAATTCTGATGCTGAACCAGAGCTGCGAACCACTGTCTTTTGTTTATGAATAGTTGAAACCCACTCAAACAAAAAAAAGAGAAATCTACCACAAGAAAGCAGGAGAGTCTTGTAGAACCCAAGGGCATGAGATCTGTCTGGGCTTCTTAAGAGACCTGAGCCTGGAACTGGAGCACTGACAAGGACCCAGGTGAACTAGTCCCTGCTCCCCAGATGCATCCCTCTGTTTGCCCATCTCCCTTCAGAACCTTGTGGACTCAGAGCTCTGCTTATCTCTGTATATCTGCTTCCTCCTTTTTCTCTTTCTCAGCTGGCCTCTTTCACTGCTAAGTAAGCACATGTCCCAACATGGTAGCCTCCTCAGTACCCAGTTACGTGTCCTCAGTTCAGCTGACCAGTCTAGGCTGGCTGGCACCTCTCAATCTAAATTCCTACGAGAACATCGGATCGGCCTAGCACAGGTCATACGTCTGCCCTTACCAATCAGATAACATGGTTCAAACATGGCTGTCAAGGATCCACCCCTGTGTGAGTTCAGACTGAAGGCTGTTTAGATATCTCAGAATATTTATCTACTTGCCATATTCTTATTCTCCATCATACCAAATAACTTTATTTTTGATTTCAGCTTTATTGCCAATATTTTCACATTTAAGGAAGTTGAGATGCAACAATTTCCACATATCAGGGTGATTTAACTTTGCAGATGTCACTGAGGCAAACCTTGAATGCGTCGTCCTCTGTTCCTAGTTCTTCCTTTTATAAATACGCATCAGTTTAAATGTTGAGAAAATTAGAGCCTTGGGAAATCTGCTTCTCCCAAGTAGCAAAAGTTGAAAAGTGGTAGAGTAAGACAGCAATTGAATGGCACAGTCATTTTCTATAATATATGTAATTTTCATCATCAAAATAAAGAATGCTTAAAGGCACTGAGGTAGTTTATTGCAGACAATGCTGAGGTGTGACCTTATAATTTTTACAGAAAAGGCTACTGCTTTTTCTTTGTCTACACAAGGGTTAAAAAAGAGGAAATGCTTTTAGAAGGAATAAAACATAGTGCCTGGCAAAGGATTAGTATTCAATAGTATTTTACCGGTAGTATTTACTTAGAAATATTTATTAGAAATAACTTCCTGGTAGTACTGAAACACTGGAATAAGTTACCAAGGAAAGTAGGTAAGGTTTTATTCTGTCCTCTTTTAATCATCTTACCACCATCTTACATATATGGGATAGCCACAGAGGCCCATGATACTTGGCTCTCTATGAGAGCAGAAATTGGTAGGGGAAGTAAAATACAAAAGCAGTGGATAACACTCCTACCTTTGGTATTCAGAGATCTCCACATGCTTTCACTTGTCCCATTTCATTTTTACAGGGTAAGAACAAGGAAATAGGGTTCACTGTCTCTGTTTTACTGCTGAGTTAACAGAGGGTCAGCCATTTAATTAGAATTAAAAATTCTAATTTTGCTGAGGTTTTCACCTTCAGGGAAGGTGTGAAGCAACGATTTCCACATATGATGGTGACGATATTGCGGACATCACTAAGATGAACTAAGCAGATAGAATGTTAAGAGAGAGCGCAATGTTAATGACTAAATTAGAACTGAAAATGAATTTGGTCTCTTTAAAGGGCAACAAGAACCAAGGTGACTGTATTTCAGTAAATGGTAATGCAAAAAAAAATCACAATGGATCAAATAAATCATCAAAACTTGTATTAGTGAAGGTTGAGTTATAAGTATGATATAATAGGAAAACTAAAAACTGAACGTGATAGTTGATAAATGTTACTGTATCAGAGTAGCTTCATCGGGCTTCCCTGGTGGTGCAGTGGTTGAGAGTCCGCCTGCCGATGCAGGGGTCACGGGTTCGTGCCCCAATCCGGGAAGATCCCACATGCCGCGGAGCTGCTGGGCCCGTGAGCCATGGCCGCTGAGCCTGCGCGTCCGGAGCCTGTTGCTCTGCAACGGGAGAGGCCACAACAGTGAGAGGCCCGCGTATCGCAAAAAAAAAAAAAAAAAAAAAAAAGCATACAGAGTAGCTTCATCATTAGATGACAGTATGTCATTTGTAGAATAACTGGCAATTCCTGGAGCATATCTTACAGCATTAAAGCAGTAAGGAAGGGTCTTCATAAAGCTTTGCGGAAGTCTCAACTTTAACATCTTCGGTCAAGAGTACAATAAAAACAATCTATGAGTAATGTTTCCACGTAATTTGTAAGCTTATGATAAAAACTGTGTTATCCGGGGGTCGTGGCTATAAGTAGCAGATCCAATGGAATCTATTGGGTAATTAATTGGGAAATCTAAGGAGTGGAGCTAACTGGGTTTCCAACGATGTCGTCATTGTTTCTACTGATATTTCCACCTCTCTGCTCTGCCTTTCTCCTGATGGTTTTATTCTCAGCAGGGTTTGCCACATGATGACAAAGCAGCTTCCCCGGTCCTTATCACTTAGGATCTCAAAAAGCATGAGGTCCTTTTTCTTTCTGCCTTTAAGTCAGCATCCCTCAAAAGAATCCAGTTGGCCCACTAGATCACTTGCCTACCCCCTAGGCAGGAAAGCAAGGGCCCTAAAGGTGGGGCTGGGCAGTTCTCTAAAGGAAAGAGAGGCTTCTTTTACCAGAAGTGGGAGAAGGGGTGTTGAGTAGGCAGAAAGAACAGATGTCGACCCATACATCACACAATTGCCTGTCAGGCACTTTCACATCCTTGGCACAAAAAATAAAGAAAAAGAAAAAAAGCCTTCACTAATGAAAAATAAATGATAGCTTGAAATATTACAAGTAGTGAAAGAAAAAAATTTGAGGTGCTTTTTAATATTCTCTCCAGTGACCCAAGGTTACAACTAATTATTACTTCCTCTTTGCTTGTAAATATTTTGCTTAGCCCTCTGCTCTGTTACTTGGTTATCTTTCTTCTACAGATCTATCTTCCTGAAATAGGGTGTGAACATTTGAAGAAAGAACTTTGTCTTTTATCTATTTATCTCCAGTGCCTAGTTCAATGCCTGGGACACAGAAGCCACCTGCTGTTTTTTAAATGGAATTGGATTCTATCATATGTGCTGCTTACATTAGGAAAATAATAATAATAAAAAAGTTTGCTAGACTAGGGCATTGGGGGAAAGTTGTTACTCTCCATGAAGGAGGGTTTTCCCTGAGCCACTCTTGGCCTCTCTCTTTTTCCTCATCACTGCTCCCCACGGAAAGTGGAATGGCTCAGCTGATTGGTGAGTCTGGGATAAGGAAGGAACGTCTCACATTCAGGTATGGTCCTCTACCAGCCACAGGGTCATAGGAGCCACTGCCTAATCCACTTTGGGGGGAGCCTACAGTTGCTATTCACCCAAGCCATGTCTTTCACCTCCTCTGTTTCTCTTGATGGGTTCAGAATTCAGGTGTGGAAAGAGTGTATAATTTAATGGTCCCCTCAAGCCTCACAAAAGAGTTTAGAAAGATCCTATGTTTGTCTTTAGATATGTGCAGAGAATGGATTAAAAAATAAATATCTTGGTATTTTATATATTAATTATATCCCATCTTTTTCCAAAACAAATGTAAGGTGACGTCATCTTTGGCATGCTAATCTAACCCGTGACATTCAAAGGCCACAAGGACAGAAAAAGGATTTTCCGAGACACCCTGAAGTGCAACTTCATTTATGCGGTTTCCTAGCCTAGATTATAATCAGGAAGGCCCTGATTCCTTTTGGTGTCGTTTTTAAGCAAAAGAGATCCTATTTCTCATCCTCTATTCCTCCTTATGGTGAAAAGCTCTACCAGCTACCCCATCACCAAACCAAAAACCTGGAATCAGCTCAGAGTTCTTTTCTTCTCTGCTGCCCCTCCCCCCGGCTATCCACTCTATCAAGATTTTCTCCTTGATACCTTTCATATCTAGCCCTACATCCCGTGTCTGAGTTCATGCCTTGAATATTCTCTCTCCTGGATCCGCCCAGCCTTTCCCTTTATAATCCTTCATTCCCTTTTCCGACTGTGGCCAAAGTGTTCCTTCTAATGCAACAGTGTGATTGTATTACTCTTACATTTGAAATCCCTCAGCATCTCTTTACTGCCTCTAGGATTTAGTTCAAACTCCTTAGCATACGTACAGGGACCTCAAGGATCTGGCAGCTGCCGGGTGCTCCAGCCATGGCTCTGAATGGTTTCTCTCTCGGCCTCATTTCTCCATTACCCCTCCTCTTCCAAAACACAGACACTAGAGCCATTGTGAAGTACTCAGAGTACCTCTTCCAGGCTAGGCTCATTCACATTTGGGGTTGCTTTTGCTGCTCTTCTGCCTATAATTTACCCCTTCCAGTCTCCTCCTGCCCCCAAGACAGCTCAGCTTTCAAGACTCAACCCAAGGGCCACTTCCTCTCTGAAGTCTTTTTGACATCTCACCCTCAGGAAAAATCAAGCACTCTCTTCCATGTGTCTCCTTCTGTGTCTTATAGTCCTTAACTTTTTTTTTTTTTTCATAAATTGTCTGCAACAATCTGCCTCCAGCAGACTGAAAAGATCCTGGGGACTAAGTCCAAGTTGTGAGCCTTTTGTTGTCTGACACTTTAGCAATGTCCCATAAACGTTTGTTGACTAAATGCATGTGTATATGCATGAAAGAAGAGCAGTTCAGGAACTTTTATTAGCAGTATTCCGTTACTTCCTGTAGCTTTGAGAATATGGAATTAGCTGCTCCCCCAAAATGGTTGGGGAGGGGGCCTGTATTGTAAAGATGTGGCTTTAAGAAGCAGCCTTGTGAAAGGCAGCAGGCTCTGTCTACAGTAATTTCAGCTACTGATGTTAGCAGCCTTTGTTCCTTGTAGGGTTCAAAGGGCTGTTGGCCACTTTTGGTCTTTATCTTACAAACACCCACACACAGAAAGATTGCATGGAGATCCAAGCAGAAAATATCTATGTGGATTGAGAGAGGACTTTAAAGCTTTCAAGAGCCTCATCTTTCTGGAGGAGTTTAAATATGCATCTCCCCAGCGTAGGGATAGAATAAAGGAATTGGCTCAAAATTCCATCCAGGCTCTGAAAACCAACAGGACAAGAGAGAAGCTGAGAAGCAAAGACTGTTGGTAAAGTCAGCAAGGATTTACTACGTGACCATTGCGTGGCTCATGCTGTGGGAGGGAACAGACGAAAGTTAAGTAAAAAGAACATTCCTCAAAGAGTTTATAGTCCAAACTTATTAATGTCACTAAAACGAACATATCTTCTGTGATAGGTTCTGATGAGAAATTTAGACTACTTTTATTTTTTAATTGTATAAAAATATAAAATACTCTGCAAAGCGCAGGCTGTTTTCTTATAGCTTATAATAGCTGAAAAGTGAAGAGTCCAAGGTATGGTCATGTTCTAAATGAGAGGTTTTAAGCTGGTGCCCACTGGACCAGAGTCATAAAATATTCTCAAATTCAAGAATTTTTAAATAAAAATTAAGATTTCTTACTTGTGGTTTCTTGGAGGGAAACTGCACAAAGGCTTTCAACTTTGGATAAGTGGATTCTTGCACAAAGAATATTTAGCTCACTTGTGAGTTCCTAGGCATAATGCATAGGTTGGTTAAAAAACAATCCCCCCAACCCACAAAAAAAAAAGCAATTGAAGATGAATATTGCCTTTGTTTCATGGCTTAGATCTGGGATCAACAAACCTTTTCTGTAAAGGGCCAGATAAAAGTTTTAGGCTTTTCATTGCACATCATGTGGTCTCTGTTACTGCCACTCAACTCTGCCACTGAAGTGTGGAAGCAGCCATAGATAATACACGAAGAAATGGGCATGGCTGTGTTCCAATAAAACTTTATTCATGGGGCTTCCCTGGTGGCACAGTGGTTAAGAATCTGCCTGCCAATGCAGGGGACACGGGTTCAAGCCCTGGTCCAGGAAGATCCCACATGCCGTGGAGCAACTAAGCCCGTGTGCCACACCTACTGAGCCTGCACTCTAGAGCCCACAAGCCACAACTACTGAGCCCACGTGCCACAACTACTGAAGCACGTGCCTAGAGCCTGTGCTCTGCAATAAGACAAGCCACCAAAATGAGAAGCCCATGCACCACAACGAAGAGTAGCCCCTGCTCGGTACAACTAGAGAAAGCCCACGCGCAGCAACGAAGACCCAACACAGCCAAAAATAAATTAATTAATTAAAAAAAAAACTTTATTCATGAACACTGACATTTGAATTTCATATAATTTCCATGTCGGAAAATATTGTTTTTCCTTTTTCTTTTTTCCCAACGATTTAAAAATGTAAAAATTATCCTTAGCTCATGAGCCATACAAAAAACAGGAGGCAGACCTCATTTGGCCCATAGGCCAAATGGACATTAGATGATTATCATTAAAAAATTTTGGTCTTAGGCTTTTTAGTCCTGACTAGTCCAAGAGGAACAAGCTAGGATGTTCTATTCTCTGTCAAATGCCAGGGAATTCTCCTTTCCTTACTTTTTCGTATTCAGAAGGAGCTGGGTTGATGTCCCACTTGAACGTGGAAGAGCCAAGTTTCTCACCTCGCATTTCCCAAAGCCTCAGAGGCTAGTCTGCATTTCAGACAGCCTAGGTGATGAGTGAGCCTTGTGTTTTCCATGGGGAACTCTATCCCTTAAGCATCTGTATCCCAGTCATACTTATGCATGGAAAAGGCTCAGTAAAATCTATTAATATCCTAGCTAGAAAGAAAACTATAAAATTACACATATATGCAAGCTTGTGTGTATTCTGCAGTTCAAAGTGTAGTCAGCAAAAAACGCATGCATGCTCTTGCACTGGGAGGAAACGGTGTCTTTGAAATCAAATACCCTGCCATTGGCATATCCAGGCTTGAAACCCGGCTGCAGCTTTTAGCTTCCACCACATGTTTACATTGGAAATCTCTCTGTGCGCATATAGAGTTTGTTCTCTTATGAAATCATGTCTCTAGGGAAGGATAATTTAAAGCCATTTCCGTTTGTTATGTCTGAGCTGAACTAGACTATTAGGGCTTGTTAACGCTGGATAAACTTGAGCCCTATAACTGCCTTCATCTGCAGATTATAGAATCTGTCCAACAAATTGCATTCTGATGTTTTCAGATGAAGGCTAAGCAAGCAGGGGCCTTTTAATTTATATTCTATCACCATGGTTGTCTGAGGAATCACGGTTTTGACTTTCATGCCTACTTGGTATAGTATAGATGATATAAGCCTTGAACGGGCCAAATCCAAAAGTAATTGAGACACTAAACTACATCTGCATGCTGCTACAGCCGAGCAAGCAAGTCTGGCAGTCAGAAAACTGCTGGCTAAGCATCTTTCTTCAGAGTGTTTCCCTCCCCCCAAGTCTTAGCATAAATCAACGTTAGGTCCACTGAAATATCGTGTGTGGTCTGCATTTAGAAATTTCATTTGAAAATTATATTGTGGCAACCATGAGACACACAGATAAAATAAAACAAGTTTTCTTTAGACTCGTGTTAAGAAAATAAAATTAAGTGAAGATAGACGGTTTCCCTGATTTAGTGAAGGGGAGGTGATGGTTGCCCCAGGGATCTCACTCCCTCCATCTCCATTCATCAAGTCCACAGAACACACTTACTGTCCTGCTTCCATTTAAGCATTTGGCGTATTATCATTCTCTGTTTTAGACAGCGGGATGTTAGAAGGTAGGATTGCATCTGTTTGACTTTTTTTTAAAAGAAAGTTTAGCAGAACTGCCAGTACAGCTTCAATAGTCTTAAGTAGGATGGCACTGGGCAGCAGTGGGACCGTGCAACATGGTGTCTGTGGCTCTAGAAGAGGAATCCTTCCTTCATGGCTCCAACCTTATTAATAGTGTCTCTGCTGAATCCAGTTCTTTGCCGTAAACTTGTGGAAGGCGCTGTCTTAAGCCTGGAGGTCGGTGACACGGGTGGTGATGGGATATAGAGACCAGTAAGACATGGACCCTCTCAAAAGGTGACTGTGTGTATGAATCACCCTAATCAGGACCAGATTCCAAGAATGCCAGAAATGAAGGGCAGATACCGGATAGTAACATTTAAACGGGGCTTTGAGTGAGAAATCAGGTTTTAACCAGCAGGAGGGAGAATCTGCTAGACTAAGGGAACAGCATGAACAAAATTCCAAAAGTAGAAAAGTTCAGAACGTGTTCAAGGAGTGTGGGGCTGAGCCCTGCCCAGGCTTCCTTCCTTCTCTCTTTCCTTCATTCAGTAATTATTTAGTGAAGGCCTGTGGTAAACCAAACAGACGTGGCGCCTGTGCGCACAAAGCTTACAGTCTGGAGGAGGGGACAGCCATGGATCAAGGGGCCTAAAGTAAATGACAGGTTACAGCTGTGACCCTTACCTCCAAGGAGAGGGCTGTGTTGGCTAGGAGAGCATTGCAGGAGAATTCAACACACTTCTCAGGGTATCAAGTAGGCATCGATGGGAGGAGGGCATTGAATGAAGTTGGAGTGTACACAGAACGTGCAGGACACTCTGAGAGTGAGGACATGTGTGGCATTAGATGCGACCCCCGGAAAGTCAGGGAGCAGAGTGGGGCTCTTGCCTTTGTTCTAAGAGCAAAGGGAAGCTATTGATTTTCTCTGAGCAACGAGCAGGATGACGAGATGTGTTTTTTGGAAAGATCACTCTGGCTGCAGTGCAGAGACTAAATTACGGGTTTAGAGAGGGGCCGGCGAGTTTTGCAGGGAGGCAGATGCAATTTTCCAGGGGGGATATGCTGGTTGTCTGCACTGGGGTAATGGTGGTGAGATGAAGAGAAGGGAATGGTTTTGAGCGCTGAAGATGAGCTTGGCCTTACAGACATTGAGATGCCTGTAAGACACTGAGAAGACACACCAGGAGGACACAGGAGTCTGGATCTCAGCAAAAAGGTCTGGGCTGTTGAGACACATTTGAGAGTCATCTCCTTGTAGATGATAATTGAACCATGAGTGCGGATAAATAAATGTAATTAAATGAATGAATGGTAGAATGAATGAATGAATGAGATTGGGAGAGGAGAGAGCACAGAGCACGAAGAGGGCCTGCACAACTGTGTGCTGCCGTATTTCTGTGACTGCGAACTGTCACTTGTGAGGATGCCAAGGTGAGTGTTTGGTCCCATGGCTAGCTCTTGTGCCGCATGTGGACACATTTGGAGACCTGACAAGAACCTGGGAAGTGACCAGGCGTCCCCTTTCCCACAAGGAGGGGCCCCTCCTAACACTTCTAACTTACAAGTGGGTGGACTCTAAGTGTTCTGTGAAGAGAAGATGTTTGTCAAACACTGTTCCCCAGTGAAGCCCCTAGGTTCCTAGGCTGGTGTCGTCAGTGACCCTAATTGACCAGGGTCCTTTCTATGAGACATTATGTTCATGAGGGCCTTGGGGTACCAGGACAGAGTTCCCTCACTGCTGCCCTGGGTACGCATCTGGGGACTCTTCCCTACTCTCCTCCCATCCCACTTGCCAGGCACTGAGAGACAGGACTGTCCACCTTGTTGTTATCAGGAGGGGTTTGGGGCTTCAGAGAAGGAGCTCCAGGGGATTCTAGGACTCCTACAAGGGCAAGCTCCCTGAGGCTCTTCTAGGTCTGCACCTGAATCCATTCACCCCTTTGTCATCTTTTCCAAGAACCCCCAGTGTTGGCCTGCCTGTGTCCCTCGTTTTTACCACCAGCAGATAGGAAATCTGGTGGGGTCAGGGGGAGGGATATAATGGGAAAGGTGGGATGGCAGGGTTTTTCCTGCCATGTTTAGCCTGCAGAGTGTAGTCGTAAAACGTTTCCTCGTCCTTCTAGTTCCTGAAGCAAGCACATAGCTCTTTGGAAGTTTCTGAGGGTTTTTATGACTAGCAATGTCACAAAGCAGGTTAAGAGCAAAACAGCCCCTTCTGGGCCTCTTCCCTCGCCTCTCCTTAGTTTGTGTTGGTTTCCTCAGACGCCTATCCCAGTTTCTGAGGTCAGTCGTGGTTTACACCTGGTGGCTTGCCATAATTGCCACTAGCACCTCCTTTCCCTTTAAAAAGTTTAGAAGGTAAATTATGGCCACCCTATTTAACCCCAAAGAGAAAGAGAGAGCGATGCCTTGGTGCTAATGATGGATTCACAAATGATTGAAATCACCTTTATCTGCATTTTAGTGAGCCAGCAGAACAGCTTTCTTGGTATTTTGTCGCAGCAGCTGGACTGGGCCTCTAAGGATGCCAGTGTAGGGGATGGAGTAGTGGAGGGGAAGATGCGTGTGAGGCGCTGGAACTGGGTTACAGTGCTGCCGCAGACACGTGTCCACCTCTTCTCCTGTCCCTTCCTCCCTCCACTACCAGGTCTACCCATGGGAGATTCAGACTGGCACTTGAGCAAGACGAGAGCAAAGACCAGGGTTGAGAAAAGTGGGTTTCCAAGCAGCTATGGGTGTCAACAGCAGAGAGGATAAAAATTTGGAGGCAGAGGTGAAACCAGGTTACAACAGAACATAGAGTGGGGTGTTCAGGGGGGCTGGCCTGGACCATTGTTGTCTGGTTGTTGCAGCAGGAGGAGGCGAGCACAGAATTGTCAACACTTCACTTAAAATTTTTCTGGGGCTTCCCTGGTGGCGCAGTGGTTGAGAGTCCGCCTGCCGATGCAGGGGACACGGGTTCGTGCCCCGGTCCGGGAAGATCCCACATGCCGCGGAGCGGCTGGGCCCGTGAGCCATGGCCGCTGAGCCTGCGCGTCCGGAGCATGTGCTCCGCAATGGGAGAGGCCACAACAGTGAGAGGCCCGCGTACCGCAAAAAAAAAAAAAAAAAAAATTCTGAAAAGTTGCCACTTTGGGGAAATGGTTCAGGAAGACCTTCCCTGTGTCCACATAGCTGTGCTTCTATTACGAGGCTTCTGGGCAGCTCAGGCCACCCAGCTGGAGTAACCACATGGGGTAACCCAAGCCTGTGGGTTTCTAAGGGATGCACTTAAATCACCTGTACTCAATATAAGAACCACCCGTGATGTTAAACAAACAAAGATGCGATCCTTTCTCATCACCACTTCCATGAAAGAAATATTTAGAATTGTTGACTATAGTTAGTGGTAATGTTTTCTTGACAAAGAGACTACTTGTAATAAGATTAGCAAAAGAGCCATAGTCACTACTAATTTTGGTGCTACATAGGTGACCTGCTTATTATAAGAACTTCTGCATCTTCCAGTAATGTTTTAAAATAGAAAACTGAAGTTTGTTGCGCCTGGGCACTCAGAAAGCCTGAAAACCTTATGCTGTCTGGAAGGGAAGACGAATCAGGTTAGTCTTCGGGAAGCTGTCGGTCGGCCTCTGGAATCACTCTTGATTCAAGGAAGCAAAGGAAAACTCTGGTGGATTCAGGACTGAATTTTGAATCCGGAACCTCGCATCAAGCTTTAAGGTCTAAAATGCCTTTGTGTAAGCCACGTGGTCTCAGTGTGACTCAGTTTCCTTTTCTGTAAGAGGAGAAGATGTCCCAGTGTTAGAGTAGTATCTCAGTACCTTTCAGCATTTAGGAGAAATTCCAGTGAAGGGAGTGAGCTCTCTGAGTGTGGAGGGGACTGTGTCTTGTCACTGGAGGGGTGACCTTACTCAGGAATAGTAGAGATGGTGCTCCTGCTTTGGTGAGACCAGTGCAAATATGTTTTTACATACCATTTCTTACTTTGTCTATTTTTGGAGACACAACTTTTTTTTTTTTTGATTTAACTCTTCGGATTGCATAAAGAAAACATTAAGACGAATCTTACTGAGTGGTAGTTTAGCTCCATTATCCTCCAAGTCAGTTGAACATTTATAAATAAAGAACAACACTGTTAATTAAAGTGACTACATATAATATAATATTCCATTACATAGCTGTGCCGTAACCCATTTATGTGTTTCCCAATGGTTGGTCATTTAGGTTTTTTCTGTATTTTTTACTATCATAAAAAAGCATTGCAATGAACGTCCTTTTTCACACAGATTTCCAAACTTGTCTAATCATCTCCTTAAGATACATTCCTGAAGTGATACTGATGGACCATATGCATGTTTCTATTTTATATGAACGGCCAGCCTACCTGTGAGGAAGGTATTGACTTGCATGCCTGTACTGGGGCGGGGGGCGGGGTTGTAATTTTTTTCAGTCTTTGTGAATCTCACGTGAAAATAGCTCGCTGTTGATTGTATTTGCTTTACCTCGATTGCTAGAGAGATTGAGCAGCTTTTGTGTGTTTATTGCCTGTTTGTAGTTTTCCTATGGTGACAGGCTTGTTTAGTCCAGTCTGCAGACTCTGGGAGGGTTATGCTCTGGTAGGTCCATGGAATGCAGGATGTGGGCTATAAATTATTCTTCAGTTAGATGGCACGATATGAAAGCCTATAGTAAAGAAATTTAAAAAAACCATTAGAAAGCTATTTTCAGAGTATTCTATTTTATGATGAACTACGCCGTGGAGTAAGGCGGGACAGGGCTGTGCCCCTCTGCTGCGGTCGGCAAGTAGTAAAGAATTCTTGGCAACCTCTCCAAATGCACACCACCCTGCAGAGGAGCCGCTGAAACAGCCGATTGTACCTCACCTGCTCGCCGATGCCATAGGCCTGCCTCTCCGAATTTTATGATGCATCTGAAATGAAGTTTTACTGCACCCTCCCCCCAACTCACGAAAAACCACGGTGGGAGGAGAGAAAAACAGAACCCACCAAGAGAGACAGGCAGACCTGTCCAAGGGTGGGGAATTAGCTACTCCATTGGGGCAGTGGGAGAGTAAACGACAAAAGGCATAAAGCACACCTCGCTTTAATCCCTTCCATCCGCCCAGAGCCCCCAGAAAGCTGATAAAGTGTCCCTTTCTGGGTGATTGGATGCCTTCAGCTCATGGGCAGGCAGGGTGTTTTTGTTGTTGGGAGAGAGGGCAGAGCGAGGGTGGGGGGTTGGTTGGGGAAAAGCAGCATGGCCATCACTGGGGGAGAATGAAGAAACCAAGTCCCCTCTCATCTTGCTTCAAGGCGGTGAGTGGTAAACACAAACAGCTGCTGCCTGAAAACACGTGGGGCGCCGGGCAGCCAGGCCGGTCTGCTGCAGCAGTTGGGACCGGCAACTCCTCACGGCAATTACCTCCCTCAGAAGCCATGCATATCTTCGAGTTTTTTCTTCACCTTTTGAAGGCTCCTCTTGGCTAACTCAAAGAAATCATTTTGAATGCTGCTGGCAAAAATGTTGCTGAAAGTTGTGTGTGGTGGGTAGTGTGTTTTCTCTCTCTAAAAAGAGTACTTATTCTTCTCTGCCAGTATTTAGAAGCTGGAACTGTTCTTTTTGTTTGAAGTAGAGACTTGGAGACCAGTCCTTTCTGAGACTAGAAGACAGAGAAAGAAAGAAAAAAAAAATCCTCTGGTTTGCCTTTGGCCTGGGGACTTTTTTGCTTGTTTACTTTTGACCTTTCTCCGTGTTTGTCGGCTACAGGGGAACCCTGGTCAGCTGAGCTAGTCTCCTGGGTCTCGAACAGCAAACCCTCAAAGAGTCCAAAAGAAAAATCCTTTGGCACTTGAAAGAAACTCCTAAAACTTCTCTAGGCTTGCTCGGTTTTTTTTTTTTTTTTTTTGCGGTACGCGGGCCTCTCACTGTTGTGGCCTCCCCTGTTGCGGAGCACAGGCTCCGGACGCGCAGGCTCAGCGGCCATGGCTCATGGGCCCAGCCGCTCCGCGGCGTGTGGGATCTTCCCGGACCGGGGCACGAACCCGTGTCCCCTGCATCGGCAGGCGGACTCTCAACCACTGCGCCACCAGGGAAGCCCCAGCTTGCTCGTTTTTGAAAGAGAAAACGCACTTACTCATTTTCCAACCTCCCTTCTAGGGCTTCTCTTATTCCTCTTTACTCCTTTTCCCCCAAAACACACTCCTAGACTGAGCTGCCTTTTGGGCTTCTCCACCTCTGCAGGTGCCACTCCGTCTCCTGGAAGCTTTCACCCCAACCTTGGCTGCTGAAGTCCTCCTGGACATCCACAGCTGCCCTAAATGCACGGAGCCTTCCTTCCATTGGCTGACGGCCTTGGAAGCAGGACCCACCCTCAGGTGTCTATTGCAGTACCTGTGGTACTAGGGGCAGCAGTGTGTGAGTATTAGCAGCAGGAGTGGTGACAGTAATACTTGCTCTTTATCGGGCATGTGCCTTGTGCTAGGTACTTCTCACATGCATTGCCTCTAATCTTCCCAGTAACCCTGCGTCATAGGTGGCACCGTCTTCATTTTACAGATGAGGAAATTGAGGCTGAGAAGTTAAGAAACTCCGCCAGGGTCACTTAGCTAACAAATAACTGAAACCAAGTTGGAATCCAGGTCTTAACTCATTTCCACTCTATTTCCGGGTCTCTTAATAGATGCTCAATAAATATCTATTGATAGAACACATGGCCCTGAAATGGCTTCCCGAGCCTGGGGAGATCTTTCCAGGAATTTCAGGAGCCACAGCTTTTATACTTGGCCCCTTACACTTGGTTCCCTTGACCTTTAGTCTCTCTTCTTCTACACCTAATATCATCTTGTCTCCTGTTTTGCCCCTAAGAATCATACCCTCTCTTCACATTTTAGCTCTGGGGGGTGGGGATGGAGTGAAAGGGTAGCCTCCTGGTCCTTGTCTCGTGTATCTTCCCTTGAACTGGCCTTTGTTGCCCTGAAGTCTTCATTGTCACCTGAAGGAAATTAGGCTAAATGAAATGAAGCTCAAAGACAGTTGAAGATTGGTCGTATTGTATGGTTCAAACTAATACAGTGCCTCTATCAGAAGCCTTAAGAAGATGCCTACGAACTTCCCTCATGGAATTGTTGTAAGAATTACATACAAATAAGACCACTGGTGCCTGGTGCATGGTGAATTCTCAAAAAATGTAAAGGTTAGCTCTTGTCATTATTTTTATTATTCCTTGACTGGGGTACTAAAATTCCTAAAAGAGAGTGAGAAAAGGGAAATACATTAATTCATATTAATAATTATTATAGCAATTAATATTTGTTACTATGTGTCAAGCACTTTTTAAAGGATTTTTTTATATATTAACTCATTTAATTCTCATAATCTGATGAGGTAGGTGCTATCACCAGCTCTTCTTACAGGGGAGGAGATGGAGACAAGAAAGAGATTAAGTTGGGGAGCTCAGGTTCAAGTTGCTGTTTCTAGAGTCTACACTCTTTCATAATCATCACTACTCTGATTATGAAAAAGTAAGCACCAGACCTAAAAGAAACATAATAGAAATGTGATCTGTTTAATTCCTTCTCATTCCTTTCTCGAATGTGTATTTTCAGGGCAATGAGTGTATTTGTGAGAGGCACTGCCTCTGGTGACTTTGCACAGTCTCAGGCACTACCAGGAGGAGGGTGGGTAACCCAGAGTTGTATGTGTTCCTGGTAAACAGCTCAAAATGGGCAGAACCCCGTGCACCAAACCCAGCCTCTGCAAACCAGTATTTCCCAGTTGCCAGTTTGGCGTGAAACCCCTCATTACCACAGTTGAGTCTGTTTTGTGAGGGAAGATTTTTTGGTACAAAATTATTTTTCATAGTCACTCTTGTTACTCTTGAGCCTGCAAAATACCGTGTCTTCCTATTGCTAAAAACCAAAACAAATTCTATGGATAAGGACAATTTTTGCAGCTCTTTTTCAGAAACTGGTCCTGTGCAGAGGGTAGAATTAACCCAGGTGATTAAACAGTAAAAAGCAATGTACACACCTAGACACTACATATTTCCATAGGAAATCACACGTATATAAGAGGAATCTTATACATAAACCATACATTTATGTGTATACATACACGTGTGTGTGTGTGTGTGTGTGTGTGTGTGTGTGTGTGTACGTTGATATATATATTTTTTCATTTCTTCTGCTTATCTGTGTTTTCTGAATTTTCCTCAGTGTAGAGACAGACCATGTTCAAGGGTGCAGGCTGGGACTTGGGAGGTTCCCTGGCAGCAGTGTGCTGGACTCTCCTCACCTGTGCCCGTTTCCGTCCTCCTTTCTCATTCTGCTCGTCACCCTGTGACCGCACCACAAACCATCGCTCTGTTGTTCAAGTGGTGGGGTCAGGGGCAGAGGGCCAGGGCTGGTGTCATCTCCAAGTGTTTAAGAAGATGCTCTACCGTGGTGTTTCCACCAGCCTCGTAAACCACCAGGCAGAGCTGGAAACAGGCTGCTGCTGGTGGTGGTGGTGGTGGTGGTGGGGTGTGTGTGTGTGTGTGTGTGTGTGTGTGTGTGTGTGTGTGTGTGTGTGTGTGTGTGTGTGTGTGTGTGTGTGTGTGTGCGCTGAAGGTAGAGGCACCAACTTGGTAAGACTCAGAGCCTGCCCTTCACTGTGTGCTTCTGTGTGCCCACGTATAAGATGGAAATCACAGAGGTACCCAAAGAAAAGGTAAAATCAATGATGTGTTATAGCGTCTGCGAGAGAGCGCTGTGCTGTGGAGAGGCCCGGAGACGCCCGCTTCTGGCCAGGCTGCTTGCCTGTTCTCATGCACGTGCTCGGAGTGGAGACAGTGATGCAGTGGGCTTCCTTCTCAGGGACCGGCAGCGTGTGGCAGAGTGAATGTCTATTCAGCATTGCTTCGGCTCTGCCTCACCATCAGGCTATCCTAACTCTTTCTCCACCCCTGTTGTCTACTTCCTTCTCAGGATCGCCCTTGTTTGTGCAATTCCCGGCTCCCAGCCCCCCCCCCACTCATCCTTGCTCCCTGCTCCCCTCCCCTCCCTCTGCTACCACTCGCTGCCCACAGACCCCAGAAGAGCCCTCTCTTGACTCAAGACACCCATTAAACAAGAGTGAGACACTAACAATCATCGGGTACTTTGTGGGGAAGGCCAATTAGAGGCCGGCTTGACCAGGGCGAGCAGCGGGACATCCAGAAAGACGCTTTGCTTCTGGGGAATGGGAGCCTAATCCCGTTACTGGCTGGATGGAGACTCCTGGGGCCCACAAGCCTCATTCCTGCTGGGCCTGCAGGGCTGTCATTGGAGGATGGCCGGGCCTGGAGGGCTCTGCTCGCAGGCAGCCACCCTCCCTCCCCCAGCCCCCTCGCTTCTCTTTTCTTTCGCAGTGACACACACTGCAGTGCCTCTGAGGTCATTTGTTTCCCACAGCCTTACAGGGCGCTGTGGCAACCAGGGGGACAATGATCTCTCACAGGAATGATGGGAGGCCTTGTTTTGCCTTAAATAAGCCCCTTCAAGAGAGCAGTAGAGTCTGTTGTGTGTGCGGGTTTTTTTTTTTTTTTTTTTTTCAGAAAATCCTCTTGCTCGTAGTTCCAGTGTGAAGGACGCAGGCAACTTCAATTGAAGACATAAAGAATCTTTGTGTGTGTGTGTGTTAGGGTTTAATTTTATTTTTATTGCTGTTTTGAGACCAGGATCGTACTTTCCCTTCTGCCAGTTACCCTTTTCCCACTCCCGCTCCCCAGACCCCAGCGTTCTTTGGATAGTTTTAGGCAGGAATTGGCAGGTGTTGGAACAGAGATGCCCAGGGCTCCATGCTGGCATCTGACTGCCCTCGACTGTGGCGAGGCTGCTCAGGGGTGAACACCTCCGAGACTTAGTGCTCCGTACATTTCTGATCCTATTCCAGGCCCGCAGAAAGTGCCTGGGACTGGATAGCTAAGGCTGCAATTCACAGCAGAGTGAAAGTAGGGCGGGAGGAAACAGTGCCTCGTGGCCCACCTCAGGACAGACCATCAGCTTTAATGCCAGAGATACAGGGGAGTATGTGGAAAGAAAAGGGCCTGTATGTGAAATCTGGGATATCGAGAAGTCAGGTTCTGTGCCTGAGTTAGCTGTTTAATGAGGAAAGATGTGAGGTTATTTCTCCCCACACCCTGATTTCACCCCACACCACTGGAAAACAAGGCTCTGTCCTATCTGTCTTATGCTCTCCAGTGTTTTAGGTCTTCAGACTGTTGAGGGTCCTTTACCCTTAGAGCTTACGTGTGCGTGCACTATTATTTGTAAAGGCTTTTTATCTGGTGAATTATATTGCATCGTATAATCTAGATATTTCATCTGGAGAAACTGAGGTTAGGCAGATTAAAGTCTTTCCCCAAACCACATGATGAATTAATTTCAAAGCTTAAGATTAAAACCCAGATCCTTTCGTTTCCAGATCATTAATCAGTGTGATCTACAAATTGTTTCTCCTTGTTCCCCCCCCCGCAAAAAAAAAGGCAATCACGACATTCTCTCGTCTGAGCTGAATGTATTATCAGAAACCGTATGGCTGTTTAAATTATTATATTTTAAAACTGTCTTTTCTTCCTTTACTTTGGATGTCATATTTCCAACTGTTTACAAAATTTTATCACCTCTTGGCCACATCAGACCCAAAAACTGTTGGCTTTATGACTGGGCCACTAGAAGAATATTTTTTCCCTTACCTTTTCATTTCCTGACTTTTTTCCAGTGATAATTTTAATACATTTGTGAAATACTCAAGCAGGAAGGAGAGTTTTCCAGATGTTTCTGTTGATTGCTCTGTTGCAAACACAGAACAATTCAAAGACTGGTATCACTTTTTGGTAAATTGAAGAAACATATTTTTTGATAACTATTTATCCTTGAGGTTAATAAACATTCCTAAGGTTAACTCTTAACAACCCTAGTGTCATTTTAATTGTTCACAAATTCTAAAGTGGGAGTCCTGGAAGTTCTGATAAATGGATTGACATATTGCCTTATTTTGCTGGACCATCTGTTAAATGCTTATTCTTAACTGTTCATTAACTTCAAATAACAAACACACCACAGACAATTCCCAAAAGAGAGCCAAAGTCTCTCTCTTACGGTAATAGGACATTGGCCAGACCATCTTTTCTCTGGCCATGATGGAAGTGTTCCAGTCTTAGCTAAAGCTAGACCAGCCCATGCTTTAGTACAAAGGAAGCGATAAAAATAAATAAATTAAAGTCACTAATATAAGAGCTGTAGCAGGCGATGAATGGCAAAAGAACACCCGATCTTGGGTCCTTAACAAGCTACCTTTGGAAATGTTTGACTCTAAGGACATGCAGATTGTTCCTGGTCTGCCTGGACTCATGCAGCCTTCCCTCCAGG
Organism: Globicephala melas; assembly: GCF_963455315.2. NCBI lineage: Eukaryota > Metazoa > Chordata > Mammalia > Artiodactyla > Delphinidae > Globicephala > Globicephala melas. The sequence goes on from NC_083315.2 coordinate 144,047,027, forward strand.
TTCATCTCAACATCTCCCCAGAGGTTCCTTGCCTCCTGGCAAATCCCACTGCATCTTCTAGATGCACAGAAGATGAGTTTGATTAAGTCCAAAATGGTAACCCAAAATGTTGAGTAGCTAGAATCTGGCCCTGGTGGCTTCGGGAGCTGGTAAATAAATAACAGGCTTGTTGTCCCACACCCCAGTTTAACGCTCTCAAGAGGTTCTTATGTTGCTCGCGTTAGTGGGCATGTAAATGAAACCCCTGTTGGCCTCGGCAGATACTGGCCTCTTCTGTGACCTTGTATGACTGAAACAAAAAGTCATTGGTGGAACAAAATTTCAGAGCTCTGAACTTGATTGAAAGAAAAGGGCAATTCTCTGAATTGGGTAATTGGATCACCCTCCCAAGTGCCCTAGGGCTTGTATCAAACATATAAGAAGAGGATTAATAACTTCAGTGTATAAATGAACTTCAGGCGGCTTCCAACTGTAACATTTCACTCTCAGGAGCTTTAGGACATAAAAACCGATTTTTTCCAGAGCATTTCAAAGTGCTGTTTATAAAAGGCAGGAAGGGACTGCAGGCTGCCGTGGAATCTATGTTATTGTGTATGGTCCAGTCTCATGGGCAGGCAACCTGAAAGCCTCTACAAAATAGCCGCTTAGGGCTCCCCTGGTGGCGCAGTGGTTGAGAGTCCGCCTGCCGATGCAGGGGACACGGGTTCATGCCCCGGTCCGGGAAGATCCCACATGCCGCGGAGCAGCTGGGCCCGTGAGCCATGGCCGCTGAGCCTGTGCGTCCGGAGCCTGTGCTCCACAACGGGAGAGGCCACAACAGTGAGAGGCCCACATACAGCCAAAAAAACAAAAAAAGCCGCTTAATAAAACTATTCATGAGATGTATTATTAGAACTAAGAGATGATGACAATAATATTATTTCAAATTGTGCTTAATTTTCACTTCCTTGGTCATCATTTAATTATCTAGACTAAAGTACATGCATCCGTAGAATGGAAAGCTCACCATCTTCCTGTTTCTTCCAGTTGAGTCAGTGAATTCCAAGACTTACCGCAGACCTATATGTTTTTGTGTGAGTTGTAAGGAGCCATTTGAGAAGCTGAAAACTTAAAAAAAAAAAAATTAATTTGTTAATTTATTCATTAATTTGCTTACTCGATATTTATTTAATGCCTACTATATACCAGACTTGAGAATATAAAAAAAGCATAAAGTACAGCAAGACGCATGAACAGATACTTGAAATACAGGTTCATAAGGATTGAAAGGAACACACGAGCAGGGAGCAATTACTTCTTAGGAATGGGGAGGTCCAGAGAGGGCTAAAGGTGACAAGGGGAGAGTCCAAGAGGTAGAAAAATGGAGAAGAGTATTCTAGGCAGAAGGTTCAACACTGGAAAAGGTTATGTATCAAGGCCAAGTTGATGAGTGATCTGGCCCAGATTAGAGATGTAGGCCCAAATCGTCATCCTTCTCTTGGAGAAGGATCAAGAGGTATCTTGTTGGGTCCTGAGGAAGTCGGATTATTAGTGATAGAGGCAAACTGTTGGCGCCACAACTTAGGTAGAAAGGGGGAAAGAAGTGAAAACTTCTGAAAAATATATTGTTTTGAAATATATCTTTAAGGGTATAGATATTCTGATACCTCTGGCACCCACATAGAAGAACTCATGGGGGAACAGTCTACAATTGATTCTTATATCAATGGCTATAGATCTGTCTGGATGCCAGAAGAGTTTGCAGAATCCTGCTATTATTTATTGCTATTCAATTTAAAGGTGGTTATATATTTTTTTTACCAAAGAAATACTACCAAATCAGGGTAGTGTTTCTTCTAAGAAATAAAATTGCAGAAAGCTAATCAGAAAAGGAACTAACTTTAACCATAACCCAAGTATTTATTTTCATTTTTCTCCTATAATTTGAATAGAAACCTATGAGGCAAGTATTTTATCTGTATAATCACAAATGAGTGAACACCTGCAGAGAAGTTAAAGAAATCCTCAGAATCCCACAGCCAGCACTTGGCAAAGCCTACGTCCGCCTCTTATCGATACTTCCGCCCCTCTTAGCTAAATCTTTGGGCTTATGTCCACCTACAGGAATAAAAGCAAAATACTTGAATTCTTTCATATTTGTTTTGGTTTTGTCACAGACTGTGTTTTTCTTCCTATAAAGTAGATTCATTTCATTTTTCTTCTTTTTTTCCCTACGATACCTGGGTGCTTCTAGCCAGAGGTGGCAAATAGGTTCTATCTTCCATTCAAAAGATCAGTAGTGGCTGATTGGACGGCTGCATTGTAACTGCTTAGTAGCAGCTCCCATGGGCTCTATAGTGGGGAGTGGTACATGGGCTGCATATATGCTATCAAGGCTGCTACATTAGCATGTATACATTATCCCTAAAGTGGTACATGAGATAAATCCTCTAAAGTCCTAATATAAGAAAGTCGTGCCTCCCTCCCAAAGTAGGGAACACTCGGCTTCTGCATAAAGAAATGAAAATGAGCAGTGAATTTATAAGAAAGATTTGCAGCCTAAGAATTGGAAGGGAAAGTCTATAGAAAGCTAGATGAAACGGACGACAGACATCTGAAGTGTGGCGGCAAAATCAAGTTGGGATTTTCATCTTCACAGTAGCTGCTGCTAGAATCCGTTAGTTGTTTTCTTTTCTTTTCTTAGGGTTATTGTATTTTTTTCCCTCTGTGCACAGTGAGATGTAACCACAGAAGGCAACAGCCTCCTGAGTCCCTTGGCTGTACAGTGAAGCCAGTATCCAACTTTCCTCCCTGCAGCCAGCACTGGCTTGTCCTAAAGAGGCCGGTGATTCATCCCTCTTGGGAGATGAGACATGGTTCCATATTGATATCACTCATTGGGCTCATTGCTTGAATCCCCAGATTGTTCATGTGTTTGTTGACTTTTCATCTAAAAGTAAAAGTCACTTAAGGCAAATAGCCTAGGGCCAATGGGTTTGGCTATCTGTAAAGTTAGAAACCCATTTAGGGAACCACCATCAGGGTTTTCTTGGCGTTGTATCAGGTTTGACATTGTTGCACTTCGGCACACCAGCTCTCCCATAGATGGAGTCCATTGAATTGAGTTATGGAAAACCTTCCTAAGAAAATTAAAACACTCAGGAAGTAGTATTGGTGATCCACAAAGCATTGCCGTGTCCACTAAGGTTCTCACCTGGTCATGCCATTGCTCCTTCTTGGGTAAAACGTGAAATTGGAGTTCTGCCCTTCTCAGGGGAGGAAGTGCTAGCTGCTTGGCTTTAGAATTTCAGTGCAACTCAGTCAATGATTTTCCTATTCCATAAACTCCTCCTGTTCTTCAAATGGGTGCCACATCCTTCATTTTCCCTCCCGAGTCATTATACATTATTTCTGGCTGCTCGATTCCATTCCAGAGCCTATTGAATTTAAGTAATGGATGGAATATTCGTAATGACTAGCTCAGTACAAGCTGCAGAATTGGAGACTGCAGCCTAGTCGTCCCTCTGGGTCACACAGAAGTCACTTAGGACAAAAAGTGCTGTGTACAACGTATATTTTTTTAAAATGATCTTTCTTCTACTTTGTGCTGCAAAAACAAACTTTGAGGGGATGGTTCTCCCACAGGATATGGAAATGGCCTTGGACCATGTCCAGGGTTAGTGACACAGCTGCTGTTTCCTGCAAGGGACAACCCACATCCAGAAAGGGAAAAAGACAAAGTTAAATATATAGCAGGAGGGTAATGACTGAACCTATTAACAAGAATGAAAGGATCTGCCTGTTACACAATCTGTTTGTAATAATATACAGCCATTGGCAGGACTTACAGTTTATGTTTAGAAGACATATTTAAAACTCTTTACCAGAGGTCAACCGATCCAATAATAACCATAGCATCAACAACATTGTCTACTTATAGCACCCAATAATTTTAAAGTTCCTTCGGGTATCTAGTTTTATATTCGCAACAACCTGGTAAAGCTGGTAAGCTGGATAGAGAGGTGAGCATGGGCTAGGGTATGTAAAACAAGGTAAGGAGTTTGGATTTTATTCTAAGCATGATGTACAGTTACATTTTAGAAAGATCATTTGGCCTGCTCTATGGAATATAGACTATAAGGGAGCCAGAGTAGAAGGTGGGGGACCAGTCAGGAAACATGTCACTAATTCAGGTGAATAATTATATGGCTTGGACTGGGTGGTGGTAGTGAAGGGGTGGTTAGATTCAGGATAAATTTTGAAGAAACTGCTTACATGACCTGCAAATAGATTGGAGGTAAAGTGTAAATAAAAAAAAAAATCAAGAATTGCATCTAGGTTTGGAGGCCTAGATAACTCCGAATGCTGTTATTTTTTTCCTGTGGAGTTCCGTGATATTATTTAGGCCAAAAAATCTAGGAATGCTGGAGGAAAGAGCAGATTGGTGTGGACAGGAGTAGGGTAGGGATTTCTGTCCTGGAAAAGTTGAGTTTGAACTGTCTATTAAATATGCAAGTGGAGATGTCAAGTAGGCAGCTGAATATATGAGTCTGGAGCTCAAGGGAATGGGCTGAACTGGACATGGGAAGAGGCCTAAGGACTGATCTCAGAGGTACAGCAACACTGGGAGTGAAGACAAGGAGAAATCCATAAGCAAGACTGGGAGAGCAGGGATGGTAAGGTGGGGAGAATCCAGGAGAGTGTGATTTTTCCGGAAGCCAAGTGAAGCAAGTATTTCCAGAAGGAAGGGGCTAGACCCAGTGCTGTTGAGAGATCAAGTAAGACAATGACTGAGAATTGACCCTTGCATCTGTCAGGATACAGTCAATGGTGAGCTTGATAAGAGTGGTGTCAGTGGAGTGTTGGGGATTTAAGCCTGACTGGAGTAGGTTAAAGAGAGAATCAGAGGTAAGGAAGTAAAAACAGCACGGACAACTTTTTAAAGGTGTTTCGCTATGAATAAAAACAAGGAAATGGAGTGGTAGCTGGAGAAGTCAAAAGTGTTTTTATTTTTATATTGATGTACATGATCAGTAGAAAGGGAAAATGGGATAATGCTGGATAGAAAAAAGGATCACCACTAGTAAGTGCAAAGACCCGGAGGATGTAAGAAGGTATGGGATACAGGTCCACATGGATGGGCTGGCCTTAGGTTGAAGCAGGACTATTTATCCACCAGAACGGAGAAGAAGGACGACTACATGAGTATAAGTGCAAGCACGTAAGTAGATTTGGTGAGGATGAAGATGAGGTAGTTCTCTTCTTATGGCTTCACTTTTCTCTGTGAAATAAAACATGAGATGGTCAACAGAAAGTGGAGAGAGGGAAGGAAATGTTGGAGACTGGAGAACACATGAAACAGATAATCTTTATACTTTGCCACGACTGCCTTTGATTCCTTAATGATTTCATGAGAAAATGAATACCACGTCTAGATTTGGTAATTTACTCAACAGAGAGAGAGCTCAGAAAAACGATATGACTCCCTAAGTGGCTGCCTGCTCTATGAGCTAGGGGAAGTGGGATTTATAAAGAAGGGATACAATGCTGGTGGTCAAGTGAACCGCCTCTGAGGACTCCTCTTCCCCTGTTTATATCCCTCCAATAGGGTGTGTGGAGCTGGGAGGCTATCAGAGCCTTTGCCTCCTTCCTAGTAGCCCCACTTGGCTGAAGTCGTGGGGCTCAAGGCATGTTACCCCGCTCTCCCAGGGGCAAGGCTGACTCAGTTCATTCTGTCCCTTACTGGGTTGCTTAGAGACACTTACCAGATGAGCTAAGTGTATCACCATTCCACATTCACATTATTCCTCTTTCATATTTGTGAAAGCGCTCTTGACTCATATCTGCGTGTACTACAGACCCAACAGTGGGATCTTAGGAAAGGAGAATAATGACTAGAGGACTTCCCAGATGGTATATATCTAGAATATTCCCTGACAGATAATTGAATTCTACTCAAATGCTGTCAGTGTGCTGGGGTTAAGTAAAATTATTATATTCAAAGATCCTTGCTTGGTATTCTGATAACTAGAAAATAAAAAAGCTGGGCTTGTGGATGACGAAGAAGTTCTGGAGCTCCTGAAAGAATGGCAACATGAGAGCCAAACAGGACTTTCTTCCCACTTTAAGTTGGTGATATGACCTTTTCATGGCAGTTTTCATTGCTTCTCCCAGGAATCCTGCTGTGATGTACTACATTCTTATGGTTAATGATATATTCTTTTAATCTGTATTTTTGTTGCTCCATGAATAAATGAAGTAAATGAAAAAAGTACATACGAATAGTACTATAGTAATGAAATCAAACCAGTTCCTTTGAGACAGGCCGTGTGTGTGTGTGTGTGTGTGTGTGTGTGTCTTCATTACTTGCTAATCACCCAGTTATTTGCCACAGCTTATTGATTAACGTAAGCATGTTGCATTTATCATCTTATTTAATCCTCAAAACTGCTGTATCATTGCCACTTTACAGATAAGGACATGGAGGCTCAGAGAGGTTTAAATAGTCTGCTCAAGACCACATATCCAGTAAGTGGAAGAGTCAGTAATTAACTCTGCTGTCTCTGTTTCCAAAGCCAGAGATCTTTCCACTACACCTCATTGCTTATTAAATGGTCAATGATAATAATGGCTTGGTTATTTGCAGTTGTGAAACATCTTTTATTGAAACTCTAAACATTATTGTCTTCTTTGTGATTTGGAGAAAGGAAGAAAAGAACCAACATTTATTGGACACCTTATATGTATCAGATGTAATTTTAGGCATGTTCACATACCAGACAGGTTATATTATCTTCATTTCAGATGAGGAAGTGAAACTTAACAAATTAACTAAGTTACCCAGTGCCACAGCTCACAAAGGAGTTAAGAGTCAATCCTGACACTTTCCTTCAGCAAACGCTAAACTCTATTGGAGCAGGGAGCGAGTCTGTTTTTAGTCCCTTTTATATCGCTAGTGTCTAGTACAGGCTCTGACTCTAGCACATAGTAAATGCTCAAGAAAAGTTTATTGAATGAATAGTGATTGAACCTGCTGTAAGCTGCAGTTAGAATGAATCAAGCCTTGTCTTATGCTTCTTGGGGTCTTCATGATGTAATGAGAAGGTTCTGAAAATCAATCAGTGAATGCAGGTATGTTTCTGATTGCAGAGTCCTTGTTCTCCTCACAGTTGTGCGAGCTCAGTGATAAAATTGCTTTTGTGTCGGGAAAACTGAGGCACAGAAGTCACCCTGGCAAAGATTTTGCAAGTCAGTGGACAATTTGTGGCACAACTAAAATCTTGAGATTCTCACCTTTGCAGCCCCAACCTCCTGATGACCCTGTGGTCCTGGTGGGGTTATAGCTTTTCGTGAATCTGGTACTTAATCATTTAAAGAGATGGTAATTTATCTTAAATACACCCCTTATCATGGATGTGACACACTTAGCACAGATGGTCTCAGAAGTTTTCCTGGCTTCCCCTACCCTCACAGTATCTAGTTTGTTAATGTCAATATTAGCTTCACTGTTTTAGGTGACTTTGGTATGCTTCTCATTAGCTGGAACTGTGAAGAGCTCAGTTTTACCTACGCTGAGGGATCGCTAAATTCCTATTGGCATCTGAGTGCGCTGTCCCATGTCAAAAGTGAGGTCATGTTTCTCCTGGATTGTGCCTGTATCTGATGAGCATGGGCTGGCGTGAATCCGAGACAATGAAATAATCACACCCATTAGCTCACCAGGGCCCTGTTAAGATGTGGCCTGGCTTTCCATCCATTTCTCCTGCTCGGAAAAACTGACACAATCATGGTGTGTGAAGGTTAGTAGAGATGTTACTGCTTCAACAACTGAAACTTAGCGCTACCCTATTTAGACCTGAGACCTGCCTCCCGCTTGACCTTGGGAAATGGCGCTTCAGGAGCCGGGGTACAAGGATCCTCTTTAATCTCGTGTGCGGTGGTAAAGTTGAATTTTCCTAACACTCTCTTTCCCCCGTCCCAGCTTCTGTGGCTAGTGGGTCAGTCTGGAGCAGTGGTTCCTAAACTCTTCACTATTTATTATATTTCTCTTTATGGACCCAGCATTTCGAAGGTTTGGGTCTAGTAAACAAACCATTATGGGTTAAATAATGATTCTGTTTTCTTGTTGATACCTAGTGTCATTATGCTGCATCTTCTCCTGGCTCAGGTCTTCATGGTGCTTTCTTAAGGCCACCTTCCCAGACCCTGCGACCACTCAAGTTATACCTCACAGAGGGCCCTTGACCTCACCCACAGAGCTCTTTTCACAATTATAACTAACTAATTACTTGTGTAACTATTTGTTTGTCTAGACCGTAGGCTCCACAAGCACAGGGCCCACACCTGTCTTGTGCACAGCTGTTTTCCCAGTGCCTAAGTCTTTACTTGACACATAGTGGACATTCGAGAAACATTTGCTGGGGGAATTAATAAATTATCTGATTTAATTCCAGTGAAAATAAATTTGTCCCTTATATTGGCTTGGGAAGACTTATCCTGTGTGAAGTTGATAGGATTTTTGATGTGTTGATGATAGCTTGACTGAAAATCACGAAGCTTAGAAGAAAGGTTAACTCTGGGTGGGAGAAAAGATGGTGCTATTGGACAGGATTACACAAGAGGCTTTCAGAATGTTGATAAGGTTCTATTTCTTAAGCTAGAGGACTCCTAGGGATTCAAGGGCTGCAGACTCACTCCTGAACTAGGGGGACATGCCAAATAAGCCACCTGCTGTTTATTCCATGCATACCTAAGGCAGAGTTGTCAGGACCACCTAAGGATTTTGTAAAAAGTGAGTGTTTTTAAGTAGCCTTAATGCTTTACAGCTCTTATAATTGTTCACCTAACTGCCTTGAAAACTACCTGTTTTTCCCTACTCGAGTCTCTGGAGACAGGCAGAGCCACTGCAAACAAGCCATCCTGTCTCTCCTTTTGTATCTACTACCTCTTGAACCCGTCTCACTTTCCTAAACCACCCTCTGAAACAAAACCAAATTAAAAACTAAAAACAACCCGATCAGCCAGCAGTGGTCAATTGAGCACCTACTGTGTCCTTTGTATTATAAGCTGTAATTAGAATGCCTCGCGTCTTGTCCTGAGCTTCCTGGGGTCTTGTGGTGGATATCATCATGTAAGAATGAGAGTTATTGGAGAATGGTCTGATGTCAGGGCAAATTTTTTTAGTCTTTCCTGATAATCTGATGCCCTCTCGTGTGGGTCCCAATCTTTGGAACGATCAGAGATATCTTGGAAAAGTCACAGCACCTGCCAACACAGCTGGGCAGGGACCCAAATGGGACGCCTTGTGCGGCCTTGCTCCCTGGATATTCAGAGACCACCTGATACCAGAAGCTTGTTAGGCCCAGCTCCAGGGGAGAGTCAAAGCGGGCCCAATCCTCAATCCTCTCATCAGATTGCAATGATCAAAAGTTACTTGATAAATCAGTAAGGCTGAAAATATTCTTGGCAGTTTAAACAGGCAGAGGTAAGAACATGCTTTCTGTAGTAACAATGAGTTCATTATGCAAAGGCCGGAAGTGACCAAAATCATTGATTGGCTAATTATACATAACTCAGGGGCCGTAATGATTCAGTCATTATGTGGGAATATTCATAAAGCACTTGAGTTCAATTCCAATAAGGAGGAGGAATGCATCCAGGGAAATTGCAGGGTAAGATCTGGGAATGCAGATGGTATAGGATGTTACCGGTCTGAAATGGAAAGGTTTAATGTATTATTGAGTTTTGCAAACACATTGTTGGAAAACAGATTCTCTGAGTCTTTCCCAGCTTTCAGATGGGATGTAAAACTAGAAGCCTTAACCTTTACTTGTGGTTGTCTAAAAATCTACCCCATTTTTCTTAGGAAGGGAAGCAGTTGCCTTAACACCTTGGCCAGATTCCCAACATGTACAGGGTGGCCCATTTAAAACAGGCTCATGGATGCTTCAGAGTGAGGAAAGGGGTTTGTTGTAAAGCACCATGTGTACGTGGGTGTTTAATGAATATGAGCTGATTAAATTGGCCACCCTGAATTATAACCTCATACCTTCCGCAGTTCCTCTCCAGTTTTTAGCTTGAGACCGTATTCTTCCTACGTTTCTGCCCAAACTTGTTCGGCAGAAATGCTACTGCTGTTAAAACTGTTTGTGTTTTCTACCCAAAGTTTCTTTGTTTCAATGAGGAGCAAAAGAATCTCTCCTTGGAAATACCTCTCTTACAAATTGCTGGCCCAGCTGCAATGACGTTCTGCATCAGTCACACCCACATCACCTCCCTTTCAAACCTTCTCTCCTCCATCTGCTTCCCTTCCTCTGGTCTAAGACAATACCAGTATCTGTCTGGAGCATATAGTGAGCTCTGCCACAAACAGAGGAGGGCTTGTATAAAGAAGGAAAAGGCTTTGCTCTAGAAATCAGGTGACCTGGGCTTCTGGCTTGCTTTTGCTAATAGCCATCTGTGTGGCTTAGGGGAGTCACTGTGTCCTCACAGGCTCGAGT